>NC_092796.1:51057850-51427016 GCF_918797505.1 Bemisia tabaci
AAGAGCAAGTCCGTTTCATCCCTGCGAAACATCCTCTGAGCTTAAATTCTGTCATTCTCAGTTTCCTTCTATACCGTGCCTGTATATTTTGATAAGTGTCAACAGTCAGTTTTGACTAATGTAAATTGCGCTAGAGTTGAAATAAATGCTCTTTAGAACATTCACGTTAATTCAAACTCACAAAACTCATAGTTACAGATACAACACTGAAATATAATAAAACCCGAAAATGTCACAGTCTTTAAAAAATCAGTTGTTAAAATTCTACCTTAACTTTTCAAGATGCATGACCAGAAAGAAAGCAATTATTAAGCCCGTCTGAAACGTGTAAGTCTAGTACAGTCACCAACGTACATTTTTATCTGCGGATAACATATTCGATTCAGAATTTATACCGAGTGAAGCGGATTTGGGAGGAACTTAGGATGCAGTGTAAAGTTTGCCGAAGATGGAGTCATGTATCACGGCGAATTACCAGAGTCGCGGCTGATAGATAAATAAATAAAGCAATAAATAAGATGGGAAAGTTTTTCGGGGACGCAGGGAAGTGCTGGTGAGTCTATTATTAAATCCGGTGTACGGAAAAGTCCACGGGGGAGGGGGGAGGCGGGAAGATGATAGCGGATGAGAAAAGCCACTGGAAAGCACATCCAAACTGCATTATACTTAAGTTCCCACCATTGTTGTCAGAGTAACGTCTCAATTATTCATGGCTGTAGACAAAGCGTTACTCGAGCGCGGATTTTATCTATCAGGCCGCGTGCTCCGAGATATATGTTCAGTTATTAAATATGTACCCCCTTTAGTTTAGGCTCGACGTTGTGAATGACGACTGTCAAGAGTGCCGGCACGTTTAAAGGAGCTTTTGAAGACGCACTCACGAGTTGAGTCTGCGTGATGGTCGTGTAGTTCGAGAGGAATCGCAGAGAGAAAAATTTGTTGTAATGATTACTTTTTAGTGGTACATATTGAACACTCCTAAATTTTCAGTAGATGCTAAGATTAATTGTGCGTGTTCAACCAGAACATGCTAACCTCATTTCAAGTTGGCTGATTTTTTCTCATATTTTATTTTTTCAACAGAAATCTGAAGAACACTGTGGTTGAAACTCTCTTTGAATTCATCATGGAACATGAACATAATTTAAAACATTTAAAATAAGGTTGTTTAGCTTATGGAACATCGCAAAGAATTGGGTAATTTCCGACATAGATAGCCTGATTCTGGCCAAATCCGTCCAATTATATCGTTTATGATAACATCAAGGGTAGGTGACCCGTCCATGATACTGGTTAATTAAAGACTCCTTTTTCAAGGTTTAAGAGGAGATTAAAAGTTTTGGACATAATTGTCAATATTGTAACTTGTGTAATTTTATTAATGATAACTGAATTAATGGTGTTCATGTGATCTTTTAAGTTGTAATCACAACTACTAATCCCCATCAGGGTTGGGGGTAAAAGTATTAACGTAACGCGACAGATCAGAGTGAAAAATGGACTACGTTTTGCAATCAGGAACTACAATTTCTGGCACATTCGTAAAAAATCATGTCTCCAGGGAAACAGATGGTGCACAAGTTTTTCTTAGACGGAGTCAGAAATTGTAATACCTATCAGCAAAATATAGTCCAAATGAGCAACCGTCGTCGCCCACAGCAACGCCCCTTCATCAGACACTACGCCCAAAGCCCAGTATATGCGATACAACTATTCGAACTCTTAAGCAGCTGAAATTGCAGAACCGCCCAATTGAAGGCGCTCTTAGCGTTCACATCTCGCGCTCGTCGTTTACTTTGTCTCGGCTCTTCTGATGGAGAGCATGCAACATTTCCCAGCGATAAGAACGTGCGGAGAGCAACCCGAGGTGGCTTCTCCGTTGTCCCGATAAAAAATGGGCCCCAGTGACCCAGTGTGTTATTCACTCCTTTGTCTGAGACGCGTCATTTCCATCTGCTCAAGAACTGGCCTCCAGCCCCGCGGACTGTAATCATGCGGCCGAGCGTATGTCCCCGACCGTAAAATTTTAGCACCCTTATTTTAGTGACGCCGCGCCGTAAACTTCACCCCCTCACCGCCCTCCCCCCGGTCGTTGGAGAGGATCCCCGGAGCCGTCACATTGCGAAAAAGACGAGTGTTCTGTGAGAATGTGTCGCTCTGCGGCCGTCCGTCCGAGTACGAAGATTTGAAACTATGAGTGATCTGCGCTGTTCCTATTGTTCAATGGCGAGGTGTTAATGATCGATTATCGATATTTCCCCCCCCCCCCCATTTATAACTGTGGTAAAGAATCAATTATTAGAGTGTTTGTGGCGAACGCCCTCACTGGAAAAAAACATTGGATCCAGAGTCCAGACTCTTAAAAACATCGACAAGAAAAAATACTCTTGATTCAATCAGATTTAAGCTCAAATCAAGAACCAAGCTTCTTAATTTGAGCGGATTTCCTTTTGATTCAAGCTTAAATCTGATTGAATCAAGAGTCCTTTTTATTGTCAATGTTCTCAAGAGTCTGGACTCTAGATCCATTGTGTTTTTTTCAGTGCTGTTTTTCGATCCTTTTCCATAGCTTTAATGGCGGATTTATCGATTTATCGCAAATTACACTACGCACTCCGTTAGAGAGTGTTTTTAGTGTTATTCATGTTTATAAGCGCGCTGAAGTACGTATCTAAATTAAGAATGCACGGTTGTAGCATGTCAGAGTTGACCCTTTTTTTCAAAAGGTTTCAAAATATTATAGGCAAGAATGATGATCTTTCCAACCCTTATTTTTTTGTACACGTACACGAGACGTTCTTGAAGCGTTAGTAAAATACAAATCTAGCCTAACCACTCTTGGAGGGCTGAAGACAAAATAACGACTCGAGTGTTGTTAGTAAGAGGGTGGATATTACATATAAAAACTTTTTTTTTTTTTTTTAGGAAATAATTCCATAACCCAATCTTTAAAATAACTCATCTTTAATGTAAAGCAAGAAAAACTTCAAAATGTACGCCAAACTACTTGCATGCACCAGAAAATACATACATAAGAGTCGCTTTCACAGCGCTCTCTGACGCTCTGCAACCCCTAACCGCCATAGTACCCATGTCCTCCCACGACCCCGCAGAGAGTTGACACTCCCTCATTTCATTTAAAACCCCAGAAAGTATATCGTCAAATTAGTTTTATCATCGGCAGCTGTGCCCTGTTTCTTTTAGCGTCATCCTTGGAACGAAATATCTTACGAATTTCCCACCGATCCAAATGGATGAAAGATAGACGAAAGAGATGGAGATTGCCAAATTCAATGCAGAGTGGTTGCACGACTTAACTATGAAAGAAAGCTTGAACGTCCAAAGTTTCAGCTGCATGGGTCAGGACAGAAATTAAAAAGCATTTTGTTTAAAAAAAAAAAATAGGACGGGAGTTGCCGGTGGCGAAATGAATAAACTCGCCAAAAAGAGATTAAAAAAATGCGGGAAAGGTACGAAGAGGAGGGTATGGAGAGTAAACAATACCCCCATCACCAGCATCACCACCACCACCGTACGCGGAGCCGTATGTGCACACACGTAAAACACTCGGCGGTGCACACAAAGGTTGAAAGGAGCATAATTGATTTATATAAGAGCCATAAATTTCCCGCCACTACACTGTGGCGTTTGATTATAATGAAAGTATGTAACGGGGGCTGACAGACGTGGCGGGCGAAAGAATACGACGATAAAAACTTAAAATTCAATAAATTGGCGGTAAAGGGCGAGATTAAACCCGGGGGTGTGTAGCGGGTTGCCGCCGTATATTTCACCGGAGCGCACGGAAGGAGCAGACGGAGACGTGCTCTACGCGCCTCCAGGAATAAGTAATTGGGACGGAAGTCAATTTTACACTTTCGGTTGACTCCGGGGTGCGGTTTGTTACTGTTCCAATGCTCGCGCGGGTAACATACTGCAATTTTAGGTCAAAATTACTCTTCTCCCTTGTCGGATGCAAATCGCTCGCGAATGCATGGCAGCCTCCGTCTAACCTGCCTTTCCGCGCCCGCAGCCCGCACCGCCGTGCTCAGGAAGAACGCCGTATAAGCCTCTAGGCGTTGCCAAGTTTCCTTCGACAAAACACGAATTCCCTGGTGGACTTATGAATATTTTCCTTCCGATTTTTAAGATAATTTTGTTCGCAATTTCACCCAAAGTTCCTGAAAATTCCAAGGAAAAACATTTATAACTTTCCTCAAAAATGAACATTTTACTCGAAGGAAATTTGGCAACTCTGGAATGCTCTTACGACGTTTCTTCCTTAGCACGACGGCGCACCACCGCACCGGCGCCGTCTTCCAAAGTCAAGTCTTTCGCTCCGGGTGCCCACGCTACTCAAAAGGCATTTCCCCGAAATTTATGTTCCCGCGATGTTTTATTGCTCATCACCCCCCTTTTCCCCTCCCCCTCCCACCCCCCACTTCCGACTTCCTCCACATGTGTAAGCATCAAGGTACGCGCCCGTCTCGAGAGAAACACGAAAATTCTCGAGTAATTTACGGGCCACCCCCCCCCCCCAACCTTATGCTACTGTTTTCCTTCTTTTTACTTTTATTTCGGTGTAGTCTAATTTTAGCTCGAGTTGAGAATGAAGATCGTCGGAACATCTGCTCTGGTAAACTGCCGTGCTAAGGAAGAACGCCGTATGAACATTTAAGGGTTGCCACATTTCTTTCGATAAAACGTTCATTTTTAAGGAAATTAATGAATATTTTTCCTTGAAATTTGCAGGAACTCTGGGTAAAAGTGCGGAAAAAAATAATCTGAAAAATTAGAAGAAAATCATCGAAAAGTTTACCATGAAATTCGCGTTTTATCAAAGGAAATTTGGCGACGCGTGAAGGTTCATACGGCGTTTTTCCTCAGCACGGCAGCAAAGAACTCGCTCGTTAAATGCATCTCATTTAAGAAACTTGAGCACGGATTACGAGGAGAATTTTTTCCGACGGGTAAAGTTGAAGAAGTGTATTTGAGATGATAAATAAGCGAGGGGCCGACAATGAGGAACTGAAAATGAAACTTCAGTTCTCGGAAGAAGCCAAATTCACTCGCGTTTGTGTCGTAACCCGTCATCGTATACTGGAATTGTATACCTTCAGGTCACTGTTTTAAATATTTCTTCCTGGAAAGGGACCGTAATTAACACGCCTTTGCTGTAACATAACATTTTCAGGGAATTATATTTCAAATGCCCAGCATGACACATTTCCCAGAGGAAAATGTCGCTAGTTATCTTGTAAGAGGAGAAGGCATGATTAAACTCCAATGACTCAGCCTCTCTTCGACCTAGTAACATTTCTCGATTTTAGGCTTATTTTGCAGCTTACTAACGAAATTTTACACAGTAACATTTTTATTATCACGTCACTTTTTACTCTTTTTTTTCTTTATTCTTTTTTTTTTTTTGTAAATGTCAAGGAAACTATCTGCAAGTTTCCTTTCTTTCTTTTTTTCTGTTACGTAGCAGAAAATGATTTTTTCTTTCAGGGTAAATCATTACATGCTCTTCCAACTACGATAATAATCACCTAGCAATAACTCATTCAAGCATCTAATGGCCGCAAATGAGGTACCAGGAGAAAATAAGCGTTTATTCGGCCCTCCTGGCCGAAAACTTGGCCCCAATTCTGTTGCTCTTTCTCCTTCAAAACTGGAAAAAAACACATTGGATGTAGAGTTCAGACTCTTGAAAACATCGACAAGAAAAAGTACTCTTGATTCAATCAGATTTTTGCTTAAATCAAAAGGAAATCCGCTCAAATTAAGAGGCTTGGTTCTTGATTTAAGCCAAAATCCGATTGAATCAAGGGTATTTTTTCTTGTCTGATGTGTTTTAAGAGTCTGGACTCTAGATCCAATGTGTTTATCTTTTCCATGTGAATGAAATTTTCTCGAATCCTATTCACTTTTCGGTTCAAATGAATACTGCTCTCTGTCGTATCTCCAACACTGCACCAGTTCTCGATTACAATGCAACATCAGTTGATTAACCATGCTATCATTAATGGCAACAATAATAACGGTGGAGAAGAACGCAGTGCAGAAAGGGCGTTTCGACTTTAATTGCAGTGACTCCTGTTCTTTCCACCCACCTTTATCCTTTATCTATCCGCACGGCCGCCCGAGGAGGCTCCCTCGGATGAGACTATCGGAGATTAAAGCCGCCGAAAATACGATCCCATAAAGCGGAAACGTCAGAAAGCGGGCGCAGATGACGGATAAAGTAACGTAGTCTATTCCCAACGGAGAGATGCCGCATGTTCCGCTCCACGCCAGACACGTATTCCGGAACGACGGCATAGGACTCCCGATAAAAGGAACGCATCAGGGTCGAAAATGTCACGGGCAAGCCCGGTGGGGCGACGGGGGGCTCGGGGGGAAAAAGGACGGGAGGAACACAATTCCAAATGCTAACAACTCGAAAAAGAAATTGAGACAGTTTGTTCGTGTTTAATGGAGCAGACATAGGTTTCTATCCCGTCGTTGGGTGAAGTTTATTTAGGTAGACGGAACAAACAAATAATATCGAGGGGGGGCCGAGCGGGGGGCGGGCGACGGGATGAAAATGAAACGGAACGGCATTCAAAACAATTTGACAAATTTTACGCTCCATAAAGGAAACTCATCTGGAGGCGAAGTCGAAGCCAAAATTGATTTGCTTATAATTACATGCTCCTGAAAGCGAATGTTTCTTTGTGCGACGGCGGCGCAGCGATGCGCTTCAGAATCCGTGTCTTGCCTTTCCTATCCCTTGTTTCCGCTCGGTCCCTCCGTCTCGGCGCGCAGTGGATCGAGTCAATTAGAGAGGTCGGACACGAAATTTTTGACCAAAACCGTCAATTTTTAGTTTTATTTCGTCATATTTTCAACTTTAAGGGGTGTTTCTGGAAGAAAATTTCAGTAAGAAACCAATGGAACTACCTCTAGAACCTCTAAGTTTTGTATAAACGGAGTTGTATGCGTTTCAAGTTTTCAACTTTTGTCCGACCTCTCCTGTTGACTCGATCCACTGTGCGCCGCCGCGCCCTTTGAAACTGACGGATTCCGACCGCAAAATTTCCTCGCCAAATCCACGTTCAAATGGCTCAGTTTAATGAAGGCAAATCTCCACGTCGTTTTAACAATTGTTATTTGGACTCTACTAAACGTTAAGCAACGCCCCTGCCAATCTTAGGGACTTGAAACCGCATTGCTCCCGCAGAAAGTGCATTTCGAGTACCAATTTCCTAACCTGATGTCATTCATGGAGACCCAAGTGAAGTCACGAGTTGCATTCCATGCTATTTTAAGGCGCTTAACTACCTAATTCATTTGAGTATGAGTAGGAGCAACTGTTCTGCAACTCAAAAATCGAAATGCTAAAGAAATGGTTGGCGGTATTCTTTCTTGACGCTTTGCCCTTTGGGGGAAGATTAGAAAAATACTTGGAATTTTGCAGTTCAATTGCCGTTTACTCTGACGTGTTGCAGTTCATTGTCATTTCTTTAAAGTCGCTGTCTTTGACGTCATATGGAAGGGATTGAAATTTAATAACTGGAAATGTTAAAGCTGATCGGCAGTTTCATCGAATTCCTACTGGGCAATCGGAAATAATGTGTAGAACTTCCAATCATACCTTTTTTACCGATTCTGTGCCATCCTATTAGTCACTTCATCGTTTCTCGGACAAAGGAGCGTAACTTCATTCCAAGGTTGTAAAATTGACCACAACAATTCAATTTTTCACAGAATGTAATTACGCAATTTTTTCCGAGATTTGTCAGATTTTACCATGAGATCAGAACAAAAATCACTGAAATTTTTAGTCAGAAATGCCCAAGATTCGCCTTGTAAAAGTTGAATTTGCGATGGTAATTGACAACATTGAAATTTAGTTGCGCTGTTCCTTGGGGGAAACGACGACTTTATCAATCTTTAGCAAATGATTCGAGCCCATACATTTTCAGATCGAGTCCTAGAATGGAAAAGCAGCTACACAAGCCCAATACACACTTTTTCGCTTCTTTTATTAAAAACTTCTAAATGATCGAAAATCCTCGAGCGGCGCCCCCAGTTCGGTCGAAATCGAATTTAAACTAAGTGAAAAGAGATCAAGAATGCAAAACTTAGGGATCAGTCTCAGTGACGTCAGCCGCGAACAAAAGTAGATGGAGAGAGGAAATCGAGCCAAATACGAGGGCGGGAGATACAAACTTCGCGATCCTGTTTCAACTCATTACACGTTCTCACTCAATTTAACTCCGAGTCGAGAGTCGAGTGTCACACTTGGAACCACTTCAATAAATAAAGGAAACTTTATTATAATAGAAAAAACGCTCTTTGATAGGAAAGAACGAGCCAAAACGAGGAGGAGTAAAAAGGAGAAAGAAAAATGACTTGGAGCTCCCATACTTGCCTACCTCTTGCAAGTGCAGAAAGTGCGCTCTATTCAGCGTAACGTGTGCGTCGAGGACACACTTTTCGTGCCAAAAGCTTCCGAATGCAACGCAGCAAGATGTTCATTCAGTTTTCAAGATTGAAATATGCCGTAAGTCGTGGGTGTTTGGTGCGCTACTATTCAGAATAATGTGAGAATGTTGAGTGGAAAGAATTATATACCCATTTTGTAAAGGACTTGCGTGAGATCAGCATTTTGCTTTTTCCCCTGAATATATCTTTAGAACTTATAAATTTTGGCTTTAAAGCGTTCTTAGCTCTTCAAGAATTATATTTATGCAATCATTCTCCGGATTTTTTAATTGTTCTATAACAGAGCATGTCCTCATCAACTCGGTATTCAGTCAGTTTTTATTTTCGGTTTTTACAAGTCGTAGGATACACGTAATTGTCTTTCAATATTTGATGTGCTAAAGGTCTTTCTCTTCTTTTCAATTTCTCGATACGATCCCATATTTTCCTTTGAATTAAAATGTGACTGGGACCTCCGAATAAAAATTCGAGAATGTATTTATGTAAACTTTTGAAGAGAATAAGTGACTCTTAAAAGAACTTCTACATTTGCAATCTTTGTTCCTATATCTATCGGCGCTTCAAGAAGTCAAACTAACCTAAATTGTTTATCAACGCCCATATCTTTCTGTAATTCACATTATTTCCCAATTCTTCTCTGTGTAGGAACGACAAAACGAGACGCCTGAATAATCATAAATTAAATCGTCCGTCATGCACTTCCTTTAATACTCCCTCTTATCATGTTCGAATCTCCACTTTTTCCCAGCTTACTCTTTGTAAATCCTCCCTTTCCATTTTTGACGCAAGTTTCAAACTTTCATTGCGCTGGTTGAATTATTTTAGCCTCCGATTCGAACAAGACCGAAATTTATCCGGAGTATCATTCCCCCCGGAATAATTCAAACTTCCAATAGAAGGGAAAGTAACAGGCGTAAAAATAAGTGTCGGGAGCCTGGATGTTGACTGTGAAGAAAGAAGAGAGGAGGAAATCAATCAAGGGCGAAAGAAAGAGGGAGGAGGGATAAACGGGTGGAAGGCTGTATAAATATCACTTAAACAGAGGGATGATCACCGCTCATTGAAAGGCGCGTACCTAATTTCTTAACGACTAATCTGGCGTGTAGCCTGGCCTGGATTTCGTCCTTCGCGCCAAGACATCTTTATAATCACAGCCTGGAAGTCAAATCTGCCGGAAAGCGTTTTTCTCGGCCGGCGCGGGGGGATGTGCGAGCGGCAAACTCGGCAGCGGTCTGGTCCCGATTCGTCTCGCTTTTCGAAGAGACTCAGCTTTCGACTTGACTTGATTTTCCAGCAAATTAAACCTTAAGTAATATGAATAAAATAGATAGCGAGCCATCTTTCTTTTCGCCTCTAATGCTCCCGGTATTCATCTTTTGTTTTTTCTGCCACCGCCCCCCGATTCCGACCCCGGCTCCGGCACCTTTTCTTGTACTATCGACTTAATTCCCTCAGTCGAATTTGCGTGACTTCCCTCGTACAGTAATGCCGGCGAATTATTCCTTTTGAATAGGTTCGTCGTCTTGCCAGAGCAGTGATCGCTCCGCTCCGGACCCCTTGTATTTAAATCGTCATTGAAAGGCTTGCATTTTACCTCGCTTAACTTGAACCCTCACAAGTCCTAATTTTTGCTCTGGGAGATTTCCGTTTTCCATGGGTGAAGGCAAATAAGGACGTAAAGAGAGAGGAGGAAAACCACCAAAGAATCCTTGGGTATCTAGTCAATGCAAGGGTCTGTGATCAACCCATGGAAAAATTTAAAACATTTACTCCCCCCCCCCCCCCAAAAAAAAAAAAAAAAAAAAAAACGGTAATTCCTATCAATACAAGCACCAAAGAAATTTCTTTCCTCTTAAACATGAGGAGAAAAACAACTTCGAGACCGAGTGGAGCTGTAGGGAGCGGGCTTCTTCTAGTTTTGCGAATGGAAATGTCTATTACCAAGGGAGAAAATGATAGACTTACTGAAGGTTTCTCGTGAGCTGCCGTTAGTTAATCGATAACCCACCTCCTTTGTCCATTACAACCACCAGCTTCCACCAACAGGATCTCTCCGTATCCCTTTTGTCTTCCTTGTATATTGCTTTGTCTATCAATGTCAACAATCAGCCTGCAGGCAAGGCATGTTTGAGGTCTTTACAGTGCTTCTGAATATCCTTGTAAATCCTCAAGATTACGAATTCTGAAAAAAAAAAGTGTTCAAAATAAGTTTTACATTTGAGGAAACAGTTGATTTTGATTCAACGCGATTTGTGTTGCCTTCAAAATTTCTCATCTTGGTTTCAAGAAAATTTACCATGTTAAAGAATACTTAAAATAAAATTCGTTTAAATTTAGGGGGGGGGGGGGACTTTCACAAATAAAATGTTTTCTTGAAAAATGAAAGACAAATTTTTCCAGTGAATGAAAGCCACCAGGAAAGACTTGAAACTTCCTTGACTTTTGTATTGAAAAAACTGTCATGTGTCCTAACCTCATTTTCATTTAACCTGAACTGATTTCGTTTTTTGTTTTGATTGTTATAGGTTACGATCCGAACCCGAGCGGGTTCCCGCGGTACACGGTGGTGGGCGACGCCAAGAACGGTGTATTCAACCTGCGGATCAGTAACGCCTCTTTGGACGATGACGCCCAGTTCCAGTGCCAAGTGAGCCCCTTCAAAACCCACAAAGCCATCAGAGCCATCGCCAACCTCACCGTGATCGGTAAGCTCGTCTTCTTTCTTCTCGCTATCTTCACCCTTCACTCGGTTGTAAAGAACCGCGCATTGCTACTTCCCTGAAACCATCCCTAATGGTACGGGGCACCCAGTAGCGTGGCGGGAATGATCGATTATCGATATTTCTCCAGTTGAAGCTATGGTAAAGACTCGATTATCAAGGTGTTCGCTGCGAACGCCCTGTTTATCAATCCTTTTCCATAGGTTTGAATGGCAGATCAATCGATATATCGCAAAGCACGCCACACCACTGGGGGCACCACATTCATCGTCTCTACATGTACCCAGACTACATTTCTTAACGAGGAAGTATACAATCCTCAATACAATATCTGGCCAATCCATAAAAATTCCCAACTGCATGGGAAAACTGATGATACAGATGTCGTTGCTTCTTAAATTATTTAGAAATAACAAACATAGCTTTTGAAACAAGTTTCTTGACGCAAAGTGCAACAGTTCAAATGCAAAGTACAAATTTTAAAAACGATAAAGCACGGAAATATTATGAATATACATTTTACAGAGACAGTTGTTCTCTATTTTCTTATACACTTACTCACTTTTACTACTATAGTTTTTCGCACGAATAAAAACATAATTTGGACTTTTGGGACTCTCTTGGATCTGGAGTCAAGACTTTTAAAAAAATTGACAAGAGAAAATGCTCTTGATTCAATCGGATTTTTGCTGGAATCGAAAGGAAATTCGCTCAAGTTAAGAGGTTTGGCTCTTCTTTCAAGCAAAAATCCGATTGAATCAAGTGTATTTTTTCCTGTCAATTTTTTTAAAAGTCTTGACTCTGGATCTAAGAGACTTTTTTTTCCAGTAAAAGTTTTTTTTCTATACGATTTCGTCGAAAACCAATGGGTAAGACATTATTCTTTAAACTATCTCGCTCAAAATTTGCAGAACCTGCGGCCTCCTATAATGCTCAGAAAGTTTTTTCCTTTCTCTCACGACCAATTTTTTCCCTTAGAGAGAATCATAATACCGACATTGTGTTTTTTTTTCAAGTTTCGCGCGACCAAATCCCTCCTTATTATGCGAACTACTTCAATGGGACGGTGCAAAATTAATACATTTTCAGTCGCCCCGCGTCGCTTTTATGATATTTTTCACTCATAGAGTAAAAGTAAGTATCTTCCGCAAATGGAAGTTTCAATAACCCGCATTTTACGAGAGCGCGGGAACTCCATCGCGTGCTGAAGACTACTTAACGTCGCGGAATATATTTACCGGGGGAGGGAAAAAAGCGAAAGGGGGCGGGCGGGAGGGGTTGATGAAATTCAAATTGCAAGACGCACTCGCAGGTGACCTTTTTGCGGAATTAATTTCCCGCGCGCATTCCGTCATCGAGGGCGAGAGCAAATTTGCTAGGAGAGATGAAAAATCAACAGATGTCTATGCAAATTATGCGCGGATGATGACACGGAAATCGTCGCTCCTCCGACGTAAGCGCGTAACCGACACCCGCAATGGACCTTACGGACCGTATAACTCCACACTCGTGGAGACCCACGTGGGAGAGGACTTACGCGCTTTCGTGCCGAGGGCGACGAAATATCAACTGCGGCGCGAGCGCCTAGCAAAGTCACTTTTCTAAAGTGGTTTACGACCAACTTGGAGTGTTTTCCGAGAAGGGGGCGAGGGGGGACGGGGTTTCCATCGAAAACTATAAACGCGCCGTGCAACTAATTGAAACATCCTCTTAATTAAATAAACGGCACCGGCGACAGTTTCGTTGCCAGCCGAGTGCGGATTCCCCTCTGAACTTTCCGAGTTTTTAAGGCCAAATTTGGGCACTGCGCAGGCAGTCTATTTAGCTTACGGAGGAAAAGTTTGCGTTTGATGATGCACGCGCCGCCGTAACGAAGACGGAGCCCGGAAAAACTGGGAAAATTGCGGGGAGTTGCCTGACATTCGTAGGGGAAGTTGTTGGCGGCGGTAAGCGATGGGTGCATTCTACGGAGGAAGGAAGGCTTAGCGTATGTTCTCTTAAGTCGCGTAACAACCCTAAAGTTGTGAGAGGTTGTAGTCATACGTACGTATACATCGCATCGAGAAAATTCTGCCTGGGTGTGATTTGTCACTATGAATTACTCCTCAAGGAGTCAGCCCGTGATCGGTCGACGTGGACGTCTTTCGTAGCGCTGAGAATGACCGGCAAATTGTAGAGAGCTATTTACTTATAAAATATCAAAATCATTTCATCCCTTATTGTGATTATTAAATGGAAAACTATCGTACTTTTCCCATGAATTTTCGTGACTTTCGTTCAAAGTCGAACGCAGGTTCATCCAGAAATTGACTTGAAATTCAAGTATAGTTTTTACACTCAAGAGAAAAATGAGAAATTCCATGGCGATATACTGATTCGTTTTTTTTTTTTTTTGTAAAAATATAAAACATGAGAGTAAATCCGGCAACATTGGATGTAATTAAGCTGCATAAAACATTCCTTTTCACTTATTTCATCTTCCTTTCCAGGAATGGAAAACTGCTAGAGGATATAACATTTGTTCTTGCCATTTTTCTGTAGAATTTCTACTAGGAGACTTATTCTCCAAACGTAATTAATGGTTTTGTTCTTATAGATTATCTTAGCCTTTAACATTTTGACTGCCATGCCGTTTATTATGTGGTTCCGCTCTGTTCAGAAAATGAGAAAAACATTAACAGTTTTGGATAGCAGGAAACATTGTTTCTTAACTATTGCAGTGGATAATATTTGTATATCGGATTTTATAGTGCAAGGCAGTCAAGTGATAATTAGCAATTGTGTAAGTTGTGCTTAACAAAAATAATTTCTAAAATCGAAACAATGATAACCCAAATAATTATCACCAAGCGTTGATCACAAAAAAGATTCCCGTTTTCGTGGAATCAAGATTTTTTTTAGTCAATTGTTTTAAGCCCTGAAGGATCTCTGAAAATCTCCGAGTTCAATTTTCAAATCCTCAAAATAACCAATTGAATGAAATTCTCCTTTCCACGCCTTGGATGCAGCTTATGCATTTTAGAAGCGCACTTCGCAAGATCGTAACCGAACAGGCGAGCTAGGTATCTAAGCAAACTCCCACCATTCCACGGGGATGTTGCCCTTTTTTAAGAAAAACTAACAGGAAATTCTGCTAAGTATAAATTATCCCCAATAGAAGCGGCAACGAGGCCCAAAAGTCCGTGTTTACAGGAGCTAAGCCGGAAAGTCAGCCGAGTCTCAAACCAAACAGAAGAAAGTAAATACGTGCATGATACGTGACGCAGCTGTAACCAGCACACTTAACGGCCCGGTTAACTCGGAATTCATTTGTTGGAGGCGAGAAAGGAGCCCAAAAATGGTTTGGGGGGCGGAAGGGGGATGGCGGGGGCGGGGGGCTTAGCGCGCTCTGTGCCAAGTTAAATGTGCAGTGTGAACGCACCGCAGATTCGCCGCAGTCGACAGTGGTGGCGAGCGCGGCGCCGCACACTGGATCGGAACTCCAAAATCTTGAAAAAAATTGAATCAATAATTGAATTTTCATAATTACTTTGAAAGAATATTGTACAAAAAAAAATTGAAGTAGAATAAAACAAAAATAAAAGCAATTTGTAACATCTCCGTCTCGTATCAACGGAGATATAAGCTTTTAATGTTTCCGCTGTTTGTCCAACTTCAGCATTTAACTCCTTCCACCGTGCGGCTCGGCGCCGCTGAAACGAAAACCGCACATCTTTCAGCCCATTGCATTCGGCGATTAATGTGCACCCGGCTTTGAGAGAGGAGGAGGGTAGGGGCCCGTTTACTTCCGTCGCTATCGACAAGTATTTAACGGCTCAAACCTCCTCTGTGCAACTCGCATCACGTAGCAAGATCGGGGATTCCGAGCCGAAAAGTTACGTTTTGAAACGGACCGTCCGACCGGCTGAAACCAGCCTTTGAATACACGTTTACCATCGCTGGATTTCATGCACACGTTACCTTTAAGCAGCGGATCGTAACTACGTTGTTACCACCTCATGTCAGCGTTTTCGAAGTTTTGCATCTCACGTCCGGGAATGAATGTGAATATTACACCAAATTTTTACGCAAACTCAAGTTTTCTCAGAGTTACACCGACTGCTTGCAGGAGCATGTTCCGTGCATCAAAATAATACTTCTGTCAGGTTTAACGTTTACACCTAAAGTGCGATATTTAAATCCAAGGCGCCTCTTTTTTTCTTTTTTTTCTTTAGACAACTAGCTTTTTTTCTAACTTTTGGTGGAAACAAGGATCCAAAACTCTCGGGAAATGGCTACCTCCATAATTTTTAATGCTGAGACCAATTCATGACCTTAAACATAACCGAGATCTCAAGGTAAAGAAGGATCCACTGGAAGAAAAAAATACATTGGAACTAGAGTCCAGACTCTTGAAAACATTGACAAGAAAAAATACTCTTGATTCTATCGGACTTTTGCTTGAATCAAAACGAAATCCGCTTAAATTAAGAGGCTTGGTTCTTGATTTAAGCTTAAATCTGATTGAATCAAGAGTGCTTTTTCTTGTCGATGTTTTTAAGAGTCTGGACTCTAGATCCAATGTGGTTTTTTTTCAGTGTCTCGTGAAGTTCTAGGCCTCATGTGAGCTTTTAATATTTTCCATGATGATCATCATCCGAGGGCCTTCGACAAAAGAGAGCTTGCAACTTAAGTTAAACTTTCACGAATTTCCGATCAAGATTACATTTGTATCGAATCTCCGGAAGTGTCTACTTTGAAATCCCAACTTTATTACGGTCAATACATTCGAAGCAGTATCATAACATAAATATTAGCTTTCAAGACATTATGGTCCCTTTTTCAACGGAAAGTTTAAAGTATCAAAGCTCATCCCTGGGTTATTTGCATGAATCACTGAGCACCTGCATCCCCGCGGAGGGCGATGCACACAGCTTTGAGAGCCCGATCTGAGCGGCCGCGCCGTATTCCAAAGGATTGTTAAATGCTCAGCAAGTAGTTTTAGAGACGGGAGAAGTTCATGATGCTATCCGGAGCGTTGCAGAGCACAAAGACAAACTGAGAAAACCTTATTATCAAACCTGAGGAGATCATGACAAATTGGACCAATAGCCCGATAAGTTAAACTTTCCTCGTTAGCATCTGCGAGTATCGCGCCGGGCGTGAAGCTCCAGACATTTAAGCCCTCGGCCAGGAGAGGAAAGGGGGGGGGGGGGAGAAATATGAAGTTGCGTCGTGTCGCTGACCAGACCATCCACCGGCCCTAAATCTTGCCCGTTTGACCCTTCTCCGGAGTTGCGACCACTGCCTGCCTTGAATGAAGCATATCTGAGCTGAGTTAAACTGATAACAGCCATAACTGCGACGTTTGCATTTCGGGCATTTGGAAAGATATGAATGACGTAAGTGGCGCACAAACTTTTGTCTTTGATTTCCCCGGAAAGGGTGCATTTCAAGGCACAAAGTCATACTTGAGAAAATGTTTTGAAAAATATTTTTTTTGTTGGACTAGAGTTCGTTTTCAATATTTGAATCTCGGACTTCGCAGGGATATTGGATATCGGTAAGTATATCAAAGACAACTTGGGGATTTTCTCGTTTTACGAATCAATCATCAGTTTTACACGCAATAGTTTTTCCTCATACGTATGCAGGTGTGTTTTTCAGCATGACCTTCCAATATCCGTAGTGTGGCTAGTTCATCTTGAAGATGAGCTTAATACACAAAACCGGCCAAGGCATTACAGAAAATATGGTATACGTTTATGCGATAAAACCCCTCGAATTTCGTCAACGACGCGTGTTTTCAAAAGTCAAGAGAAGTAATCAAAATAGTAAGCAATGATGACTGTAACTCAAAAAGTTATAACTGGGTGGCACGTCCATGTAGGATGATACTACTATTTTAACGCTACGGAGCCCGTTTTGCCTACCGCGTTCGATGAAGGCGTTTTGTGACCGATGTCCATGTAGGATGATACCACTATTTTAACGCTACGGAGCCCGTTTGGCCTACCGCGTTCGATGAAGGCGTTTTGTGACCGATGTCCATGTAGGATGATACCACTATTTTAACGCTACGGAGCCCGTTTGGCCTACCGCGTTCGATGAAGGCGTTTTGTGACCGATGCCCACGTAGGATGATACCACTATTTCAACGCTACGGAGCCCGTCTGCCTACCGCGTTCGATGAAGGCGTTTTGTGACCGATGTCCATGTAGGATGATACCACTATTTTAACGCGACGGAGCCCGTTATGCCTACCGCGTTCGATGAAGGCGTTTTGTGACCGATGCCCACGTAGGATGATACCACTATTTCAACGCTACGGAGCCCGTCTGCCTACCGCGTTCGATGAAGGCGTTTTGTGACCGATGTCCATGTAGGATGATACCACTATTTTAACGCGACGGAGCCCGTTATGCCTACCGCGTTCGATGAAGGCGTTTTTGTGACCGATGTCCATGTAGGATGATACCACTATTTTAACGCGACGGAGCCCGTTATGCCTACCGCGTTCGATGAAGGCGTTTTGTGACCGATGCCCACGTAGGATGATACCACTATTTCAACGCTACGGAGCCCGTCTGCCTACCGCGTTCGATGAAGGCGTTTTGTGACCGATGTCCATGTAGGATGATACCACTATTTTAACGCGACGGAGCCCGTTATGCCTACCGCGTTCGATGAAGGCGTTTTGTGACCGATGCCCACGTAGGATGATACCACTATTTCAACGCTACGGAGCCCGTCTGCCTACCGCGTTCGATGAAGGCGTTTTGTGACCGATGTCCATGTAGGATGATACCACTATTTTAACGCGACGGAGCCCGTTATGCCTACCGCGTTCGATGAAGGCGTTTTGTGACCGATGTCCATGTAGGATGATACCACTATTTTAACGCGACGGAGCCCGTTATGCCTACCGCGTTCGATGAAGGCGTTTTGTGACCGATGCCCACGTAGGATGATACCACTATTTCAACGCTACGGAGCCCGTCTGCCTACCGCGTTCGATGAAGGCGTTTTGTGACCGATGTCCATGTAGGATGATACCACTATTTTAACGCGACGGAGCCCGTTATGCCTACCGCGTTCGATGAAGGCGTTTTGTGACCGATGCCCACGTAGGATGATACCACTATTTCAACGCTACGGAGCCCGTTTTGCCTACCGCGTTCGATGAAGGCGTTTTGTGACCGATGTCCATGTAGGATGATACCACTATTTTAACGCGACGGAGCCCGTTATGCCTACCGCGTTCGATGAAGGCGTTTTGTGACCGATGCCCACGTAGGATGATACCACTATTTCAACGCTACGGAGCCCGTTTTGTCTACCGCGTTCGATGAAGGCGTTTTGTGAGCGACCATATGAATGTGCTTCGTTATCGCTCCTAAGTTTTTATTTCTTTTTGAAGTGACACAACGACATGTGACAAACGATGAAGAAGGCCAGTAAAATCTCTGCTTTGGAAGTTTTAACGGTCTTCTCTACAGTTTTTCTCATACCTTTATTTTTTTGAAAATCCCGTCTTTTATGGGACCGACTTTACCTGGAGAATGGAGGTTGGAAGTGGACGGTATGGAAGTATATTTAAGGGTGAGGGAGAAGTCGAGGGGTGTCAAACTTATCCAATTATCGACCCCTCTCATTGGTGTTAAGAGAGTGCAAACTCGGAGCAGATCGCCGCACTATGGTCGGTCAACGGACTTTAAAGAACTAAAATCCAAAGTCAAAGGCAGAGATCGTCGATTCAGGCGCTGGACCATATCGCCATTCGGAGGTTACTAAATTGACTCAAAGAGTAATTTTTTTTCTTTTACTTACCTACTTAATTATAACTTTGAAACGTCCGTCCAAAATTTTTCTAATTTCTGCTTGTGTTGAGAAGAAAATACGGTGAAATTTTCAGCTGGAAACGCCCGACGATTTCCCAATACACCTGGACATCATACATATACTACTATACATATACCAAGTATGTACATATACTCGGACCGTGTTAAGCAGAAAGGAACTAAACCATATCAGCTATTGCCAAATTTAATTGGACAATTTAATTGTTTACATGAAAACGGTTTTGCAGATTTTTATGCAAATTTCAGCATAGTACGGAGCATATCTCTAAAAATGTTCAAAGGAATCCGCACAAACGTTCACTTGTAAAATATTGAAATCGCCCAGTTTTTAACAATAGCTGACGTGGCTTGGTTCCGTGTAGGAGGAAAATCCGTCGTCCGTATACTTCAACAATTAGCAGGACATGATGACTTCTTGTTAGAGGGACATTTTTACGGTCCTACCGAAGGTCTTCGCCGAAAACGGAATTTGTTGTTCATCAAAACAAGCTCGCTGAATGAATGAAATATCCTAAATGAGGCTTCGAAAGAAGCTGTAAATTGTCGGGCTACTCCGGTTGAAGTGTTAACTGTGCGACGCGGCGGCGGACCGGTCACTAAGACCAAGACCTACCTTCTGCTTGCTCAGCTTTCGCACCTCGCAATTTTCGTGGTGAACCTTTCCTCGAAGAAGGGTGAGGCCGGGCCCGTGGTCCCAAATTCTGGGCTGCGGCTCACCGCCGTCCCTTGTGCCCTCAGAAATGCTCCCTTAACGCTCTTAATTGAAAACTCCGCCCGCGAGCTTCCATCGTAAGCGATGTCAAGTTGTCGAAAACTCTCGAAAATCTCGCCCCTCTACCTCCTGCTCGCGACAGCTGAGGAGGTCAGTCAACCGTCACCCGAGTGCCTTTGTCTGAAATCAAAGTTCCATTAAAATCCTCCTCCCGTGCATAGAGAAAAAAAAGGAGGGTGTTTGCATTTCGGGCATCTTTGAATTTTTTGATGACTTGATGACGTAGGTGGGTACAGATTGGGTACAGCGGTACAGCGTGAAGAGGGGACGTCGCTGTACCCACCTACGTCATCAAGTCATCAAAAAATTCCAAGATGCCCGAAATGCAAACACCTCCTTTTTTTTCTCTATGCTCCCGTGGGTTTTTCTATGGTATCATATTTATCATTTCGACAATATCGATGATTCTATTTTAACCGTAATAAATTATACATGGAGAAAAAAACTTCGTGCGTGGGACCCGAAGTTTAGGTCATATGGATCTCTGAAGTTTTCGGATTGAGCATCTGAAGACTTTAGGTCCAGCTGCTGAGGTTTGGATCATACATCTGAAACCTCAGTTCTTACATCTGAAGTACTTCGGTTTTCACATCCGAAAAACTTCGGTTCTCACATCTGAAGTACTTCAGATGTAAGAACTGAAGTTTCAGATGTGTGATCCGAACCTCGACAGCTAGACCTAAAGAGTTCAGATGCTCAATCCGAAAACTTCAGAGATCCATATGACCTAAATTTCAGTTCCCACGCACGAGGATTTTTTTCTCCGTGTATAAAGTATTTCACTCGGAATAATCGATAATGCTGTTAAGTGTTGGTCATCTACATGGAATATATTAATTTTATTTCTGGTATACCGCGGTAGGTAAAATCCTCGAAGACTGGAATACGTTAATTCCATCCTTTGCTACATTTTATGTCTCGTCACTAACCGATACTCAAGTATTGTAAATCAAGTTTATGTTAAACGCAGTAACATGGAAGATTCCTTTTAAACTTTTAGCCATTTGCAATTTCTTTATTTTAATTTTGTTAAAGCATCGTCGCGTTATTTTACCACCAATAACTTTACAACTTTTTCCTATCTTAATTGATGAATACCCGTATGGAATTACAAGCGTGGAAATCCGTACATCAGTGCAGTTTAAACACGAGAGACGCGCGCTCTGCGCTCTGTAAAACCCATTTATCCTGATTGAGTGTTTGCACCATTCTCGATGCAGTGAGAGTAACTAGCTGACGCATCTGCGAGCAAATATTGATAAAAACGCGGTATTTAGAGAGTATAATGCTTCGAGCCGGAGTGCACCGAGTGCTCACTAAATTATTTAAGTTCTTTCCCGCCCGGCGCGTATTTGTGCAACTGGGGGTTTTACATGCTATCCTTCCAGCGCCTCGCGAGCCGGGAAAACAAATTTCAAGTATTTTCGTATGAATTTTCGATACGCTTTTCTTTCTCCTCCGCCGGAAACATTTGAATAAACAGTCGGGAATGTAATAAAACCCACTGAGCTTTGGCATGTCGCGGCGCGTTGGCTCTCGGCGTTGTCCCTCGGTTTTCCAGCTGTTCGTCGCCGCAACCGCGGCCACCCCACCCCCTCCCCCCGCCCCTCTATTCCGCCGTGCCAAAGGAAAACATCGTATGAACATTCGAGAGATGCCAAATTCCCTTCGATAAAATGTTCATTTTCGAGGCAAATTATGAATGTTTCCCCTCGAAATTTTCAGGACTCCTCGGTGAAATGGAGATGTTGCATGTGTGAGGGATTTGCGATTTGACTGTTGATTCTCATGTAAAAGCTCGCGAGAAACACGATGTGCCACTGATTTTCTCTGAAATCAACTCCCAAGCTCAAAAAAGCTCTCAAGTTGAGGCCAAAATGGAGGGGATATCCCACGCTATCCTGAGAGTCCACCTCTGCATCAAGACAAACTCTCCATGCAAAGATAGTGAGCAAATACATTGACAGGGCTGCCACTTTATTTGGAGACTGTAAAACTGAAAACACGGCATCACTGCTAACGTATTTGCTCCCTATCTTTGCATGGAGAGTTTGTCTTGAGGTAGAGGTAAACTCTGAGGATAGCGTGGGATATCCCCTCCATTTTGGCCTCAACTTGAGAGCTTTTTTTGAGCTTGGGAGTTGACTTCAGAGAAAACCAGAGGCACCATCGTGTTTCTCGCGAACTTTCACATAAGAATCAACAGTCAAATCGCGAATTCCTCACACATGCAACATCTCCATTACCCGAAGAATTTGAAAAAAAAATTCGTAAGTTTACCAGGAATTCGTATTTTATCAAAGGAAATTTGGCAATGCCTGAAGGTTCATACGGCGTTTTTCCATATCGCGGCAGTGTTCTCGATCATACCGAGTGGAAAGCGGGAAAAATCATCCCCCCGACAAGCGACCGTTAGCCGGGACCAGCGGAAGGATGCAAAGAAGTGTTGCCGATAAATATACTGTAGGTCGGCGAAGCTTGGAAATAACCAATTTATCTTAAGTGGTGTGCAAATACGATGGCCACTATTAATTCGCGCACAGACACAGACGCAGCGGCAAGGCCGCGGCATGAGGCGGCGAGAGCATGCCCGGCGCAAGTTCCATTTACCATTTTGGAGACGATTAATGGAAGCGACCGCCACTCAGCCGCCCGCGAGCCCCGCCCGCGCCTAAATTATCCTCCGAGTGGTCTCAAATTGGAAATCCCCATGCCCCGCTAATACCCCTATCCTTTTCCCCGTTGGCTGTTTATTCATCAATTTGCCTCCGGTTTATTCCTTCTTAATTGTCCGCTTTACCTCTTTTGCCGCCCATTGTTGCCGCGAGACCCTAATTTCCTCGGATACAGTCCCGGGATATCCGCCGTGCCGAGGAAAAACGCCGTATGAGCCTTCAGGCGTTGTCAAATTGCCTGTGATAAAACGCAAATTTCCTGGTAAACTTATGAATATTTTTCTTCCAATTTTTCAGATAATTTTATTCGCAATTCTACCTAATGCTCCTGAAAATGTCAAGAAAAAATATTCATAATTTTCCCGAAAAAGAAACATTTTATCGAAGGAGATTTGGCAACTCTCGAATGTTCGTAAGGCGTTCTTCCTTAGCGTGGCAGAATTGGCTCCATCCGAGATCCTAGCCCTGCCGCTGAGGAGCGTCTCATCTATCAATGCTCCCCGGCTTCAGGTTATTCCCTCTTTCACAAGGCCGAAAACACCTAAGTCTAATTCCACCTGAGCCACGGAATGCATAAGGTTATATGGAGGGTAGGGCTTATCTCAAAATTCACTTATGCCCTTACGTCAGATTTTCCGTCGAGTGGCTCGTTAGAAGGAAATCCCGTCCCCCCCTCCTCTCCTTCACGAGTTTTCCCTATGCTACTGACGGATTTAGAAGCACAAGTTTGAGGAGGACGCCGATCTAATGAAATGTGACTTAGAGAGCGGAATGAAGAGCCTGCATTTCGAAAATGCTTTCGCCATCGTCCTATCCTCATTTCCAAATTCTCGAGCACTTTCGCCCGGAAAAATATTCATGCCGGGCCCAGGCTAATGGGCAAATAAAGCGCAGCGCGCTCGACGTGGCTTCCTTGGTTTTCATTTTTTTTTGTTTCTTTGAAAATAATGAATCGGAATTAATTTGCCCCCACACTGCAGCAGAGCGGAGAAGAATCGGAAACCTCTACTTGCATCTTTTACTGCGTTTCTGTTGGGTTTGCCCTGCGTGAAAATATTTTTCCATGGAAATTTAAAGTGATCGCTTCTTGTAATTTTTACCCTTGGAGGGAGAGAATTTTTTTCAGTAACTAACGTTTCAATGTGGGAATAACTTCCTCTTTACCAATCAGGAGATGTTTTCAATTTAAAATTAGACTGGAATTCTTTATTTCCCTTTGAATTCTAATAAAATCTCCGTTATCAAATGCTGCCGTGTAGAGCATAAACGCCTTAAATCCATCATGAATTCGTACAATTTTTTCTGCAACCAAGTACTCTGTTGATAGACTACCTATATATATATATATAGAGTCGCTTTATAACGCACTCTGGCGTTCTACGACACCCAAACGCCACATATGCCTGTCTTCCCAGAGGTTATCGGGCAACTGACACCGCAACATCTCTTCGTCAACGCCCTGCCGCCAACCCTTTACGGGACGTCCCCGTCGCCTCTTCCCAGGTGGTACCCAATCCAAAACTTGTTTGGGCAACCTCTCCTCCGACATTCTTTGCACATGTCCATACCAGCATAACTGCCTGGACATGACGTCGTGCACGATATCTTTCTCAACCTTCATCACCTGGCGAATTCTCTCATTACGGACACGGTCCCGTCTCGAAATGCCGGCAGATCGCCGCCAAAAATCCATTTCAGTTGCCCTCAACATTTCTTGCGTTCTTTTCGTCAAAGGCCACACTTCACTACCATAGAGCAAGATACTTTTAACGATGGCATCATATATCCGGTGCTTGTTTGCCTTTGAGATGCTTTGATCCCAGAGCACCCCGTTCAGCATCGCAATGGCTCTCCTGCCCTGGATGATCCTGTCCTTAATTGCTCTATCCATCCTTCCATCCTGATCGAGCCAAACACCGAGATACTTATACTCGTCACACTCTTCGATGCGCCGTCCATCCTCAAGCTCTATGCTTTGCCGTTGATGCGCTGCTCCCACGACCAGCTTCTCTGTCTTGGACACACTAACGTCCATGCCCCATTTCCGATATTCTTCGACCAACTTCCGCGTCATGTAATCTGCATCTTCCTCATCTTGAGCTACAACGATCTGGTCATCGGCAAAGCATAGAGTATAAAGGGTCTGCCCATCAACGAGTGGAACGCCCATTCCCGCAACCTTATTTTTCCATTCCTTTAAAACGTGCTCTAGGTATACCTTAAATAGTGTTGGTGACAAGCAGCAGCCTTGTTTTAGCCCTTTTGTGACGAAAAAACCTCCGGACAACTCTCCACGACATTTAATTCTTGCTATCGTCCCGTTATAAAATGATTTAATTGCCCCCACAAGTCCTTTGCTAAAACCCCTTTTTTCCAAGGCTTCCCAAAGCTTCACTAACGGCACGCTGTCATAAGCTTTCTGAAGATCCACAAACACCAAGTGCAGCTCCTGGCTGACCGCCCTTTTCTTCTCGATGACCTGGGTAATGGTGAACAGATGGTCGACGGTAGACCTACCGGCTCTAAAACCAGCCTGTTCTTCGGCTTCCTGGCCGCTCCAAAACTCTTCGACCTTTGCCTTGAGAATTTTACCATAGACCTTGCTCAAGGTTCCTGTGACCGATATACCTCTGTAATTATCGCAATCTTGTTTACTACCTTTCTTATGACTGGGAGTAATCCAAGATTCCTTCCAATCCTTTGGTATTTCGGAACCATGCAAACAGTCTTGCATGAGTTTCCTCAGATGTTCAAATAGTTTACCGGTGCCACATTTTATCAACTCCGCCGGTATACCCCCAGGTCCAGGAGCTCTGCGAGTTTTCAGCTCCCTCACAGCCTTCACTACATCTTGGAGCTGGATCTCCACGTTGGAATCTTCTTTAGTGCTTATGACTCCGCCTTGAAACTCGGGTCGCCTCTCCGTTAATAAATCTTTAAAATAGTCCTCCATCTTGTCAATTGGTATCGGAGATATGATGTCGCGCATTTTATTTCGTCGCAACCCTTTGATCACTTTCCAGCCTTCCGTACTTTTCCGGCCTCCAAGGTAGGTATTTATCTTCATACAGCTTTCTTCCCAAGCCTCATTCTTCTTCCGAGTGATGACCCGACGGACCCTTGCTTGAGCCTGTTTGTACATGATTTTATCATCCAACTTTTGAGAAGAGAGAAACTGATGATACCTATTCCTTTTCACATTTATTTCCTCCTCTACCTCCGCATCCCACCAGTACGGTTTTTGATTATCATTTTTTGGATCAGAAACCCCCAGGGCCTCCGCTGCCGCCGAGTGAACGCAATTCTTGATAAACTCATACCGCTCTTCCGTACTGCCATCGCACGCATCTCCTAACTTTTCATCCAGGCGCTTTGCGTACAGAGCCTTGACACTCGGGTGCTTTAGGCTATCGATGTTATACTGAACTTGATGTACGCGTTGTCGCTCCGGTTGTTGATTGTCGCCTTGATCGTTCTGCGACACACGAGCGGGAAAGGCTACATCCGCTCTGAGGAAATAGTGGTCACTACCGCAGGAGAGTCCTCTACATACTCTCACCTGCTGGATCTTAAGGTTTGTTACCTGTTTAACGAGCACGTAGTCAATGATGGATCTTAAGCCGCGAGTAGGTTGGACCCAAGTATATTTGTGAATATCCTTGTGTTGGTAGAACCCGTTCAACACTTTTAGTTCCCTCTGCTCGCAAACGTCGATAATGCGGCTTCCGTTGTCGTTCACCGTAACTTCACCGAACGGGCCGACGACTTTACTGTTCACCCGGGATCCCGTTCTACCGTTTAGATCTCCCAACACAAGGACTTCCCTCCCAGGTCCTACCTTCACTACCTCCTCGTCTAGTTCTTCAAAAAACTGATCCTTAAGTGCAATGGTAGCATCATCATTGACCCCGTATACTCCCAAAACAGTGACTCTGTGACCGTGCAATGTTAGGTTCATCTTAATCATGCGAGCGTTGATGGCCTCCCAGTTCTTAATATTTTTTCGAAATTTTTTGCGGATCAGAATTGCGACACCCTGTTGTGCACGCTGATGTTTCGGCACTCCACTGTAGAATAAATCGTAGTCCCCAAGGCTCTCTGATCCGTGGCCTTTTTTCTTTGTTTCCGTTATTACCGCCACGTCGATCCCGTTGTTCTTTATCTCCGATACCACTTCCGTCAGTTTCTTGGAAATGCCTTGCACATTCCAAGTACCAAAAGCGAGTGTCGTTTTCCGTAATCTAAGTCGAAGAGTCCGTTTGTTTCCATGATTACCGAGGCATATGTTATTGGGTTTTTTGACATTGTACATTTTTTCCAAGGATCGGGGAGTCAGCCCGATGCCCCAACCCCCAACCTGGAGGACCAGGGTTTGATTTCGGAGTTTCCTCTCCTAGACAGGTTGCTTCCACCACAGCTAAGAGCCCTGTCTACCCACCCCCTTTGAGGCAGGGGCTACCAGCTGGGGTCCGCAGGATTGCTAAACCTGTGACAGTATAGTCCCCCATACGGATTGATAGACTACCTACACGGAGAAAAAAACCTCGTTCGTGGGACCCGAAGTTTCGGATCTAAAGTTTTCGGATTGAGCATCTGAACACTTTAGGTCCAGCTGTCGAGGTTCGGATCACACATCTGAAACTTCAGTCTTGCATCTGAAGTACTTCAGATGTGAGAACCGAAGTTTTTCGGTTGTGAAAACCGAAGCACTTCAGATGTAATAACTGAAGTTTCAGATGTTTGATCCAAACCTCAGCAGCTGGACCTAAAGTGCTCAGATGCTCAATCCGAAAACTTCAGAGATCCATATGACTTAAACTTCGGGTCCCACGCACGAAGTTTTTTTCTCCGTGTAATTACCTCCCTGCTTTATTTTTTTAGTACGTATTGTCGAAAGTATAAGCCGAAGATATTCCGACAATTTTAAGAATTATCAATAATCACTGATAATTTTGTGATGAAGCATTTTGTCAGAGAAACAATCTGGAAAATCCAGATTGAAGTTACGTCATTTTAGTTCTGAGCGGCAGATTGGTACTAGCACTGTTGTTAGCCGAAGACCCCTTTTTTATCGCAGTAAAAATCGTAAGGCTTCGAACGAGTTTAAGGACAAAAATTCTCCCCCGGAGAATTAAACTCAACGAGAGACAAACGGACACGATCGGAATGAAAATCTTCCCCGGACGAAGGCAACTTGAACGAAAGGTTAAAAAGATGCGCAGGAGACCGGGGGGGGGGGGGGGATGCGGGGGTCGATGGAGATTAAAACGGAGAGGGCAGGGGTGGGAAGCGGCTCAGTAGACTAATGAATAAAACGAAACGACTCAATTAGGACGACGTCGCGTCACGCTGCGCCGGGCGGGGGCCGCGCCGCAACCCGCAACGCTCCGCATCGCTACCGACCCACCCAGCCGAGAAGATGCTCCGACATCTTCCCCGTTCCGTTCCCGACCGTGAACGGCCAACCGGCGGAGAAAAATGTTAATATAATTAAAACAATATTTTCAGGCTCTGAGCTTCTTTTAAATACCCTCCGTCGGGAGAGCCCTCGGATTCACCATTCCGCTCGTTGCAATGCGCGCTGAGCTCGAATAAATTCTGACAATGCTCCCTCCACCCTCGCCACCCCTCTCGCAGCCGCCGGGTCCGACTCCCCCCCCCCCCCCGGCCCCTTTTCACCCCCGCCGACGGATCCGATTTTACATTTACAAATATTTTATTTCCCACTTGCTATTTGGTACACGTTCGCGGCCTTTATTAGGGACGATTTTCAGCAGCTTTTTCATCCCCGGCGGCGGCGAGGCGGCGGGGGGCTGAATTTTTCATTTTTCCTTCAGCTGGCTCCCCGACGGAACGTGTCTGTTTTTAATTGCGCCAATTAAAATGAATAATATACGGCGTATCCCGGATCGGGCGCAGGGCGGGGGCGGGGGTGGAAATGGTCCACCGAGCGCGGATAGTTTTCTTTCGGCTGAATTAGAAATACCAGTTGGAATCCATCCCTCCTCCCTGCGCACCCCCCTCCGGCTCCCGACAACTGTGACTCCTTAATTCTGGCCAAGTCGCGAAATTTGTTTTGCAAGCCGCGGTCGTTGAGCTAGCCTACTTTAAACCGGAGATTTTAAGCCCGCGAACAAACCCCCCCGCCCTTCCGGCCTTTCATCCAGACACGACTGGAGCGGAAGCAATGCCATCTCTTACTTTCCGCCCCTCCTTATCTCAGACTCATCGCAGCCCTACGGCTCGGCTCTCGGATGAGTCAAGCGCTCCCTTGAAAATGTCTGAATCGCGAGAATTCGCAGATAAAATCACCCCAAAAACAATAGTTTGTTGGTCAAAGTCAGAGGATCTCTTTTTTTTTTTTTTTTTTTTTTTTAATCCATTTTTGGACCGCGTTTAGCAGAAAGGAACCATGCCACATTGGCCGACGTCAAATTTAACTGGGCAATTTAATTTTTTACAAATAACATTGGTGCGGATTCCTTTGAAAATTTAAGAAAAATTGCTTCGCCCTATGCAAAAAATTCATTGAATTTTTTCCAAAAATCCGCACAACCGTTTTCGTGTAAAAAATTAAATTGCCCAATTAAAGTTGACAATTGCTGATGTGGCTTGGTCCCTTTTTACGTAACGCGGTCCTTATGTTCGTATGCATGAACCTGGAATACGCATTCTTATTTCAATGAATCGACTGAAAAATTGAAACTGAAAATTTCACCGGTTTTTCCTTGGATTGCATGCAAAAATCAGAAAAATTTGGATAGGAATTGCACAGTCCTTCCAGCGAAAATTGGAAGTTTTTTAATTGATTTCGGAGCAAGGATGCGATTCTTTATTTTGGAATCAAAGGATTTTTTGATGTTTCAATGCCCTTGGGCGTTAATCAGTTGAAGTTCTCCATTTAAAGAATGAGTAACTTGTGTTCAAAAACGGGAAGGAACAGAAAAGCCAGGCAGTCTCATTTGGCAGCGTCTGCTGTTTTCACGTATCTTGTGCGGACGCCTGAGTTTGGACTGCTTCAAGCCCTAAGTGTTGACAGAGTGTCTAAAATGACGGCGAAATAATCCGCTGTCCCCACTTTTGCCAGATCGTGCCGGAGTTTTCCAGCGGTACACCGGTGCGTGCAACTGGAAAAACCTGACGGAAACTCCACAACAAATCTGGCCGACACTCCAACCCCACGCCCGCTTTCCTTCGTCAAAGCCGCCCTCGCCCGCCCTCGCTCCTTCCCCGAAAATTTAGGCTTAATTAAAACACCCCGGCACGACTTCTCAGCTTTTCGGTGCGACTTAACCGAGATTATGGAGGACCTGCTTTGATAACAGGCTTACGTCGTGAGCGTGTTTTTCGTCAATTTTCTCGCACTTGTGGAGTCACGACGTCCTGGCTTCTGAGACATCAAGAAAAATTATTGGTTCCTACAAAACAACTTGCATCCTCGGTGTCAATTACTACTGGTGTCATGATCCTCCCCCCCCCCCCCTACCGGCGAATTTATTACGTTTTAGGAGATGAGGGTTAAATAAGTACACGGGAAGCTCTTCGTGCCTTTTTTTATGGTGTGCTTTTTCAACCGTCCATTGGGAGTAGCTTATGAACTTTTCGAAGGGCATCTGTTCTTTCGAAAAATTCGTGTGCTGAAACTACGCCGTATAAACGCTTCGCGATTATGCAGGTTTTAAACGAAAATGCCTGTATAAATACTATTCCACAGCTTTACAAAAAGGAACAAATATTTCCCCTGAATCTCTCAGAATCATTGTGTGAAAAATTAAAACAGTGCGTATTTACTCACAACTCTTCTAAGTAGCACATCTGCAACTTTGAACTTTTGAATTGATTAAGCAAGTTTGGCAATTTTTCAGAATGAATGCTGCTAGTTTTAACAGTTCGTAATATTTACTTACTGCCTGCTTTTTTGTGTATAAACTTAAATTGGATGCGCCGTGATTTCTGAGCAGAAATTAAAAGTGGTTCTTAAATATACCTCAACTGCCCCTAAAAATTGAGCCCAATAGGCCAGTTGGCTCCTAAAACTAAAAAGTGAATCTGGAACATCGTATCTGAATCAATAATTTCATCACAAAATTTTGGCGGATTCAGACAACTCGAACGGGGGGAGGGGGGGAGGGGGGGTCCAGGGGCCTCTTCCAATTTTTTTTTTTTTGATTTTTGAAGAATCTACTATGCAGTTTCTAGTCACTATCGTCATGAAGTAGTGCCGAATGTAACCGTATTTCTTTATGCTTTCCTTCGTTCCTTCCTTTTCATCCCCCCTTCGCCTTTTCTTCTTCCTTTTTTTTGGGCGAACGAGGGGGGGGGAGGGCGCACGCCCCTTACACCCCCCTTTGATCCGCCTATGTCGCAAAAACAACCCGATCAGGGATGAAAACCCCACACTTGGCGGCCGCGAGATGCGAACACGGGATCTGGAATTCTCTCCTCGGCGAGTCCGGGAGAATCCCTGAGGGTGCCTCGAGGTTGTGACTCGGCGATGATGTTCCGGTCTTCCGTTTTCCTTGTTCGATTTTTTCCGTGTTCCTGTTCCCTCCTCGGTCAAAAAGAACCGTCGACAAGACCGCTACCGCACTCTTCTTTTATCTCGCCGGAATCCGATCTCCGCGCCGCGACGCGCCGCGCCCCCTCAGGCATTCTCCATCCAACAGGGATGCCGGTTCTTAGGGGCAAACTTAGTTTTAAAAAACGTGTCCGATGAAGCAGTTTGTACTCGAATGGAAATCATATGCAACACATTCGAAATTGCCGGCTCCAGTGGCGTGGCGTGAATTGCGATACATCGATTGTTTTGTCATTTAAACCTATCGAAAAGGATCGATAATCAGGATGTTCGCAGCGAACACATAAATAATCGATTCTTTACCATAAATTTAAATGGCATAACAATCGATACATCACAATCCACGCCACGCCACTGGCCGGCTCAACGGGTCGGTTTCGCGCCTTGCATAATTCATTATGATGCTTGAATTTGTTATATTTTTGTTATACATACAGCGCTCTCTGGTGCTCTGCAACACCTGACCGTTACAGAATCCTACCCTCTCCTATCCCCTCAAGGAGTTGGCTATCCCGAATATCATTTGACCCCCGTCGCCACCCTTTCACTGGGCGCCTTTCTTCGTCCGTTCGCATTTGTTACGTTTCTTAAAAATGATATTGAGATACCTCCAAGTCTCCACGGCTTCTCTGCCGTGCTGAGTAAAAACGCCATCCTTGGCTGTGTTGCCCTTAAAGCATCAGTACAAAAACAGGACAAACGGAAATAAACACAATTTGGAAATAGAGTAAGAGGAAGGACGCACGTCGATAACGGCGCAGAGATACGAATATTCGTGCTTAATGGACGTCCGAGTTGCATCTGCAAAATTGAAAGCGCGGGGCGTGCTCTGCGCTCTGCTCCATACTGTCAATGAAAAGTCGCTCAGGTTCGTCAGAAAATTTTAAAAATGAGTCCTGAATACGTCTCTCATATCTTCAGCTGTGTTGCTCGCGTAGCTCTTGAAACACCACCATAAGATGAAAGGAGCGAACAAAACATATGAACAGAGCAAAGGAAAGGAAGCGCGTTGATGACGGCGCAGAGATACAACTATTCGCACGTGATGGATATCCATGTTGCGTCTGCAAAATTGAAAGCGCGAGGCGTGCACTGGAAGTGCTCTGCGCTCTACTCTATACTGTCAATGGAAAGTCGCTCAGGTTCTTCAGAAAATTTAAAAAACGAGTCTTAAATACGTCTCTCATATCTTCAGCTGTGTTGCTCACGTAGCTCTTGAAGCACCACCATAAGACGAACGGAGCGAACACAACATGGGAGTAGAGCAAAGGAGAGGAAGCGCGTCGATGACGGCGCAGAGATACAACTATTCGTGCTTGATGGATGTCCATGTTGCGTCTGCAAAATTGAAGGCGCGTTGGCAGAAGGTGTGCCCGTGCACTTGCAGTACTCCGCTCTATGATGTCAATGAAGTGTCACTCAGGCTCGGCAGGAAAGTTTAAAATCTAGTGCAGAATACTTCTCCCTCATCTTCGGCTGTTTTTTTTTTTTTTTTTTTTTTTCACTCGAATTTTGCTTTGTTTTCAATGTGATAGTTGATTCTTTCTTAAGGTGTGTTTGTAGACCTACATCTAAAGTTCGTATGTACCGGCCCGATACAACGCGCGAACCACGTGTTTTTAGGAAATCTCGAGTCAGTTTGGTCCGTCTTGGGCATCTAAGGGTCAAGAAATTCCGCAGCGAATGATAGTGGAATAAAATGTTAATGTGGAATGAAAACCCTGCGTTTTCTGTTGATATTATAATAAGGAATTCGCACCTTGAAGACATTCATTTTGCGTGTCAAACCCTTCTTTGTTTTGAAAGGCGACTTGACAACAATTCTTTTGCTGGGCTTCGGGACTCTTTTTCGCAGGGAGGACGCTGAGAGTCTGTTTCTGTGTGATAATAAAGAAAAAAAAGAAAAAAGAAAAAAAAACCTAAGAACCCTTCACAGCTTCATCGGCTGGAGTCAAGAGGAATCTTTTATCCTCAAGCGTTGCAGACTTTGGTCTCTCCTCCTTGAAAGATTCAAAGAACAAAATCGGTGGTTTTTAATTTAGGTCAAACTATTTCCCTCCTAAGAAGATCTTTAAAAATTATCCCTTTGTTATTTTGTGGAGAAAAATTGAGATGTTCTTACCTCGAAGTGATGCTGGAGCCCTCTCTTCAGCTGTTCTTGTCTGTCAATTTCCTCAAGCTGAAGCATCTCAAGTTTGTCGCCAAAAAGAACACTTGTGTCAATGTTTACAGTCAACTCGCTGAATTAGTCCATGATCTCATTATTATATTTTATCAGGTAGAAGCACCCCTCAAAATTCTCAGTTCTTAAGTCCGATTTTTATGGCCTTACGGTCTCTCTCTCTTAAATGAAGAGCCAAGTGTCATGGAAATCCTCATCATCCCTTTTCCCCAAATGAAATCATGTAATTTCATTGCAACTAAAACTAACTTATTTTGAAATTTTGTATTCATCTTCATCAAAATGTTTAGTGCTTATGTCCGGCCTGATCCATTGTTTTTATTGCAATTGAAAATCTGCACTCAACACTTAGCACGATAAAGAAATTGTAAAATGAGTGCCATCATCTTTGTTACAGGGTTTTTCTCAAATTTCTTTTTTTATTTATGTTTATTTTTGTGTTTCTCTTAAATTCGTATTCCTTTACCGGAAAAAATAGCATATTATACGTAGCTTGTATCATTCTCTTTAAAGATTTCTCGGTCATCTCTAAGTTACGGAGCGTGCTTGGGGGCTGGTGGGTGAGGTCTTTATTGTTAACGAAGGTGGGGCAGAGTCGCTTTTGAAGGCCGGGAGGCTCACCGCAGCTTGTGGAGCGGTACTTACAGGGAAGTGGGGTTGTAAAAAACCCGCAAATGTAGCGTTCCGTAACTTAGGGCTGACTGTTCAACGAATTCAAATGCTAGCGACATTCCGAGTGACCCGTCAGTTTTGCGGTCTTACAACACTGAAAAATTGTGTCCTTGAAATATTATCGTGACTTAAAGCGTAGTTTCTTGTCGACAATTTTGGTTTTATTTTTTGAGTTAAAGAAACGTTGTTTTGCTATCGTTCTTTTGACTTAAACTTAACGATAGAAAAACGACGCTTATTTAACTCAAAAAAACTGATGTTGCGTTGAGTCCGCGCGGTTTTTTGTCGACAATTTTGGTTTTATTTTTTGAGTTGAAGAAACGTTGTTTTGCTATCGTTCTTTTGACTTAAACTTAACGATAGAAAAACGACGCTTTTTTAACTCAACAAAACTGATGTTGCGTTGAATCCGCGCGGTTTTTTGTCGAATATTTTGGTTTTATTTTTTGAGTTAAAAAAACGTTGTTTTGCCATCGTTCTCTTAACTTAAACTTAGCGATAGAAAAACGACGCTTTTTTAACTCAAAAAAACTGATATTGCGTCGAATTTGCGCGGTTTTTTGTCGACAAGAAACGGCGTGTTAGTCAGAATTATATCTCCAGAAAAATTTTCTCAGTGAAGTCGAGCTACATAGACGTCAGTAAAAAAGTATCAAGCGTCTCGTATACATAATTACAGATGAAATCTAAAAGTATTGGCATTCACGGTCAGAGTATTTGTACTCAGTGGCGTGGCGTGAATAATCGATCGTCGATATCTCGCCATTTGAAGCTACGGTAAAGAATCGATTACTAAGTTGTTCGCTGCAAAAACCCTGATAATCGATCTTTTTCCATAGGTTTAAAAGGCACCACAATCGATATATCGCAAGTCATGCCACGCCACTGATTGTACCGTATTCAAAATAGGTATTAGTTATTCCATCAGCCCTATAAACTCAGAATAGTAGCGTTTTTTCCTGAAAGCATTCGTATTGAAAATAATTTATGAAGACGTTTCACTGTCGAACCGGTTATTTTCCTCAGGTTTTCAACGATTGCCCAGGATAGCGCGGTAGTATTGAATCCTTGTCTGTCGTTTGAGCTTTCATAATTACAGATGAAACCTGAAAGTATTGGCATTCACGATCAGAGTATTTGTACCGTATTCAAAATAGGTATTTGTTATTCCATTAGCCCTGTAAACTCAGAATAGTAGCGTTTTTTTCTGATTGCATTCGTATCGAAAATAATTTATGAAGACGTTTCACTGTCGAACCGGTTATTTTTCTCGGGTTTTCGACGATTGCCGAGGATAGCGCGGTAAAATTGAATCCTTGTCTGTCGTTTGAGCTTTCAGCTCGGCGAAAATTGTTTGAAATTCAGCAGTGGCGTGGCGTGAATAATCGATTATCGATATCTCGCCATTTGAAGCTATGGTGAAGAATCGATTACTAAGGTGTTCGCTGCGAACACCCTGATACTCGATCTTTTTTCATAGGTTTAAATGGCATAACAATCGATATATCGCAATTCACGCCACGCCACTGAAATTCAGGTTGAAAGGAGAAGACTGCAGAGGAGCTCCGGGGCGCTGTAATGAAATTCTCGGGAATCAGGCTCGAGTCGCCGTCCTGCTCCGCGGGGAAACGAAAAATCCGAACAATTTCCGACCAGTCAGTCGCAACAATTTTAATCAACTCGCCCAAGTCCGGAGCCGGCGGAGTGAGCCCCGGGCCCCGCGAGAACCAGTCACCCGGTTGCCCGGTGACGTCAGAGCCCCCTTTCAATTCGACGCAAAATGTCGGGTTTTGTAGGCCGATCGGGTGACAAAGGCTCCGGGATCGCGGAACGAGGAAGAATGCTCGAGCAAGTCAGTCGCGAACGCCAAACAAGTCGGAAATAAATAAGATGAAAATTTCTTTTGACACCGATCGCACGTCTTGCTCCAACTCACCCCCAGCCCCACCTCGGGACGAACGCGTCTAGGCAACCGTACTTTATTACCTCTTTCATCATGTTTCCGCGACTGTCGTTCTCAGAAAAAGAGGGGCCCCGAAGAAGAAGAACCTGTATAATAGTTCCACTCATCATTGTGTCTGTGCGTTTCGGGCTCGGAGGAAAGCGGAGCAATTTGTTAAATCGTAGAATTGGGTTTTTTAGAGCATAAAATAGATATAAATTGAGTCTCCGTAGCATCTTTTTCCGGTCATCTTTACCCTATTACTCAAACTCCTCTCCAGCTCCCGTCCTGTGCCCCTTGGAATGTTTGCATGTGTTTCGACCTGTCTTTCTCCTTCAAGATCAACTCGACATTATTGCCGTTATAAAGTTGCACCGAGTCCGAAAAGAATTGTTGATGAATGATGTGTCCTCAAATGCTTTGCGAAGGAAGTGTTTGCCTCCTCTCTCTCCATTCGAACAGTTTACAGCGATTCATCCAGTGAATGTATTTCAATATATGTGTAGTATCTCGTTTCATCTTTAAGATCCACATGAGTTCTTAAAGTCCTCGGGCTTTTTGCGATGTCATAGGGTCGGAGGGAACTGGAAGTGTACTTCATTCATTCATTGAAGAATACTAAAGTTGGAATAAGCTCCAACGAGCGGGAATAGTGGAATTTTTTATGATATATCTGGCATTCCCTGTCTATTACTGAAACGAATGCTAAGCAGCTATGAAAAACGCAAATCCCATGATTTTAGCACTTTTTGATTAAATTTATTTTAAAATTATTTATAAAATTTAGGCATCGAGGGGCTTGAAGAACAAGGCGCATAAGTGCAGTTTTTGAAACAAATGAGATATCAACGATTTCAAGTATAAAACTAGTCCTAATGCATATTCTGTGAAAATCTCGCTCTCAAATTCCGATTTTTCAGCATCAAAAAGTCAGTTTGAACTTTCTTTCCGCAGTGTTCGAAACTCACAGGCGCCAACGCGCCAAATGCGCTTAAAAAATCGGCCATGGCACCTAAAACATGAAGGCTCTGCGCCAACGTGGCCCTTAAAAATTGCCCTCTAAAAATCTGGATTTTCATATTAGATAATAATTCGAAATTTTCAGCACCACAAGTGAAAGCTTTTTCTATTCTTCACGATTTCATCATTTGTGCTTTTGTCTTCCCCAAGTTACAGCTACTTACTAGTTCTGTTACGAAAACATTTTGCGTCTAACTTTTCATTAAATACGCCGTAATATACAGGCAAAAAGTCAATTTGGCCCCTAAAAAATCTTCAATGGCCCCAAAAAATCGTACTTGATGCGCTACATGGCTCCTAAAACTCAAACGTAAGTTTCGAGCACTGCTTTCCGCCATAAGGAACCATCTACTCAATTTAGTGGCTTCAAACACGTGTTTTGAAACTGCACTCATGCGCCTTGTCCTCTAAACCCCTCAATTCATGAGTTTATAAAAAATAAATTTACAAATTTCGAACGAAGAAACGGCGTCGGAACAAATCGCCGAACTCGTGCACAGCTTAAAGAAACGAGCGCGTCTTTCGGCGGCGTTATAAGGGAAGGATACCGGTTCGAACTTGACGTCGAACTTTCCGTGTCCGGCGGCTAAGTTTTTCAGGGACTCCAACTCCGGGTCGGATGAAATAAAATCCGCGGGAGGAAATGAAGTCAAGGCGGAAAAACCGCGCAGCGGCGTTGGCGGCAGCGGGAGCGTCAATGAAATCACTGCCGCCCCATTACGGAACAAACGCCCCCCCCCCCCCCCCCCCGCCCGGTCCAAGTTCCTCCGGGGCTACGCAGGAGCGGGCACCGAGACCCTTTTTCTTCCCGCCCGCGACCTCACAGTGGATCGAATCAATATAAGAGGTCGGACAAAATTTGGAAACTTTAAAAGCCTATATCTCACTGGAAAAAAAAAAAAAACACATTGGATCTAGAGTCCAGACTCTTGAAAACATTGGAAAGAAAAAATACTCTTGATTCAATCAGATTTAAGCTTAAATCAAAAGGAAATCCGCTCAAATTAAGAGGCTTGGTTCTTGATTTAAGCAAAAATCCAATTGAATCAAGAGTATTTTTTCTTGTCGATGTTTTTAAGAGTCTGGACTCTAGATCTAATGTGTTTTTTTTTTTGTTTTTCCAGTGCTCCGTTTATATGAAACTTTGAGATTTCAAAAAGGGTTCCATTGGTTTCCTTGTAAAGTTTTCTTCTCGAAGCACCCCTTGAAATTTAAAATATGACCAAATGCACATGAAAATTTGAATTTTTTGAAAAAAATAACATGTCCGACCTCTCTAATTGACTCGATGCACTGTGAAACGCTTGTAACTCCGTTTATATGCAAAATTTGAAGGTTCTAAAAGCGGGTCCATTGGTTTCTTCGTAAAATTTTCTTCTAGAATCACCCCTCAAACACTGGAAAAAAAAAACACGTTGGATCTAGAGTCCAGACTCTTAAAAATATCGACCAAAAAAAGTACTCTTGATTCAATCAGAATCTAGCTTAAATCAAGAACCAAGCCTCTTAATTTAAGCGGATTTCGTTTTGATTCAAGCAAAAATCCGATTGAATCAAGAGTATTTTTTCTTGTCATTATTTTCAAGAGTCTGGAATCTAGATCCAATGTATTTTTTTTTCCAGTGAAGTTTAGAATCTGAAGAAATAAAAATCGAAATTTGCAGTTTTAGGCAAAAATTTCACATCCGACCTCTCTGATTGACTCGACTCACTGTGCGACGCGAGGGCGAGCCAAGTTTACCCTGGTTCTCGAGAATAACCCCCCAATTAAAGCCCTCTATCTGATTCGGTTATCTCAAAAATGGCATTTACAAGATGCTACTTCGGGGACGGGGACAAGGAAATGAGCACTCTTTATCTTTATCGCTCGTCTTTGTTGCCACGTTGGAGGTCGTGGCAATGGTACCTTCCGACCGAGGGGCTGTCCCTAAATGGGTCTGTGCACGCAAGACAGCCAACTGAATCTCTTTACTAATAGAAAATTTGCCTAAAAATCACGTTGAGCACATCAAAAAAGTCTGAAATCCACTCCTTACTGCGCAATCTGCGTAGTTTGTAACACGCTTTTTCTTTACCGCGTAAGCGGGAAGTTTGTCCTAGTGGCCGGCAGTCAGGTTTGCCCGGAAGATACCTAATCTAACTAAACAGACAATCTCGAGAACTGTTATTAACCCTCTAGCGTTGAGAGTTCACTAATTACCGCACACAACCAGTGTGTAATTTTAAAAGTCGAAAATTTACAAAAAATTTAAAAAAAAAAAAAAAAAAAAAAAAAACATTTCCACGATATACGAGTTCCTTCGCCAGGGAGCTGTCTCCGCAAAAAATTGTTCACCACCCGCCCGTCGCGTCGGGAGCGCCGCTGCGTGCTGCCAGCACGAAACACGCACTGACGCCTACAAACCTAAGGGGCTACTTCATGCATTGCGCGATGCTTGAAGTATCCCCTTAGGTTTGTAGGCGTCAGTGCATGCATTGCGCAATGCTTGAAGTATCCCCTCAGGTTTGTAGGCGTCAGTGCGTGATACGCGCTGGCAGCACGCCGCGCCGCAGTGTGCCATAAACTCGCCCACAATTGAAAGGTCAGGGTGTTAGAATGTAGGTAATTTTACATCAAATTCAAAAATACCGACTCCAAAAACATCAGTCTCGAAACTTTCGGAATTTTTCAGTCATTATCCGACTTATTTCTTACTATTCTTGAGTTTTGGACCATAGTGCGCCGCGGGCGTTGGCTCATGAAATTCTTCTCCGTGCTCAATCGCAACGCAGACTGCGCACTGAGGAATGGATTTCAGAATTTTTTGACGCACCCAACGTGATTTTCGTGCGATTTTACATGTAGATAGTGCACTTATTTGGCTGTATCTCTTGCATGCAACAGACCCATTGTACCTTTAACATAGAGTCTTATGAAGGAATGCAACCTCAAAGCTCCTCTTATTGTTTCCAAGTTGAAGTGATTTGGTTCTCCTCTGTTCAGCTCGGTCCAATATGTTACAGTTTATGTCCTCTATGATGCTGACGGAGGCAAATATGAGAAAATTTAATAAGTTTTATCGACTCGCATCTTTTTGACTAAGGAAAACTGACACCACAAGTTTATCGTTTAACTTGACCATATGTATCTGAATGTGAAAAAGTAAAAGTTACTGTGACATGAATGTGACGGAGTTCTTTTCAGCGCACTCTGCAGGTCCCTTTAAAACACGGACAACTTTAGAATGTCAAATATCGCCATGACGTCAAAGGAATTGACATGGCAACGTCCTTTTCGTTTCGTGACAGGGTGACGATCAGTCCGGAAATTAACTCGAGTTAATTCGCTGCGCGTAAAACGGAATGATGCGTCGTACAAAAATCCGTAAAGGAAACAAAAAGTCCCCCATCCCTCATTTCCCTTTTTAGTTTTTTGTTGTTTTTCTTCTCAGTGCCATCACGTTGCCTCCCGCCTGGAGAAGTTTTCAACGAGATTGTTTTCTCAAGTTTCAAGACGCGCAGTGAACGCAGTGCCGTTATTGCTGAAGGTGAAGCCTCGTCGCATCAGGGGGCTTTATTTCTGTGTCGTTTTTTCAAAACATTGACTGTACAACCGAGCGGAGGCAAATGTTAAGATCATACAAAAACTGACGTCAGATTCACCCATGGTTTATGAATTAGGCAGGAGTGAAGCACGTCCATAGTAGAGTACCTACCTGTATAGCGAGAGTATAGACAGATGTGAAACTCCGAAAATCCATCAGGCCTTCGCTGATGCCTCCACGAACAAAGTTAGGACCCAGAAATGCAGCCAACCTATGAATTTGGGTTATCCAGAGCGATTTACCAATGCAATTATTAGGAACTGTCGTTTATAAAGCACCTATTTGGCTCATAAATTTACTCATTTTTGCAGAAGAACGCTCATTTATGTACATTCTTGGCCATCTTAGTTAGAATTGAAATCTGCAGACTCTGCAGACTAGCAGTGAAATGTTGATGTTAGAAGTTGGTTAGAAGAATGGCTGCACTTTTGGGCCCTAAGCCCTCCATGAAGCGATCTGTCCATACTCTCACTATATAGGTACTCTAATTCGTAGGTGCTGTCCTATTAGTAGTATCCACGAACTTAAGACAGAAACGGCATAGGGATTATGCCATTAACCGCAGAGATGATGCCATCATGTTCAAAGTGTGTAAATATATGTCAATTTAGGTTGTGAGTCAGCATTTACTGGTTATGTTTTACGATTTAGATAATTTTACTGTTGAGGATTTTCTAGTCTATCCCACACAATCCTTACAGAGTCCAAAAAGGAAAAATAGGCGATTCGTCACATCTGACTCCCGGTAAATCATCCATATGTCTCTTAATATACTAATATCTTATTGGTCAATTTCGGTTGTGAGTCAGAATTTACTGGTTATTTTTTACGATTTAGATAATTTTACTGTCGTCGATTTTCTAGCCTCCCCTACACAACCCTTACAGAGTCCAAAAAGGAAAGTACAGGCGCTTCGTCACATCTGACTTGTGCGATTTAAGCTGTTCAGATAGCATTCATCGACGCGCAGATATTTCCAACGAATCCCTTTCGGCCATCCTCGAGCCTTCTCGGCCGCATTTACGACTGTCTTTACGCCCCCTCTGATCCCTCGCCCCTTCTCCTCCGACTGGAATCCCTTTCTGCCGTGGCAGGAGTCTCGACTCCTTTTCTCGCTCGGCTAATCTCCGCTTTATTACCCTCTTCAAGCGAAAAAAGTTGGGGATTCTTCTCGAACTTTGGCGCGCGGGGGCGGGTAGCGAGCGCAAACGGGAGGCTTTATAGGAGGCAAACCGCGGGAATTCCTCGCCGATTGGTTTCCCGACACTTAAACGCCGGGCAACTTCCTTGGAATCCGTTTTCTGCCACGTTTATTGCCCTTATTATCTCTCTCTTGTATTCAAATACTTACCGTTTTTCTCCGCCGTTTCTAAATTAAGAAATGTTCTCTTCGCGGCTCCAACTTTGAGGATCCTTGGAAGTTTGTTTTTTTTTGTTTTTTTCTTTTTTAAAAAAAAATAAATAAATAAAAAAGAATACCCGTGGCATTCCGCCTTTTTCTTCTTTCTGCGCAAAGAACCTCAGGGTTGAAAATGCAGGAGTAGAACTAGATCGAAGAAATGTTTCCTCTTTAACGTTGCAGCATGCGTACACAGAGAGAAAACTCAACACAGAAGTTTGGTTAGTGCATGCAGGAAGTAAAACACAAAATAACCCAAGCCTTTAGGTTGACTCTGAGGTTTCCCGGTCTCTCCGTCGTTTTCTCCACCAAATTCACAGCTAACTGTACCAAAATCAACACAAAGTTTTGGTTAGTTTGTGTTTCACTTCCTACATTAACCGAAACTCACCGAATAACACAAATATATTTATCACTCTAAGCAACGAAGGAAGGGAGGGGATGTAAGAAGATCGTGGTCATCCTTCCCTCTTGTGATATTTCATGCAGGTTCTATTTTTGTATTTATTATTATCAGCTCATTTTATTTAATTAAACTTAATTGTTCACTAAGTCATCCCCAGTTCATGTACAAATATATATTGAATTGTATTTATTTGCACTTTCGACGAAAAAAAAATGTAGGGACGAATCCAATATCGACCTGAACATGAATTGTTGACATTTTTTTAATGTAATGTAGGAAAATAATCAACCGTGCCTTTGACACATCGTCGAGGTAAATATTGTCAGTTCACCGCGCCGCAGCGTGTACACGCTATATAGCTCCTTAAACATGTCATTCGTCTTGGTTGCTGTCATAATCGTATTTATTGACGGACATGATTTTACCCAGGGCCTAGTAACACAGCAACTCACAATCTGACATATAACTGAGGTAGCCATTATAATGTTGATGCATGTGACAATGGCAATTTTACACACGTCCTTTTGTCTGTTCATGTATTGTTCCCATCTCCCTTCCCCTCTTCTACGGAAAAAATTCACTGCAGGACGCTCATCACATTATTATGAAGTATTAGCCCGTAGCTGGGATTAATTGGCCCTCCTTGTTTTCAGTTAAATTACAAACCCTTTAAAAATGTCTGAAAGTACAATTAAACTGTGACGTACCACCAACCCTGCTCTCAATGAAAACAATTAAATGGACCATCATGTGTTTTTGATGTGTTGTTTTTTTCTTGCAATATCTGCCTCCCTCGTGTATTAATTTAATTATTCTTTGTTTGTTTCAGGTAAGTTCAGACCTATTGTGAAAGTTAGAAGAGCCGTACAGGTAAAAATTCGCATGGTTATGGAAAACTCTTGTTCATACTCATTTTATTTACTACGGTCGAACTTGTCGCAGGGTACAAACTTAATATAAGGGCGGGCAGAACAAGGAAAAGAGGACCGAAAATTGAAAGCTAGACTATTTTCCGCCATCGGATGGACCGAACCGTGATCACCTGCTCCATTGAAACACTCTCACTTGAAATTGCTGCTGTACTGCCGTGCTAAGGAAAAACACCGTAAGAGCCTTCAGACGTTGCCAAATTTCATTGAACTAATCACCAATTTTCAGAACCATTTGTGAATGTTTTTCTTCCCAAGGAGATGTCGCGATGTGTGAGGAATTTGTGATTTGACTGTTGATTCATATGTAAAAGTTGGCGAGAAACACGATGCTATGAAATCAACTCCCAAGCTCAAAAAAAGCTCTCAAGTTGAGGCCAAAACGGAGGGGATATCCCACGCTACCCTGAGAGTCCACCTCTACATCAAGACAAACTATCCATGCAAAGATAGGGAGCAAATACATTTACAGGGCTGTCACTTCATTTGGGGACTCTAAAACTGAAAACACGGCAACCCTGCTAATGTATTTGCTCCCTATCTTTGCATGAAGAGTTTGTCTTGATGTAGAGGTGGACTCTCAGGGTAGGGTGGGATATCCCCTCCATTTTGGCCTCAACTTGAGAGGTTTTTTTGAGTTTGGGAGTTGATTTCAGAGAAAACCAGTGGCACCATCGTGTTTCTCGCGAACTTTTACGTAAGAATCAACAGTCAAATCCCAAATTCCTCACACATGCAACATCTCCATTTATCAGATAATTTTGTTTGTTGATCTTAAGTGTCGAAAAATTTCAAGGAAAAATAAATATATTCACAACTTTCCTCAAGATTACATATTTTATCCGTGGAAATTTGGCAACTCTCGAATGTTCATACGGCGTTTTCCCTCAGCACGGCTGCTGTAGGAAAGTGAAGGGTTGTTAGAAAAAGCGGCAACGATGGATTCAAATCGATGGAGCTCGGTGCAGTCTGCGGATTAGAGGATCCGGGAAAGTAGAGAAGTGAAGAAGTGACAGTTCAATTTACGCTCTCTTGGGGAGCGAATAATGCAAATTTACCCATCTCAATCCTCTCTGCTTCCTCGCGTGTAGAGAAGTGTTATTTGGAGGAGGTATTGTCATTGTAACACCTCACATGTCGGTATCACTGTCAAAAGGCTCCTGAACGAGCTGTTCTTCGGGAGGAAACTACTCTTAAAATCCGGTTGAATTTCCTGGATCCCCCAGTTCTTCCGTTTCTCATTTCGTGTACACTGTTATCAGCACGAGAATTTTTATTTCTTTTCGGTAGGATTACAAACTCTAAGTTGTTTTTATACCCAGCGACCAGCTGCTTTTCTTTTTCCTGATTCATGCTTTCTTCCGTCCACTTTCGACGGAAGTACGAGAACGGCCCCGTCTTAGGAGTTGACACTGAGAGACAGATCGAGATTAAAATGACTCAGTTGCGCTTGTCACAGAATCGTGTTTCAATGCATGATTCTTTTAGAATAGCTTAACTTAATAAGATCCGTCCAATCACTGGAAAAAAAGTCGCTTGGATCCAGAGTCCAGACTCTTACAACATTGACAAGAAAAAATACTCTTGATACGATCCGATTTTTCCTTGAATCGAAGAGCCGAGCCTCTTGATTTAGGTGGATTTCCTTTCGATTCAAGCAAAAAGTCCGATTGAATCAAGAGTATTTTTTCTTGTCAGAGTTTTTAAGAGCCTGTACTCTAGATCCAAGCGACTTTTTCCAGTGAGCAACTTTTTACGTTCAATATTAAGGAAAATGTCACCCTTTGAAAAGTCGGGTTTTCGACGTCATCCACCGCGATAGCGACACCCTTGGTTTCTTCCATCTTGCTTCGAGTTTTACGTTGAGTAACCAGTGCAAATGTGTGTCACATCGACTGATGAAAGCAAGGTGGAAGATACCGAGGGTGTCACTGTCGCGGTGGATGACGTCAAAAACCCGACTTTTCAAAGGGCGATATCTCGGTTAATATTAAACGTAGAAAGTTTGCTGTTGGGACAGATTATATTACTGTCTGTAGCTGATCCACAAGAATAAAGCATCGAATCGCGATTCTGTGATCAGCGCAACTGTCCTATTGATACCACGTGTTCTATGATCTTTAAATGTGTAATCTCGCATACTGGTCACTGGGAAAAAAAACACATTGGATGTCCAGACTCACACAATCCAGACTCTTGAAAACATTGACAAGAAAAAATACTCTTGATTCAATCGCATTTGTGCTTGAGTCAAAACGAAATCCGCTTAAATTAAGAGGCTTGATTCTTGATTTAAGCTAGATTCTGATTGAATCAAGAGTACTTTTTCTTGTCGATGTTTTTAAGAGTCTGGATTCTAGATCCAATGAGTTTTTTTTCCAGTGTGCTGTAATTTTCACCGAATATATGAATTGCCTAAAATTTCAAGGCTCCCAGTTAAATATAAACCTGTTCAACCACTAATGCCTTCCCTCCATTGATCGAAAGAATCGTTTCTGTCTCTCTTTGCTTTGTGACCAACCTTCAGTTCCTACTTGGTTGAAGGTTCTTTAGACGGAGTCGCTTTTCATTCATAACTTTGTCACCGTCCTCCATGAATACCGGGATCCTCATTTATGACGCAAGCCGTTGCCCTCGCCCGTGTCAACGGTTGTCACCTAGGTTGTATTTTGAGCGGATCCCGCGGAAAACCCGGAGATGTGCCGCTACCCGAGGGTCGTCCCGCGGTCGAGGCAACGCGGTCCGAGGAGGCAGGTCGAGCATTAAATCAAATTAAATTAATCAATCTTGCTCGGCAGTGTCGCGCGCGCCTCTTAAACAGCCTCGCGCGTAATTTAAATAAAAACCGCATTTGCGTTAGCCGGGTAAACGGGTGCCGTTGCCCCCTCGACGATGCCAGATTAGGCAAGGAAAAACACCGTTTATTGTGATGAGCGGAGGAGACAATAATATTGAAATGATTGAGTTAAGATGATTCCTCAGCATTTTGGAGAACGATACGTTCTATAGTCGACTGATCAGTCGGCAATTTTTGAATTTTAAGACTTTGCTTAAGAATCAGTGTTGCCGCAGTCTGGAAATACCGGGAAAACCGGGCAAAATCATAGAATTATAAAGAGTCAGGGAAAACCGGGAAATGTCAGGGAAAATGACGGAAATGTGAGGGAAAGTTTGTTGAAGCACCTTTGCTTGCTTTCTAGAACGAATTTGAGGTTTCGAAGGACAAATTTTGCCTGAAAAATATTTTAATTATGCCTTCTTCACCACCTGTCATATCTTCAATTATCAGAGAATTTCACCAAAATGTGTCAGGGAAATGTCAGGGAATTTAATTTCCTAAATTCTGTGGCAACTCTGAAGAATATCCGAGCATCTACACTGGAAAAAAAAACACATTGGATCTAGAGTCCAGACTCTTAAAAACATCTACAAGAAAAAGGACTCTTGATTCAATCAGATTTAAGCTTAAATCAAAAGGAAATCCGCTCAAATTAAGAGGCTTGGTTCTTGATTTAAGCAAAAACCCGATTGAATCAAGAGTATTTTTTCTTGTCGATGTTTTTAAGAGTCTGGACTCTAGATCCAATGTGTTTTTTTCCAGTGCTCTTTAGCCCAGTCTTGCAACAGTGCAGCGCTGTTGGGCGCAGTAGTAATGCGTAGCGTCATTTTTCAAACTATCCGGACCCCCTTCCCCCAAGGCCCCCACCCCTCGGCCACGAGCTAAGAGGAGACCGAGGACGTAATTAGAGAGATCTGAAGAGACCTTTGCGGCTGACTCTTAGACAAATTGCGAGCTTATTACCGGGGAAAACTGGTGCACAGATTTGCATCGCACATCGTTGCTGCAGCATCCGTCTACGGAGTGTTTTTAACTCGACATCGTGTCCGTTGCGTCATTTCTGTGGACCCGAGACAGTATATTTTAGAGACCACGCGATATAACAATTGAAGCAATGTACTCGAGTTAGGTGTAAAAAGTTTAAACCTGAGGTCAACGATCGTTGGGTCAACGCTACTGTTTATTGAATGATGGTTCATGAGCAATTTGTCGGGGGGGGGGGGGGGGAATCTTATTGATGGCTGATGAATGTCAGGATAAGTACTTTTATTGACAAGTTTCTGCAAATTAGAGTAGGATTGCGAAACCAATTAATTTCTAAACTCTTTGCCACTTTGGTCGTCATTCATCATTGGACGAATCTCGTTAGCCTCCGAAAATAATGCTTATACTGTAGGGAAGATATCAGTGCGAATTCTCGAAAGTATATTGTCTCTCATACCAAAAATAAGCGCAGGGGGAGGAAGTATACCTAACGCTCAATTTCCGAAATCGAGTCTCCTTCGAAACTCGACTAATCTAATTAAAATTAACCGACTGATGCAGCCAAAACAGCGAAACTCGTCTTATCAGTGAAATACGAGAGTTAAGAGAAAGCGTTCGTTGCGAAAAAATTGACGTCGTTTTAACATCAGCCACTTTCTAAGTAGTCTAAAGTTAAGCAAAATTCTGCATATTTTTAAGAGAAAATAAAAAAAAAACGTAAGTAGAAGCAGCACTGGATAAAAAAGTCGCTTGGATCTAGAGTCCAGACTCTTAAAAACACTGACAATATAACATATTCTTGAATGATTCAATTGTATTTTTGTTCACATCGAAAAACCAAGCGTCTCAATTTAAGCGGATTTCTTTTGGTTTCAAGCAAAAATCCGATTGAATCAAGAGTATTTTTTCTTGTCATTGTTTTCAAGAGTCTGGACTCTAGATCCAAGCGACTTTTTTTCCAGTGAGTGTTTCAGGATGAAGGTAAAATAAAAGAAATTCGACAATTTTGAAGTCAGAGAAAAGCAGTAATATCGGTTGAATAATCAGAGAGAGTTAAGGAATTTGAAAACGAAGATCTTGCGGAAACCCTGCTCCAAGATAAAACTAGTGACCTGATTTTTCCGTAACCACTCGAACAACTAAGAAGCCACTCACGCGGCCCCTTGAGTCATCCGCGGATGGAAAGTCCCTTCTGTTCCTCCCTCGGAATTCTTTCACCCTCGGCCAACCCCACTTCACCCACCCCTCGCCGCGCCCCCTATTAAAAGCGCGAGATTATTCAATAATTAACCTCTTCCTGTCGAAGTCAATTGTCCCGACACGGAATGCCGATGCCGTTGAGCGCGGAAAGCGATTTAATTCAGGAAAGGCTTTTCCCGCTCTGCCGTGCCAACCGAGTTTTTCACATCGAAAATTGCAGTGGCACGGAGTAGACCAGGTCCGCGGAAGACGTGGCGGGGGTAACCGGAGGCTTGAAGAGGCGTAATTGTTTTAAAGCGGAAAATGAAGGGAAATAGCGACAGGCGCCGCGGCGGTGCCGCTCAAATGTCCAACCTCCACATATTCGTTTCCTTTCGTTTCGGAAAAAATGAGCAAACCTTCATAATTTCAAAGAAGATGAGCACGCACAGAAAAAACTACAAATGAAAGTACCAAACGTATAATGGGATTACATTTTGCAATGAGGAGCCACTATCTCTGGCTCTTCTATAAAAGCACCTTTCTGCGTTGGGAAACCGATGGCATACATGTTGTCTCTAAAATGAGCCAGAAATAGTGGTTCCTTATTGCAAAATGTGGTCCAATTCTTAAAAAATGGCAATCGTAGCCGATGATAGGGATATTTTTACTAGTAGGTGATGAACTCTCCACGGTAATTTTACAACTGCGTTAATAACATTATCTTTCCCAATAGATCACCAATCCTTAAAAGGGGTTTTTCAAGCTATGCTACACTCCCTCCTCCCGCAAGTGCCTCGGAGTATTCTTATGCAGGGAGAATATCGCCATATCTATGCCACCTTTACATTTTTTTATCAGTTTTTGACCCCTCGTGGAGCTCTTGAGGGCCAATTTCTACAAACATGATAAAAAGAAATTCGTTTCATCGAGGGGAGAAATGAATGATACTCCGTGTGTGTAACTGCTAGTAAAAAATATCTGTAAAAGTTTGCTCAGATCTTCTTTTAGAAGTTGGAAATCGGAACACCCTTATCGCGTCTAAGACTCCATGGTCATCTCGCTTGTTTCCCTCGCTTTAAAATAAGGGTCCGGAAGGCTATCAAGGCGCATAAGTACAGTTTTTTCTAGTTCTAGAAATACGTGTTTGAAGTTTCGAAATTACATAGATTCTTATGACCAAAAAATAGTCCAATCTGACTTTTTGATGCTTAAAAATTGGAATTTGGAGGCGAATTTTTCACAGAATGAGCATTTAGACCAGTTTCACTTGAAATCACAGATATCTCAATTTTACAATGACTACTTTACGTGTCTTGTCCTCCGGGCCCCTTAATTGTTATATTTCGGTTGGAGGCGTTTAGCATCGGCAACATCGAACTACAACCGTTCGTTTGTCGGGGAGGGGGAGGGGGTAAACGGCAAAGCCCCGGACGACGGAGCAGAGGACGAAATTCCCACTCTAGATGGTAAATAGAAAATAATAAGGGATGCAGTTTTATAATTTTCTTGCGCGGAAGGGTCAGAGCAGTGACGGGAGCGGCGGCGGGGCGGGCGGGGATAAAAAAATGAAATAAAAACGTGGAGTAGTGCCAATTATGACGAGATAAAGAGTCGAGGATGCTGGAGTGTTAGATCAATATTCAGTCTCTCCTTTGCCGCCCCGCACCGCCGCCACCGCCGCCGCTCTCTCGGGGAAGTTTAAGGGCCGTTATCCCGGGGTCGGCGCAGCGCTCACCGACTTGAGGTGAGCTATTGTTCTGCGCCCCAGTTAATCGCCGTCGCCCCCGTGATAAGTCGGAAGTAATCGGATAATCGTGTCTTCTTCCTCGTCAAAGTGTGTCGTTGTCGTTGAGGTTCCGATTTCCCGCCCTCCGCGTCCTCCAACCCCGCCGCGCCGCCCCCCCCCCCAAAGCAACGGGTTTCCCACACTTTTTCCCCCTTCATCGGAACTGGGTCAAAACTGCCACTAGAATACAATGATTTTGAAGTGATTCTTCGCCGAAATGAAGCAGTCATCTTAAAAAAACACTAAAAAAATAATTGATTAGATGATAATTTACCTTGTTTCTCTGATTTGTATTACAAATCAGTAATACGAATTAGGAAAACAAGGTAAATTATCATCTAATCAATCATAATAAAACTTGATCATGCTAACACTTCACAAGGTTTAACTACAAGAATAGGCGATGAAACAAATTTTTTAAAGTCTAAATATCTTGGTGATGTTTGCCCAGACCTGGAATATATTATAGAATTAAGATTTGCGTCATCGCAATTTGATAAGAATGGCTTGATTCATCGCTTTTTCATCTCCCTACGCAATTAAAACGCACTTTAATATACGCTTACTATCATTTCTGTCTCTAAAATAATCAAACTCATAAAAATTTCTCATCAGAGCGTGTAATAGTTAGTTCCTTCCCCGCCCCTGACACCTGCGAACCAGAGGCTAGTCGAGAGCTCGCCTGAAAATGAGTTAATATTGCGCATGCAACTATATTAACTTTCATGTGGTGTTAGAGTATAACCGCGTGATTGAAGGCGTTTTGTCGGAACGCATTGGCCCTACTAGTTCGGTGCGTGATTCCGTTCTCACCCCTTCCCTCTTCTCTAACATTGTAATCGAGTTCTCACTCTTGGCAATCATCTTCATTGATTTCAGCGGACTGATTATTGAAATGGATAGACAAAGCTGTAGACAAAGAAGACATAGGGAGTATGGAGGGATCGTATTGTTTGAAATGGGTGGTTCCTACTATAAGGGAGAAATTGATGGACGAACTACAGGGCCTTTCGTAGGTTGCCGTTATAGTTAGTCAATTACCTATCTCCTTTGCCCATTGCATCCACTCGCTTCCACCAATAGGATCCCTCCATATCCCTTTCGTCTTCTTTTTTAATAGCCTTGTCTATCCATTTCAACAATCAGTCCGCTGAAATCAATGACGATGATTGCCAAGAGTGGGAACTCGATTACAATGTTGGGGAAGAGGGATGGGGTGAGAAAGGAAGAACGCACTGAACTAGTAGGGCCAATCCGTTCCGGCAAAACGCCTTCAATTACGCGGTTATACTGCACCACCACATGAGAGTTAATGTAGCTGCATGCGTAATATTAACTCATTTTCAGGCGAGTACTCGACTAGTCTCTGGTCGGCCTGTAGACCTACAAATTCCTTAGCTAAATATTTCAGTCGATCACTTTTGTGTTTAGAGAAATCGGGAATTTTTTCTGAACATTGTGCTTGATACAAACCGTGACAAATAGGTTTTTTTGCTGTTTGGTCCCTTTTTTTGGAAAATGTTAAACACTCTAAAGATTGGCAAAAAACAGATCAGAATAAGCGTCAAAGAATCTATGCACAAGTATTAAGCTAGAGCACTGGAAAAAAAACATATTGGATCTAGAGTCCAGACTCTTAAAAAACATCGACAAGAAAAAGTACTCTTGATTCAGTCAGAATCTAGCTTAAATCAAGAACCAAGCCTCTTAATTTAAGCGGATTTCGTTTTGATTCAAGCGAAAATCCGATTGAATCAAGAGTATTTTTTCTTGTCAATGTTTTCAAGAGTCTGGACTCTAAATCCAATGTGTTTTTTTTCCAGTGAGTGAGTAGGTAATGCGCATTGCGCTAATATTAGTGATTAAATAAATCCAAAACGTGCTCGATTATGACGCAACGGGAGCTCCGAGCTCGAAGAGATGTGTCCTGTATTTGATTTCTGCTTGGGCAAACTCTCGTGAACGACTGCATTGTGTCCGTGTCACGGATAAGATTCAGATTCAGGCCCCCGCCCGAATTTCCGAAATCCTGAAGCTTCCCCGAGACGCGCGCCGCCCGCCGCCGTGAAGGTATCAGGCACGGAAACGGAGGAATTGGGGCGTGAAATTAAATAATGAGCTTTCCGCTCCGTCGCAAAGTTTTTATTAAAAACCGCTAATCTCGCCGATCGATCCCGATTTACATTTCTCCGCCGGCTTTGCCCCTCCCCATCCCTCCATCCGTTCCCATACCCCTCCTCGGGACAAGATACCAGGTTTTCCGATCGTGATATCCAATAGCAGTTCTCGTGGAAGGGATTCGTTTTTCCCTTTTTTTCTAGGATTTTTTTCAATTTGTAAGTGTGTAAAAGAATGCTATATTGCCAGAGGCGGATCCAGCAATTTGGCAACACCGGATTTCGTCCATTTAATATATTAATACTAATGGCAGTACACTTTGAAAGTGCTGATGTTGTTTCAGAATACAATACGATCATGTTCTGTTGGTAAGAAATGTACTTGAATTATAGCTGAACACTGACGTAAAAATGTATAAATATAGGTAGGCAAATTAATGAAATCTTTGTCCAGAAACCCGAGAACTTCAGTCGAAGTTTTTTGTTTGGAGAAACAAAGATGGTATCTGTATTAGAATTTGGCTAATTATGTTGCGCATTCGTTTTATCTTACCCTGGTATTAATTTGTTTCACTGTGTTAATCCTCCTGTTGCTTCATTATTATAAATGTGCCATTTACCTACTTTTCTTTTTTCTTCAATTTCTGTTTTTATTTTCTCGCTACCCTAGGGTAAAGAAAGTATTTCTTTCTTTTTTTTCCTTTTATTCTAAAGAATAACCTAGAAAAGTTCACTTATAATCTATGTCAACTTCGGTTTGTTCGTAAATGACAGTCAAAAGACGCAACATTGATTCCTCTAAGTATAAAGGACGTAAGATCATTAAGTATAGTTTGTTCTTTGTGACAAACAGTTTACTTTGAGTGTCTCCTCCGTCCGAAGACAAGCTGAAGCAGTAAATTTTATTGCAACTCTAATTATTTTCATCATATTTTTCACGTATTCCATAGGTATTGTCCTTTCGGGCAAGCTCAAAGAAGGAAAAAAGCACATTCTCTGTAACTCCGCTTGTTTTAAACTTTTTTCCTCGGAGAAAAAGAGAGGAATAATAAGCTTGAATAAAAGGAGGAGAAGAGCACGAACTTTTCATCTAAATTTGAAATAAGTTGAGAAAGAGTTATTAAAAGTTTAACATAAATCATATTTAAAATTATTCATCATTTATCTTTTATTTGAAGTAGATAAATGTATCGTATTTAAATTGTGTCGTGGCAGAAAAAACGCAAAGAAAAAAAAGAAGTTCCACCTTTCCTTTCTTTCAACTTCCCACCCCCTGATTCCGGCGCTCGTTTTTCATCATGATTTTTATGATCATACTTTTTTCGCATTTTATTTGAACTTTTATTACGTTATCTTGTCGGTGGAACTCCGGAGAGAATTCCCGAGAAGTGCTCTTGATATGGTGTGTTATGCTGCGTAAAAGTTATTGCGGCATTTTTCGAAGATCCTTGCCTTTTTTTCGGATTTAAATTTTTAATTAACTATTATGCGGAATCGGCATCTTGATACTAAAATTAAACGGCCCACGCCCTACTCTAGTCCTCCACCAGACTCTTCGTAATTCCATTTTGCGGCCGGATTTTTAGTATCACAACCTCCCCCCCCCCCCCTCCTGCCCCCCAGCCAACACAAACTTTGTATTATAAAAGTAGTATTCCTTGAGTATGAGATCTTAACACTTCCTCTCGCCAACTCTTCCCAGGCGATAACTTTACTCTCTGAACCTTATCTTGTACTATCATCCCTTTTCTTACCGCCTAAAAATTGTAACACTTTATCGAAATCATTAAAATTCGTGTATTCATATTTACCCTCAGGCGCCAGGTATTCTAAGAAGCTAAAATTCTCTGCGAAAATTGTTTTCTTTCCTCCCATTACGTTTCATCGGCATATTTTTGAATTTTTAAGATTTAAGCCACAAATTTCATGGTAGTCTCCAAAAAACTGTAATGTGGCGAGGAATTAAAAACGTGGGGGGAGTGGAGGTTAAATTAAATGAAATACATAAAGTGTGGGGAGACACTAAGCTAAAGCATGCAAAATGATTGATCGACGCGACCTATGTTTTTGTTGGCCCCTGTCAAATTCATTTCTTTCTTGTTTTAAAGTTTGTTTGTATCCTCTTATCGGGATATGGATATATGTAGGTGAATATTGCAGAGGTTAGCCCAATTCTTTCACATGAACAAAAATGCATCGTGATTTTCTTCGACTGACTTACTTTTGGCTTTTTGTATTTTTTTAAAAAAAAAAAACTGCCCGCTCAGATAAAACTAAAGACGGTTCACAGATCGAGAGTGGCGGCAACAGAACAAGTAAATTACTTTTCAGATCCAACGTATTTGATTATTATTTAAACAGGTCGAGTCTTAATTTTCCAAGTCGACTCCCCCCTGTTTTAAATTGGGCTGTTTTGAATGGAGCTTGAGTCGGGGAACCCGCTGCAGATTGTTCAGTCACTCCCGTCGGAAAAACCGCTCGACGTCTGATGAACCGTGTCCTTTGAATTCACACCGTCGGCGAGCAGTGTTTCAGCGAAAGCTGTAAACTTGACAGTTTTTAATCGCATGTTCAGGGAAAGCGGGGGGGGGGGCTGATAAGAGGAGGGAGAGTTCCCGCTCGCTACCAGCGACGAATTTCAAGCGGTTGGCGCGGCCGGCGCGGCAGGTCGGCGAGAGCGGGAATCGCGGGGGCGTTAAATTAGAGCCCGATTGTTTATTCAGCTGGCCCCGTTTCTCTTTTTCAATTTGCAAACGCAGTTGAGTCCGAAAACTGTCATTTGTTTGCTTCTTTTTTCCCTTATTTTATTTTTTTTTTTTATCTGTCATGCCGATCGTGTTACTGCACACAAATTGCAGTGTTTGCTAAAAGCTTTGCCTGCTGCGTCTGTTTGTTCCTCTCGGCGGCTCGAACCGGGAAATACGGCGCGAAGAAGGAGCGCGGAAGCGGGAAGGGCGGAAAAAGAAGAAAGTTTGAAAAGTCATTTGATAACATTTCATTTCCCGAATAAATATGGTTGATTTGAATAAGAGATTCCTAATGCCCGGCCCGCGATCGCGGATCCCCATTTCATGCACCCGTTCCCGAAGGGAGGAGGTTGTGTCGAGATCTCTCGACTAATTTCCCCCTCCCCCGCGCCGCTCCCTGCGCTCCTCGAAAAGTTTTGAATAATTTTTCGCTCTCCTTTTATTTTTTTATAACTTCAAAGCGCATTCTTATGCGACGGACACCGGGAGCAATGCGGGTTGCATCTTAACCACACCAGGCCAGACCTCCCCGATCGCTGTTAAAACACACGCTTTCCCTTTATCCTTCCTTTTTTTTAATATGCTCGCTTCCTGGGCCGAGTCTCGTTCGTAATGCCGTGGTGTTTTGTTTTCATTTATTTCTCATTATTCTTCGCTCGTTTTTTTTCTCGAGGTTATCTCCGCCTAATCGGTCACTTCTTCATAAACATAATTCTTCCTTACCTCGGAGTCAAAATTCCGATGAGAGAGTTTTCCCTTTTAGAATTTGCAGAAGCTAATTTATTCATTTTTCTCTCTCTTTCTTTCTTTCAATCAATTTTTGAACGATTTTTCTTATTATTAAAACGTTCATGAATTAAGGTTACTTAGTGATAAAATCTCACAAAACACGCCACTCAAACTTCTAAGATATTATTTTCTATTATTTTTGCGTCATTTATTAGTTTTGATCATAATCTATTGCACGGACGCAACCGTGTTTTCTCATGACTATGTTTCATACTCGCATGCGGTTCATTTTGTCGCTTGGCTGACATAAGGACGTAGCTACACATCGCGGTGAATTTCCGGAAAGTCCGGAAAAAGTACTGATAGATTTTTCAAGGGCGGTCCGGGAGTACTGAAAAAGTGCGGAACTTTTGCAAGGAAGTCCGGAATTGTTTTCATTTTTGTCGCAATTTGAGCGGGAAATTCAAATTTTTGAAATTGTTCGAATTTTGTCAGTTGAAGGTATTGAAATAGTACTGAATTTTTTTGTTGAAGATATGCTGAATTTCTTGGGAATGTACTGAAAAAGTACTGATTTTTGGTCAGCCTGTTTTAGTAGACACCCATGGTTAATTTCTTATTACAATTTAAATTTGTAGTCATTTCAATTCTTATCACCCATTACGATCGAAACCTCACCGTCCGAAGAAAACGAGAGACAGTTGGACCCATTTACTCCGAACCCGCACTCCACCTCACTAATCTAGAACAGCACAACTCTAGCGAAAATCACATGCAGATCCGCGGTTTTTCGGCGGAACTCGGATGTATCCTCCTGTGGAAGAATGAGAGCATGAAACGAGATTTTCTAGGAACCGGAAAATGACCTATGTCCGCTCCTGTGAGCGCGATACAGATGATTTTCCGGGGCCTTTCAGCCGCCATCCCGGGGGACGAGAGGTGAGCCGAAATTTAACGAAGCAAACGCCAAGTCGGAGAGTGCAAGCGGTTTCTTTGTCGCGTATTTTCTTCCCCTCTCGCAGTATCGTTCCCGATGCTCTCCGAATTCTCCAATTTTTTATTCAAATCTCGCCCGCCCGTCTCCTGACGGCCTGTCCATCGTCCTGCCCCGCAGCTATCCGGAAAACGAGAAGCGAACCCATGGCCAATGCCAGATTGAACAGTTTTTTAATGGTTCTAATCTCATTTCACCATGATAGGAAATGCCTACGCTCGTTCACTGAGAAAAAAGTTACGGGCTGTCTAGACATACTGTCCGTCCCGGACGCAGAGACCAAAAGTTCCGGGTGCCTGGAGCCGTAGCTTCGACTGCTCCGGGTGCTGCGTCCGGAACTTTCGGCCTCTGAGCCCGGAACAAGGACGATAATGTCCATATAGCCCGTGCGTAAGGCTTCCACGACCGGAATTTTTATGTATATATGCTAAGAATCTATATAATTCTGTTTCATTTCATATTTTTTCCCTCCCAGAAACATTCAGTCATCTCTTGGTCGCATGTCCCTCTCCCCCTTATAAATAAAAGTATCGTCGTTCCGATTTTAATGACGCAAAACTATAGGATTTTTCGTTGCTTTTGATACAAATTTCAATTTTCAACTTTTGTAAAGTTAAGTATAGGTTAATATCACAATTTGCGTGATACCTGCTCGTTTTTAATCCTTATATTATAGAGGACCGAATATTCTTACTTGAAACTCATCGGTTACAAATGGTTCTGAAAAAGAGATAAACATATTTCAAAATGTGTTTTTTGGAGAAGGTGTGTAGAGAGAAGAAGTTATCGTTTTCGTTTTGTTTTAGTAAAGAATATACATCGAACTTTATTCTGTCTCTTGACAGTGCATGTTCCTATTCTCTGAAGAAGCTACCAACCCTAAGTTTTGTCAAGATAATACTTTTTGTCGGACCTCAATGTTAATAAGTTTTTCCGTTGATGGAGCCAATTTCGTTTTAAATATTGGCTTTGGGTCTTTCAGGAAACATCACTTTTTCCTGGTTTCTGAATCTTTGATTTCCCGTTTTTGATGAATCTCTGGCAACGCTGGAGCAGAAACTGGCGGACGTTGGGCTGTCTATATAATGTGTCACACGAGTTTGTCTAGAGTGAGAACTGGAAGTGACGTGAGGCTTAGCGTGCGGAAAACCGGGTGAAAATGTGGAAAATAATCAAGGGAATTGTGTTGCCACTGCGACGGAAGCGTGTCAAATCTCGTTTCGATCCGCCATGTTGTCGAAATGTTGACCGAAACCCTGAGCTTTGGACCGGAGCAAGTGGTCCCCTCGAAACTTAGGACGTAAATCCATCGATGTTGAATGGAAATATTCCGATCTCCATTTGTTTGAGTCCAGATTGTTGAAATTGATAGATACAGCGATAGACAAAGAAGGTATAAGGAGTAGGGAGCGATCCTATTGGTTGAAATAGGTGGTTCTTTCAGACTAAAAGAGAAAATGATCGACTGAACAAAGAGACTTTCTCGATGCGCTCATCGTGATTTTTGAGCCTTTTTCCGTAAGAAAAAACTCCTCTTCTTGCTCTACCTGAAGTTTGCAACAAACCCATTCACGCAGGGAATTCTTCCTCTTCCCTTTAATGAGTTTGTGGAGATTTTTGAGCTTTCTTACCTTTTCTTTAATATGTTAGTCGTTCGCAAACAAAAATCCCTCTAAGTTTTAACTGATAGGAACGTTGCTACTTGAAAATTCCGTTGATTAAAATCATGAACTGTGCTCTGGGACAGTGGCGCACAGCCAACCGTTGCTACTCGGCACACGGTGAACCGAGTCAAGAGGGGAGGTCGGACAAAATTTGGAAACTTTGAAAGCTCATAACTTCGTTTATAGGAAACTTTGAGTTTCTAAAAGTGAGTCCACTGGTTTCCTAGTGAAAGTTTCTTCTACAAGCATCCCTTGAAATTTAAAATGTGACGAAATGAACATCAAAAGTTGTAGTTTTAGTCAGAAATATCATGTTCGACTTTTCTGATTGACTCGATCCACTGTGCGGCGGGGTGCAAGTAAGGATCGGACGAGCGGAAGAGGGAGGTGAGTGACGACTCGACGGAAGACACGGCGGAAAAAATGAGGGGCATGAGACGGAATCTGCGGAGAGGGAAATCAGGGGAGAGAAATAAAATAAACAAGATTTAAGAATTAATTTCGGGCCGAGCGGGCCCTTGCTCTCTGCCCCTGCAGACGGTGGCCGACTTGAAAGAGAAATCTCTTGAAATTGAGACCTATTTCATTTGGAGGCCATGAAATATTCATGCAGTTGCCCGGTGCCCCCTCTTACATTTGCCTCACCGCGCCCTCCCTTGTCCCGCTCCCTCGCCTTCAAGCCCCCCCTCACCCCCCCTCCGCCGCGCTGCCCTCTGTTTTCGCGCCACTTGCATGTGCACCTCACCTCCGACCTCCGCCCAAAGACCACTCTGCCGCGCTAAAGAAGAATGCCGTATGAATATTCGATAGTTGCCACATTTCTCTTGAACAGGGTGTCTACAAGTCCGGAATTTCCGGAAAGTCTGGAGATAGTACCGATTTTTTAAGGGAGATCCGGAAATACTGAAAAAGTGCGGAAATTTCACAAAAGATCCGGAATTTTTTTCCAGTTTTTGGTCATTTTTGTCTCAATTTGAGCGAGAAATTCAAATTTTTGAAATTTTTTGAATTTCGTCAAATGGAGGACTGAATTTTTTGGGAAAATACTGAAAAAGTACTGTAAAAGTACTGATTTTGGGCCCGCCTGTTTTAGTAGACACCCTGTTGATGAAACATGTTTTTTTGACGCAATTTAAACATATTTCCCCTTGAAATTTTCAGACATTTTAGATTAAATTGCGTACAAAATTGTATGAAAATTTTGGAAAATAAAATCTGAAATTTTCCCAGTTAATTCGGTTTTTATCGCAGGAAACATGGCAACGTCTGAAGGCTCGTATGGCGTTCTTCCTTAGCATGGCAGGCTGACCCCGTCCCGTAGCGGATGGTTTCTTCGCGTCGTAGAAGCGCGACCTCGAACGTCCTAATCGTTGAGTTGGATCTTAGTCATCCCTACTTTTTGGGACCTCTCCTTAGGCTTTACCATAAGGGAGCGCGAAACTTGTGTGATCCGTCTTTTTAACCTGCACTAGGCGATTAATGTGAACTGTAGGCGATCGGAAACCGTCTTATCATTCATTTAGCACAGCAGTATTTTTCCTCAGGATTAATGATTCATGAAGTATATTTCATTAGTTTTCCAATTGTTAAAATGTATTATTTGGACCTTGTATCCTGAGGCCATCGTTTATTGAAGTTTTTCATCGCGATATTACAGCTTTTAGTGACCGAATTTCTCATACATGTTAAAATCATTGAGAGCCTTGGTAAAGGTTTATTCGCCTATCACATGACTTCCATGAAAAGGAGATTACTATTTCTTCGCCCTAGTTTTTTTCTAACAATTAATACGTAAATTATTAGATATTTGAAGACCCAAGGAGCTATTTCAACGAGTTTTACATTAAATCCAGCCTTTTCGGCTATAATCTTAAACTTGAGGAAGCCTTGCACCTCTCTTAAAAGTGTATCGGTAAACATAGTATCAAGAAAAGCAAGTTTAACGACTTTGCATAATGAATGAAACGCTTAAAACGTAGAAGTACTTTCTATTAAATGGACGTATTTCTGTCAAACGGAACTATGTGCATTATGACGTGAGCCCTGTTATGCATTGTTCTTATAGGTCTCAGAGCTTATGGCTAAATGCACATAATTCCATTTGACAGAAATACGTCCAAATAATTGTAGATTGACAATAATGATACGATTTTCTTCAAATGAAGAAAATACCGAGGAGTGAAAATTTTAAAACACCGCAATCTCGATACGTGGATTCGCTGTTCGGCCATCGAAATCTGTTCTCGCAGTTACCTCAGTTTTGGATTTTAACCCAATTTTCCCTCACGGAAGGCGTTTCCGTAGTCGCCGAAGGTGGCAGCTCCTGTGACATAATTTTGAACGTCTAACTTGATTAAACTCGCTGTAAATTTTACGCCTAACACTATCCTAACTCCACAATTTGTCCCGTCTTCGGTGGGCCAAGTTTGTCGCAAGACCCCTGATCCATGTGGGCTGCAAACTTTTCCGTGTTCATGGTGTTGTGATTAATTATCAGGCGTTAAAGTTTCCGGGGCAAGTTTCAGCCGCGACCAAAGCCGAGGACCCAAAGCCGCCTCTTGGCTCTTTGTTTTGTTTTGTTTTGAGTGTACACATTAGCTCAAGCCTCCCTCGATAACCTTCCGCCACCCGCGCCCCGAGCGGGGAGCAAAAACGTACAATTTCGCCCACGTCCAGTAAATTTCGTTCCGCCCCGTTATTCACCTTTTTTATCAGTGTTTTCTCCTCTCTCTTTCAAAGGTACTGGAAACTTGGGAAGTCTAAGGAACGTGTAAGAAAATGGCGTTTTCGATTTTTCTATCTGCCTGCTCACTCCGAGAAAATGTCCAAGTCGAAGAAATCTACATGAAGATACATTTTAGATTTAGAGTGGATGGATTTTTTAGAAATTTTCTCAGAGTTATGAGACGGAAAGAAAAATCAGATTGTAAAACTCTGTGTCCGGATAAAGCTATTAACAACGGATTTAACGAATGCAAGAAAATACTTGGTGGTTATTAAAATCCCTAGAAATTCAAATGAATCGTACCCGCAGCTGTATTTTTTTAAGACTTTATGTCTTGTCACCGGCTCAGTTTTCAACTTATCTTAAAACCTAGAAATCTATCTAAGAAATCTAGAAGTCTATCGAAAAATCTAGAAAACCTATCTAAAACCTAGTTCCCTTGCAAATTTTAAAACCACCCAGTGCGACACACACCAAAAAAAAAAAAAAAGAATTAAAAATGAAAAAATATATTCCGTATAAGTGGAAAAAAGTCCACTTAGGATCATGCCAGCAAAGGCATTCGATCTTCATGCGACTTGGTTCCTTCTCGAGTCATCTAAAAGCGACCAAATAGCGACATGCAACTATTCGCGCACTCCTGTCGTCAAATTGCATATCGGATTATTTGAAGGGGCCTCGAGAGACACGACAACTCGACGTCGAAACCCTGTAAACGACACTCTCCTATGTGATTTGGTCCCCTCTCGAGCCACTAGACCAACTAGCAACACGCAACTATTCGCGCACTCCTGTCGTCAAATTGCATAGCAGATTATTTGAAGGGGCCCCGAGAGACACGACAACCCGACGTGGAAGCCCCTTAACCGGCACTTACCTAAACGGGCCGGTTCGTCCTCGTCATTATCCGACGTCCCCGCTCGTCATGCACGTCACGCGTCAAAAGCCTCGTCGTTAACGAGAGCCCGACGACGAGGACGACGTAACCTGACGTGCTGACGTAACGCGACGCGCGCGGAGACACGCGCTATCCCCGGCGCAACAGACTGTGCAGCGCCCTGATTGGATGCGCTTATCTTTCTTTCTCATAATTGAAAACCTTTAACAAGCTTTTTTCACTCTCCTCCGTCATAAGACGACAGTGCCCCCCCCCCCCCCCCCGCCCTCCCGCCCGCGTCAAGGAACTCGGTCCTTATCTTAACGTAACCTTACTTTTTCCATTTTGTTTAGCCGAGTGTTATAGATAAAGCTTGCTTCTTACTATTGATCTCCCCGCCCCCAGCCCTCAATTACTTTTCATCCCTTTCTTCCTCCCTGCGGGCCAATTTATTGTTGCGCGGGCATTCGCTCCGCGCGGCGCATCGCTGCGAATTTTTCGCGATGCAGCGTGTAGGTGGGTGAAGGAGCCAAGTTCATTACGTTTTTATCGTAAAATGCGGCGCGCGGAATATGAGGCGAGTGTTGCGTTCGTATAGTCGCATTGTTGCCATTGTTGCAGTTCAAGAAGCTTGCGTGGTAGCAATTTTCCTCCAAACCAATCTTTAAAATGTTTCTCTAACTCTAAAGTATTCTTAACTTAAATATACTACGAATTGGACCGCCCTTAGCAGAAAGGAACCAAGCCACATCAGCTATTGTCACATTTAACCGGGCAATTCTATTTTTCACAAGAGAACGTTTGTGCGGATTATTCCGAAAATTTTAAGGAATTTTACTCGTACCATGCAAAAAATTCACTGATATTTGCACAAAAATTCGCACAACCGTTTCCACGTAAAAAATTAAATTCCACAATTAAATTTGGCAATAACTGATGTGGCTTGGCCTCTTTCTGCTTAACGCGGTCCAATTGACTATTGTCCATTTTTGATAAACCCAATGACAGTAATTGAAATTCGGCAACATAGGGTCTCGCCCATTTGAATGAATGTAAAACAATCGATATATATCGATATTAGTGAGACAGGCAGCCTCAGCCTCCTATAGAATCGATTGTTCACATGGGGTTAAATGGCGGAAAAATACTGTTGCCAACTCGCGAAAACCGCCAATGACTCACGTCAACGCTGCAAGTCTTTGTTTCTCGGTTTGTCTCCGCCCTTAAACTCCCCGCTCGCTCTTCAACTCGCAGCCATTTCCGCGTCCGAAATAAATTCTCCCTCTTCGGTTTTATGCAATTTCCATACGGAACAACGCTAATCCAACCCTAGTTAGTGTCCGTTTCCAGGGGGTCGGTACCGTACCGAAAGGTGCCCGGTTGCGGAGGGGGTGGAACGGGACCGAGGGCGGGGAGATTATCGGACCATCAAAGCCGAACGCGGGCTCTCTTCGGCGAGGGGCAGTGATGGCCTTTCAGAGATCAAAGTCTGTTAATTAACGTTTAATTAAACGTTTTACGCAGCTCGCGCAATTTTTGGGGCGGCACAATAACAAGCTCTCCGCCGGCCGGTTCGAGCGACCGTCTATACAGTCGGTCGATGCTGGGAGCGCTCTGAAATCATGGCGGGATCCTGGAATTGCCAACTGGACGTATTTATCCGAAAAGGAACTATGTTCCCCTATGCAAACCCTATGCACTTAGTTCCTTTTGGCATAAATACGACCGACTCTTCTCTGGTGCTCCATCATCAAATTGGACTTCGCGGAAACCACCAAGTCATCCGCGGCAACCCGATCCACCCTCAGACTCGAAATCGGATCACTTTCGTCGGAAGGAATCAACTCGAGGGCCAATTTTCATCGGAATCCAAAGATGACTTCTCGTGACATCTTCCGATTTTGTCAAAATATGCTATCTTTACGTGTTTATAAAGTAAATTGGACGTATTTGAATCGAAAGGGACTATATCCATATCCATTCAGACATGAGCCCTGCAATAGATGCAGTCTTCTTCACCTTAGGTCTCATGCCGTAATCGATATAGTTCCTTTCGATTTAGACAAGCCCAATTAGCAGGTTGACTTTTGTAAAAATCAATCATTTAAGCGTTATTTCGTTTTGATGATCGGAAGTCGCCTATAGAGATCAATAATATACCATCGGCTGAACTATTAGACATCGAAAAACTCTGAAAATATGTAATCTTTTGATTTTGAAGTAATGTCATCAATTGAATTTCAGAAAAGGTTATCAGTGCATTTGAGTTTTTGCTGGAGACATCTTCAGTGAATGTAGAAAATAGTAGATTCTGTTTTTTGAGAATACCGTGTATTTAATCTTGTGATTAGTGCATTTACCATATTTCGCTTGTTTTCTAATCTTATACTTTGATTATCGGCGCTCTGATTGAAATCAAGATTCGTAAATAATCATCTACTTAATTGTAGAAAAAGTCGGGGGAAAATATTTCCCTGGACTCCTGGAAGAGTAATTAGGAGTCAAAATCCCTCGTGAACGAATGAATTTAAAAATTTACAGCTGTAATCTAACCTTTAAAATTTGAAGTTACGTCACCGTCAGTTAAAATATCAGCACGTCAAGGTTCTCTCTTGCTACATCTTCAATGAACCAAAAAAAAAAAAAACATGATTGCCTCACAAAAACGAGATCCTATTTTTCTTTCCCTTCATTTTTGTAAAATATTGTAAGTGAGATTCCCCTCCTTACTTTTTTGTTTCATTGCATACAGTATATTTCGACCGTAGAGTTTCTTTTAAAAATTGAAGAAGTTCCTGACACATCAACTTGAACTTAAACTTTCACCTCGTCGGATACACACCATTAGTAGTCAGAACCGAGAAAAAAAGGCAATAAAAAAGCGAAGCGAGTTTGCAAGTGTAAGCTACCGTGTGCAAACATTTAAACAGAGTTTACAGTTCTGAATTGAGTAAAGCAATGTTGCCAACCTCGCCCACTCCTTAGCTCATACTGTTCTTTTATTTTTCGGAAATGACGTCATCCACAGCGTCTGTGTATCATAGACCTCTCTGCTATATTGATCTTTTTGGTCACTTAAAGTTGGGTTGCCATAGCTGCCTCCTTCATGAGACTATGGTGGAAGATATCGTAAGTGCAAACTAATGCGTAGAACAACATGATTCATCTCTCGCTTTCTTTTAGTGGCGTTATCTCCGTCAATTTGCACATTGTTTTTTTGTCATTATTTTTCCTCATTAGTCGTTGCAACGAACTGAGGCGTTTCTAGGTAAAGATGTTGGCATTACATCATAGTCTTATTTACCATTTGGCTAGAGACAATATATGCTGGAAACCCCACATTCCCGATCTTAGCAATGTAATCAGGCGAGGCGAAAGTTGAGTTCGGAGGTCAAACCTATTTTCCGGCCGATGAAGATTGATGAACAACTTGTTGAGCGTCCAATTCGCTTAACTCTTAGATGCACGAGCTGGGTTAAAGTGACCCGAGGATTGTTAGAGACAGGTGTCCCTTGGGTTGTGTGAGGCCGGTGCGCACTAGCTTTAGATCAAGGTATACAAATATACCTTAAAAAAGAACCAGACATAATTTTCACTAGCTTTAGATCAAGGTCTACAAATAATCTTAAAAAAGAACCAGACATCATTTTGAAATAAAAGAAAAAATCGAATGTACCTCAGCTGAAGATAGGAGAGATGTAATTGAGCCTCGTTTTTTAACGTTCCTCCCGAATGTGATGACGAAGCCTCGTTGCCAGCAATGCAGCATGTAGCAGGGTATTCAGAGTTTACGCATCACGCTATCGCGCCTTCAATTTTGCACATGCAACACGGACATCCATGAAGCACGAATAGTTGTATCTCTGCGCCGTCATCATCGCGCGTCCTTTCCTTTGCTCTATTTCCATATTATATGAAATTGGTTCCAGCAGCGAGGCGTGAGTGATCGATTTTCGATATTTCTCGTTGGAAGCTATGGTAAAGAATCGATTTTTAAGGTGCTCGTTGCGAACACTCTGTTCATCGATCTTTTTCTGTAGGTTTAAAATGTAGACCGATCGATATATCGCAAAGCACGCCACGCTACTGGTTGGTTCCGTTTTTCTTATTTGTAGTGATGCATCAAGGGCTACGTGAGCAGCACAGCCGCGGAAAGGGGACACGTAATAGGGCCTCGTTTATAATTTTTCTCCCGAATCTGATCGACACCCTCCAGCTCTAGCGGTGGGATCCGAAAGCCGAGTTCTGGCCAAAAGGGTCGGGAAGAGCATTCTACGTCAACGTTTCACTTACCTCGAGCAAACTTACAGGGTGTCCACAAGTCCGGAATTTCCGGAAATCCGGAAATTCCGAAAATAGTACTGATTTTTCTAGGGCGGTCTAGAAGTACAGAAAAAGTGCTGAAATTTTGCAAGAAAGACCGACATTTTTTCATTTTTGTCGCATTTGTTTGCAAGAAGCCGACATTTTTTCATTTTTGTCGCAATTTGAGCGGGAAATTCAAATTTTTGAAATTTTTCGAATTTCGTCAGTTGGAGGTATTGAAAAAGTACTGAATTTTTCTGTTGAGGAGGTACTGAATTTCTTGGGAATGTACCGATAAAATACTGTAAAAGTACTGATTTTTGGCCAGCCTGTTTTAGTAGACACCCTGACTTACCGCCCTTACCTCGCACGAGGTTAAACCATAAGCGAGAGACAAGTGAAGTTGGCAAAGCGGCAGATGGGTTACGTCAATGTGTCTCTTTTTCAACCTTCGTTATCGAAGAGTCGGGGGACAGAGAGAGAGGGGGGGTTGCAGGAGAGAAAAGTGGCACATAAACTGGAAGACGTTAAAAAAAGAGAGAGAGACGGGAGAAAAAACAATTTAGGAGACAAAACCGTGCGCCTGGGCGAAAGGAGACAAAAGGAAAACAAAGCACCCGTATTCATGAACGTAAATGTTGTGTGACGCCTGGATATATGACTGTGAGTGGAGTGACTGGGAGCCCGGAGTGCGACTCTCGCACGCGAACGGCGAGCCCAAACGCAAACGCTCAAACATAAGAAAAAACGCCGTATGAACATTCGAGAGTTGCCAAATTTCCTCTAATAAAACGGTTATATTTGAGGAAAGTCATGGATATTTTTACTTAAAATTTTCAGGGACTCAAAGAAGAATTGTGAACAATATTATATAAAAAATTGGAAGGACAATATTCACTGAGTTTACCAGGAAATTCGTATTTTATCGGGGGAATTTGGCAACACCTGAAGGCTCATACGGCGTTTTTCCTCAGCACGGCAGCATGAGACACATGCATTTACAGCCAGTTTAAACTCCGGCCCGGAGCCCCCGCTAGCTCACGTTTTCACTTAACCCGTCCGCAAGCTGCACCCCTCAATTTCCGCGTTGTCGCTCTTATTGTTCGCCCGTCAGTCTTTTTTCCATCGCCGACGGCTGACGACGCACCCGGCGAAGATTAGTCATGTGAAAATCTCAACCGCTCGCGCATACGTGGAAACGGGAAAATAAATCACTATCAAGAAGAAAACTCTGCCGTACTAAGGAAGTACGCCGTATGACGATCGAAAGTCGCCAAATTTTCTTCGATGAAATGTCTATTTTTGAGGAAAGTTATGAATATTTTTCCGCGAAATTTTCTAGAACTGTAGGTGAAATTGCGAACAAAATTATCTAAGAAAGTGGAAGGAAAATATTCATAAGTTTACCAGGAAATTCGTGTTTTATTAAAGGAAGTTTGGCAACGCCTGAAGGCTCATCGGCGTTTTTCCTTAGCACGACAGAATTGTCTTTGTCACCAAAGTATCACGTATTAACGCGTAATAGATTTTCATTACCTCAAGGATATCATTTTTTGTAGTGACTGAGAGAAAGACATCTCGACAACTGCTCTCAATGAATTATGATCACGACGAGAATAATTATTTTTGAGGTTATTAAATTTTATTCTCGTATTTGTATAAATTATGTACGCATTTATTTTTTTATTCATTTCTTTTCAATTTCTTTTTTGATCATTCAGAGAAATATGATCAAAGTTCATCATTCATCATGGACGCAAAAGCGAGCTGATAATAACACTGATTGTCAGTAAGTTCGCTTTGGCGCTTGGAAGCTGTACTGTTCAAGGCGCTATGAGCAACTATTCCACCTCGGAAGTATTGCACAGTATCAGACAAAAATGAAGGCGTTTTAACGTTTGTAACTTGACTGGTAGCGCTTTCGACTTTGTAGACAGGGTTGTCACTGTCAGGGAATACCGGGAAGACCGGGAAATGTCAGGAAATTTTAAAAAGTCAGGGAATTTTAAAAAGTGGGAAAACCTGGAATTTTCAGGGAAAATGACGAAAATGTTGAAAATGCCAGGGAAAAATTGTCAGGACACCTTTAATTGCTTACAAGACTAGGTTTGCCGTTTCAAACAATAGATTTTGAGTGAAAACTATTTGAAATTATGTATTTTTAACCACCTAGCACATCTTCAATTTTTAGGGAATTTTAAAAAATATGACAGGAAAATCAGAGAAATGTCAGGGAATTTCAATTTCTTCATTTTGTGGCAACCCTGTGTAGAGTCTTATTGATCGTACGATATGCGGCTCCTGTTCGCTCAATCTTTGTGATACTGGGCAGCAGGTGGTATTTTTTAATGGTATACTTGGAATTTTAATTCACTTTTTCAAAATTCAAACTTTATTGACATTTTTAGACATAAATCTTTAAGAAATCTTATTGGTTTTACCACATAAAAGAGGCAGCGAAAAACTTGCGTCTTCGCAAATTAAGGCATGAATGAGTTTTACCTCACCCTCAGTGATGAGAAAATGTGTAACTGCTACCCACTTGAGTGTAATATTAGCGGCAATCGTGATCTGTCATCAAATCGGAGCGACACTCTTGAAGGCGCTCTGAGCAACTATTTCACCTCGGAAGTATTGCACAGTATCAGACGAAAATGCAGGCGTTTTAACGCGTGTAACTTGACTGGTATCGTTTACCACTGTGTAGACTCCTACTGATCATACGATATGCGGCTTCTGTTCGAACGATTTTTGTGAAACTTGGTGCCAGGAGACATCCTTTGACGGAAAACTTGAATTTCAGCTCAAATTTCAAGAATTCGAAAAACCAAGATGGTGGGTGGCCCTTAATGCTCCCTTTTTCTGCGAATGGACTTTTTTTTGTAATCTTTGATCAACTCATTCCTGAATTCCTATCTCCGTTCCCTCTCTCATTCCATTCGTTTCTCGCCGGAAACCCAATCCCCCGGTCCATTTCAATTTATAATCTTCGCAATTGGTAAACATGTAATATTTATTCCCGTTTGGGACACTGCGAAAGCCTAAAATACGGGAACCAATCATAAATGGATTCGCATTGTCTTTACTCTCTCTACGAAGGGACTCTAACTATCCTTCGGAAAAAAGAACGGAGAAGCTTGCACGAAGTGGCAACGTTGCTCCTCTCTGAAGAGCGCGACGAGTAGCTCCTCAAATAAATCAAAGAGCGATCAAACCAATTAGTCAACAAATAAACGAGACGTGAAGCAAGTGAATTATTCAGATCATAAAATAAATCCTTTGCACGTTGCGACGCGACGCATCGCCGCGAAAGAGCGTCGCAGGAAAAGCAGCGCCGCGACGTCGGTCGTCGGACAGAGAGCTGCAGAAGTGTGACGGAGCGAGGGGTCGGTGGGAGGGCGAGGGAGGGGGCAGGAAGGAGGGGATTTTTGAAGTTACAACCCGAGTTTATTTTACAGTGGAAACGTGCGTCTTAAACAGTTTCTTTCGCAAGTCGCAAGTTGCATCGACAAAGCGCGGATCCTCCTGCGCGCCCCTCCCCCCCCCACCTCCCCCTCCCCTCTCCCATCTCGAAAATTTTAGCTCCGTGTTTTTAATATATGGCGCAGGATTACCCTGACTGGAACATTATTCTCGAAATAAAACTTTAGCCGAACCGTATATTCTCCGTGCAGCGCGGGGTGCACATATTGGACGGGGATCAAAATCTCCGACCCAACCCCCACCCCTGCGCCCTCCCCCACCCCCAACGGCAGCCCTCTCCCGATGGTTGCCGCATATTTTGAAAGGAATCGCTCTTTGAGTATTTAAAACGAGGTACCTCTGTTCGGTTCGGATATTCTGTCAGCCGTAAGGTCTACATATAAAAAGTGCTTGATCCTTAAAAACAGTTATCAGAGTCGGCAGAAGGCACTTGAATTTTGGCGAATCTTTAATTTATTAGTCCGTTTCAAAGTTTACCAACAAGCTCCGTCATTCTCCAATTAAACTCTAAATTCAGGAAATTTCTGGAAAGCACGTAAATTGTAAAAGCTCTTTCTCAGGTTTTTGGACACTCTATTCACGATTCTACAATGTGGTATTTATGTTGAGAGATTAGTTAAAATTAGAAGCCTTTCTGTTGATTGATTGGGTGAAACTTAAAACTTTTCTATCAAATCATTTTCTCAAATTTGGACGTACTCTCCCAAACAAGTCGGCTTTATTTATCGTGGCAGGCAAATTGAGCAGATAAAAAGCCGGTCAAATTGTATTATATATAAATTGCTCACATTTTAATATCTTTAAATTGAAATAATTGTTTTGGCAAGGATACATTATCAGCAATCGGCTTTTCATCGGTGTGCGATTATTTTTATACGTTAATTTCGCAAAGATCTATGAAATTTTACTCACTAATTTTGATTTCACATCAAAAATAGAATTATTACTGGTCGTAAAATATATTATCATGGACTTACAGCATTTGTCGAAGAAGGTAAACTTATTGTACGCTCCAGGAGATGGGGCCCTGAATTCAATTTAACATTTAAATTTTGTAGCTTTCTTCGAACTTCAGTTTTACTTTTATTCCCTAGAGGACTGGAAAGAGGAGGGGATATCCTTGCAAAACTCTCAAACCAAAATTACAGGACCAATCATTGACACGCTTAAGTTTTGAAGTAAAAATTAGTGGCATGAATTAAAACCATGGCGACGAATCTTTAAGAACATTTGAGTAACATTATTTCACTTCATAATGATTTCGAATGTTAAAACCTTTCAACCCCTCTCGCATGAATAAAAGTTATTTAATTTTGAAAGAATCATATCGAGGATTATATGGCACTGGGTTAACTTTCCCTCGTTGGGATCCTAAATCATAATTTAAGGAAATGCTTATCCTCGGGATATTCTGTGACAGATCGGGAGTCCGACTTTTTTCTCTTCACTCAGGTCTTGTCTCCTCAGGACGTTTCAAGGGATTTGTCTCCAGGGAAAATTCTCACTTGCGAATTTGGGAAAAATATTGAGTTAGTCAATACTAATGACAGTACCAACTAAGAGTCCTTGTGGAGTCCCAGGAACGACTTAAAAAGAAGAAAAAATTTTGTTGTGTTTCTTAACGGGGTAAAAGCCCAGAAGTTTCATTCCTGCGACTCGAACTTGGGAAAAATCCCGTGAAACGTCCCTTGGAGACAAGGCCTCAGGTTTAAGATTCTTTATTGGAGTTCTTGAAGACGGAAACCTTGCTTTAAAGAGTTTTCCTGGCAATCTGGCACGGGTGCTGTACCTGAGTCTCAGTTATAGCGTCAGATTCGAAGCCAACGCGTCATTCACCCGTTTGCCGCCCTCATGCTAATTCTGTTCTCCCGAAGCACGTGCGAATGTAACCTCCTCTCTCTGCCCCTATTTTGAATAACGTTAATCCGTGAATATTCAATCAAGCATTCCCGATGTTACCGGAAAGTTCTCTCCAAGTTTAACCGAGAAGTTAATGGTTTTCATCCAAGCTTTTCCGTCCTGATACTCCTGCTCAACGTGACCTCAAGCGATGCACAATAAGTCTATATCATCGATTTTCCAAGTTTTTTTCCTCATCCTCGAGTACCCGTGTTCTTCGCTTCTCAGGGGAGCCTCAAATTGCGCCGTATCTTTCGATTTTCAATATGGCTCTGAAGTCATGGTGTCTCGAACGGGAAAAGGTGGGATTCATTACGGAATGAAAAACCGGAAAAATCAGGGAATCTATTCCAGAGCTCTTTCTTCCACCGCTTAGGAATCATTTCGTTTTCAAATTTACCGGTCTAATCTGATCGAGCGCTAACATAGATTTCTTGAATGACTTATTCGAAACCTCAAATCATCAGAAGAAAGCTTCAATTGACCAGATAATATAAACATCAGGAACGCTATCGGGATTAAACTTTTGAATGTTCGCCACAGAAATGGCTGAAAGATGAGTTAAAATCGATATTCATACATGGAACTCTGGATAACTTTATTATACAACGATCACAACGATAGCAATGTAATACTTGAATCCTAAAAGTCGAACACTTTGGGTAAAAAATATTGTAGTACAAATTGGAAAGCTATCACTTACCGTACTAATACTTAATCATGCGATTTGCCTCACCTCTAACTTTTAGTAACCCTCTATAGTTTTCAGGGTCTCTTTTCGGAGGTCATGAGTTCGCCTCACGTCTTAAAATTTGCCCACGTTCCTGTCCGCAGTTTATGAGATAGGTGTTTTTTACACCCTAGATTAGTTAAATCCACAAAGTTTTCCCCTGAAAAAAAAGTATGGTATCATCTACTATTCTAACTACTAAGTCTTCTTGATTTTTTACACAGTGATACTATTTAGTGAAAATAACCAGAATTATAGCAGTATTCACCAAAACTCTGGTGATACTTACCATAATATGGTGAATGTTACCATAAAGTGGGTACCATCTGGTGGTTATTATCATACTTGTATCACTGTGTCAGAGTATGGTAAAATACTCTTTTTTTTATTTTTTTTTTTTTTTTTTTTTTTTTTTTTTTTTTTTTTTTTTTTTTTTTTTTAAAGTGAGGGCGGGCTAATTGAAAACAGAAAGAAGGGGAAAGAAAAAAGCGCAAGTTTGTTCGCATCTTTTTCTTCAGAGAACGCACAGTCAGTGGACAAAAGTGGAAATATGGCATTAACGGTAGTGTGAAGGCGTGAGAGTAAAACGTCACCGACTCTTGGAAGTAAGGGCAACGCGGGTGGAGGGTGGAGGGGGAAAAGGACGCTGCGGCGCAAAGGCGCGTGGATGACTGAAGTAAGTGACAAGTGTATAACAATTCCCAACCGCCAGCCGCCGCCGTTCCCGCCCGGCAGGTCCCCTTTCCTCCCTCAATCGCTGTCTTTTCGGTCCCGAATCATTTAAATGTATTTATGTGTCTATAAATTTCGCTCCGAATCAATTGACTCTCTCGTTTTTCTATCGTATTTTTGTTCCCTTGTCGATTCTCCTCTCCCCGGTGTTTCCTGCTCCTCTTACGTCTGCTTTTTTGTGAGTCAATTTGCGTCTCGCCATTCAACAGTTCTCCACTAAGATTCCTCGATTCCGCTCCGTTCATTTCTAAGGCGCGGAGCGGGCGGTTTTTCCATCTCCGCGCCGCGCCGCGCCAGTGGCGTGGCGGCGTGCTTTGCGATATATCGATTGGTCGGCCATTTAAACCCATGGAAAAGTATCGATAAACAGGGTGTTCGCAGCGAACACCTTAATAATCGATTATTTACCACAACTTCAAATGGGGAAATATCGATAGATCGCTAAGAACGCCACGCCACTGCGCCGCACGTGTTCCGGCAGATAAATTGCGCACTCGTCATCTTCAGCCGTGGCCTCTGTCTTGCTCTTTTTCAGAGCGAAAAAAGGAAGACAACCTGGAGAAAAAATCCTCCAGAGGAGTAATAAGCGAGGTTTTGCCTCTGTGCTCTTTTCGGTTCTGTTTTCTTGCATCGGCGCTGAGTTGCCAATCCATAATTGAGAAACCTTTGATGAAACATCTTTTCAACCCGGACACCGAATTTTCTCCATAATCCTTTCCAACACCCCTTTGTTTACCCTTGAAAGTGTGGTGCGTAAATTTAGATTCAATTAAAGCGAACTTGCAGCTCACCGTTCTCAGAGACACGGTGTGTCGCAGTTCAGACTGTTACAATTTGTCGAAGTTGCGGTTTTGCAACAGGTTGAGAGGCGTTATTTTTAACCCGTGACACATGTTTGCTCTTCTTAGGTTTTCCCAAAAATCCAAACCACTCCAGAAATAGGTATACCAACCATAGATTTTTTGCATGTCATCATCTAAATAGAAACGGTTAAGCCCCACCTGCGGGCCGATCATTGAAATTGATAGACAAAGCTATAGAAAAAGAAGACAAAAGGGGTATGAAATGATTCTATCGGTGGAAGCGGGTGGTTGCAATGGACAAATAAGGTAGGTGGACTAAAAAACGGCAGCCCACGAAAGATCCCTTACTTAGTCCATCATTTCGCCATTTCTTAGTCCATAGAAACCATCCATCCACCAATAGGATCGCTTCATACTCCCTGTATCTACTTTGTCTTTCGCTTTGTCTCTCAATTTCAATATTCGGCCCGCTGATGGAATAAGTTTCTACGTCAGTGTTTTACCAACTAGGTCGGCAAGAGTCAATTGGAGAATGTAGCAGTAATTTTGTCACGTGGCGAAAGTCGAATCTTGTATTTTATCCAACCTAGTCTTCTCGGAAGTGTTGAAAGAGCCGCGACCAAGCAAAATTTCACGTGACTTTAGTCAGAATTCTTCTTACAATTAAAAATGAGACCTGTATTTTGTCGAAGTAACGTTGCCTACCGTTTCTCGAGATCGCGGTTTGCAATCAGTTACTCAAAGAGAAAGAGACAATGTTCCCAACCTTTACATTCCTCTCCATCGTTGCAAATCGAAGTGTCAGTGTCCTCGCGTATTTAATCAAACCTAGGTGATTTCAGACTCCATGTGGATTGCATTTTGCGAAAAGGAACCAGGAGCATTGCAATGTTGCTAAGATTGTGCAACCTCACCCATTGCGGTAAAACGATTTATATGCTGAAAAAAATATGAAATTTACATGGTAATTTTAGTCCGAAATTTACCGTTTTCAGTGAGTGAAATAGAAATTTTTTTGAGATAATCAGGTGTTCCTTCCAAGAAAAAAGGAGCTGCACAATCTTAGCAATATTGTAATGCTCCTAGTTCCTTTTTGCAAAATGCAATCTATTTGAAACTTCTCTCGAACTCCTTCGATCCTCGGATGAAATTTCAGCCTCGAAGGGATTCTCGCAGAATCGTCCGTGTGAAAAACTAAAATATCGAAGGGATAAATTTCCTCTCTCCAGCTCCGTGTGTCATTCGTGTAGCAACGAAATTAATCTTAAAGGAATGAGGTTTCACGCGGATCCCGACGTCGTGGAGATTCCGGAGAGAAGGAGAGAAGGAGAGAGCGAGAGGGGCACGTCTCCGACAAAAAAGAGGAGAGTGTGCACGGGAAAGGTGGTGGAACAAGGTGGGGAAGGCGGGGAAAACAAGAGTGAGAGTGATAGTAGTTATCAAACATGTTTTTCGCGGAAGCCCATCGTCGTGCGGAAAGAAGAGAAAAATCTCCCGACGGTTTTTGCGCTCTCAGCTGAGCGGGAAACGGGCGGCGAGGGGGGGGGGGAGGGGCCTTTAACGTCCCCCTTGATCTTTGCTGTCGAGTGCAAACGACCTTTGCTCCCTGCTCAAGTCATCGCCATCGTGCTGCACTGCCGCGTTAAGGAAGAACGCCGTATGGTCATTCGAGAGTCGCCAAATTTCCTTTAGTAAAATGTTCATTTTTGAGGAAAGTTGTGGATATTTTTCCTTTGAATTTTCAGGGACATCTAGGTGAAATTGCGAACAAAATTATCTGAAATATTGGCGGGAAAATATTCATTAATATACAAGGAAATTCGCGTTTTATGAGAGGAAATGTGGCAACGCCTGAAGGCTCATATGTCGTTTTTCCTCAGCACGGGAGCATGCCACAAGGTACACAGAGTCAGCGAAGAAAGAATCAATCTTCCTTGCTATCTCCGACAGCAGTCGTCCACCCCCTATCCCCTCTCGCAGTCCGGGGGATGAGAACGACCCATTGACACTCCTTTCATGCCTACGCATAGGGTTTCCTCCTTTTTCTTCGGAGCACATATGATCTTTGCATCGACACGCTCCGCCGAGTTTTTCGCTGTGTTAACGGGTTCATCCCTCTCTCTCCTCCGTTCTATGGAACACCTACAGCGGAATTGATTCTACCTCAGATTCTCATCTTGCCAGGTCATTGACTGTCGTTACATGGAGCTCATACAGATGAGGATGGAAACGTATCGCAAGAGGGAAGGCTCCGAATGAAAAACCTGACTCGACCCACTGGATAAGACATCTGCAGTACATATTTTCTCATCAATTTTTTTTCTCTGAGCCAAAAAAAATCCAAATCACCAACAACACTGGAAAAAAAACACATTGGATCTAGAGTCCAAACTCTTAAAAACATCGACAAGAAAAAGTACTCTTGATTCAATCAGAATCTAGCTTAAATCAAGAACCAAGCCTCTTAATTTAAGCGGATTTCGTTTTGATTCAAGCAAAAATCCGATTGTTTCAAGAGTAATTTTTCTTGTCAATGTTTTCAAGAGTCTTGACTCCATATTCAATGTGTTTTTTTCCTAGTGAACAGTGGCAAGGCGTGAATGATCGATTATCGATATTTCCTTTTTCGAAGCTATGGTAACGAATCGATTCTTAAGGTGTTCTTATCGAACACCTTGTTTATCGATAGGTTTAAATGATGGATCAATCGATTCATCGCTCGACATTTATCAACCAACAATGCGACCAACAATAGATCGCGACCGTTTTAGCACGATTCTTTTACTCATTCAATGTCGCTCTGCCCTGATGAATTCTCGTTAAACATCTGCGTTTGGCTGTTGAGTCGAGTGCGTTTATTTTTTGAAGTTCAAAATTGTGTGGCAAACGTACCTTCAAGTCTATTTTGGAATGAACTTTTTTGTCCTTTGATCGACCAACATTTAATTGTACTTTTTTCGTAATCGTGTAATAATATATCTGATCATTTTTCTGTTGCAGCACCTCCTATCTCAATTTCGATCACCAACCACACCTCTCACTCAAAAATCGAGATTCGAGAACGTGAAGAACTAAGTCTGGAATGTGTGGCGAACGGCTCGAAGCCAGCGGCGACTATCGTGTGGTATCGCGGCAAACACCAGCTCAAATTAGGTAAGAATCTACTATTATATCTTCTATAATCTTCTATATCTTCTATAATCTTCTATTATAATCTACAATTATTCGGAATCAACCTCAGAATCGACTTGAATGAGACAGCAATATACTATTTCTCACCAATTCTCGAAAAAATCGCGTGAAATCGGAAAAATTGAAGATTTTAAAGTCTTCTTATTGGTTTAAACCCTTAACATAGGCAGTGCAAGACTTGCAACATCACAAATTGAGGTATGGACATTTTTACCTCACTGTCGGTGATGAGAAAATGTGAAAACAATGTGTGAGAAAACCACACATACCCCTTGCACGTGAGGTAATATAAACTTGCAACGTCGCAAATTATTGAGGTGTGAATGTGTTTCACTATCAGTGATTGATGACGATGAGAAAATGTGTATCTGCACACTTGCTAGAGTGTAATAGCGGAAGGGTAGTCGTGATCTTCTGCCATCAAGTCGAAGCGATACTCGATAAGGCGCTTTGAGCAACTATTCCACCTCGGAAGTATTGCACAGTATCAGACGAAAATGCAGGCGTTTTTTAACGTGTGTAACTAAACTGGTATCGTTTACCACTGTGTAGACTCCTACTAATCGTACGATATGCGGCTTCTGTTCGAACGATTTTTGTAAAACTTGGTGCCAGGAGGCATCCTTTGAGGGAAACTTGAATTTCAGCTCAAATAAGAATTCGAAAAACCAAGATGGTGGATGTGACCTAAAATGCTACCTCGGCTCCTATCGATTTTTGTAAAACGTGGTGCCAGCGGGAATTATTGAAGTAAAAGTCAAATTTTCAGTCAGATTTTTAAAATTCAATATTTCAAGATGGCGGCAGGGACTTAAAACGCTTAAAACTATCGAGGTATTTATTCTTTTTAATTCTGTTTAGTTGCAAAATTGGTGTATGAGGAAATACTGTTTCCGGCGTGTATATGGGAAGCTTCTCTTAAATTTTAGCCGCAACATAATGGAAGGTTAAAATTAACCCTGTCCTAAACTGTATTAATATTATTTATTAACCCCAATAACGACCCCAAATTCCAAAAATACGTCGATACGTTCCAGACACTTGGTTTTGGGGTTCCACCTTCGTCGTGCTTTCCCGTGGACCGTCACATTTCTGGATCGTTGGAAACCGCTGTACTACCGTGGTAAGAAAGAACGCCGTATGTGCATTTGAGAGTTGCCAAATTTCCTCGGATGAAATGTTTATTTTGTAGGAAAGTTATGACAATTTTGCTTTAAAAGTTCAGGAGCTTTAGGTGGCATTGCGAACAAAATTATTTGAAAAATGTGAAGAAACATATCGACGGTGTAAGTCGGCAATTACATAACTCGTTTGCGGTGTCTGAAAATCTCCGCCTCTATAATATTTTTTTACAGGAGAACAAATTGACATCATTCCTTGAAGTTTTTGCAGAATTTTCTTCACATAGAGAAGAAAAATCACGACAGTTTTAAAGAATTGTCGTTGAGTATTTTTTCGTTTAAAAAATTAAGTGTGATAGGAAGTCTGCGACGTCGCTAACCGAGTTATGTGATTGCTGACTTACACCGTCGATATGTATAAGTTTACCAGGAAATTCGGGTTTTATCAAAGGAAATTTGGCAATGCCTGAAGGTTCATGTGGCGTTTTTCCTTAGTACGGCAGAGTAGGAATAGAAGGTTTTGGCGAATGCCCGGGCGAGCGTGAGCTCCCAACATGGGAGACAAACGGCTCGGTTTCTGGGGGCGCGTTCGGGTTGGTCCGGCGGCGGCCAATGAGGGACCCGGACCCGCGGGAAGCTGCATGCCGGAGGCACCGGGTCCGTCCGGCCACGCGGACTCGGGGGCGGGCGAGCACTTAACCCGAGTGGACAGCCGGAAATTGAGGACTGCGGCCCGCTCGTGGCGCTCGCGGTCTCAGCGACCTGTGCAGACGCGGCGTCGCTGGCGTCCCGACGCTCGCCGCCCGCCGCTTCCACCCGATCCATCAACTTTCGTAATTGCTCCGACAGCAACTTTGTCATCCCTCTCGCGGAGCCTGTGATGTACGACCTCCCCCCCCCGCCCCCCGCCTCTCCGAATCAACTACCGTATTGTTCGTATAATGTAAAACACTCCTCGGCCAGTCGGAGTCGTCGTTGGGAACTTCATCATCGACCCCTTCCACCTTTTTTCCGCTCGCTCCTCGTCCCCCTTTTCCTGCCCCTAATTATATCTCGTCCCCTCGGCTCCCCGTCTTTCGGTCGCTCTTGTAAATATCAAGTGGGATTAATAGGTGGCTCTGGAATTCGAGCCGCGCCGTCTGTTTGCGCTCGTTTTCCACGGCGGCCTCGGTCAGAGAACAGGGTGTCTACAAGTCCGGAATTTCCGAAAAGTCCGGAAATAGTACTGGTTTTTAAAGGGCGGTCCGGAAGTTCTGAAAAAGTGCGGAAATTCCGCATAGAAGGTCCGGAATTTTTTTAAATTTTTTGTCATTTTTGTCGCAATTTCAAATTTTGGAAATTTTTCAAATTTCGTCATATGGAGGTACTGAAAAGTACGGAATTTTTCTGTTGGAGGAGGTACTGACTTTCGCGAGAATATACTGAAAAAGTACTTATTTTTGACCAGCCTGTTTTAGTAGACATCCTGTTTAGCTTTATCTCCCAGCCGAATCGAACAAAATAGAGTTTTACTCATGATCTTGTATCTTCTCATAATTACGAAAATCCTCCCAAAATTTGTCAAGAGAAAGATACAAAGTCGGAAAATTCCAACCCTGAATCTCCCTCGATCATCTGGCCTTTGCAAGTTTATTATTTTGTTTCCGAGAACAGTGACGAATCGGGGCAACGGAGGCAATATTTCGTCTTTTTCTGGTCAGTTCTAGTAAAGAATAGATCGGATTGACAATAAATGAGTAGTCCAAGTTCAAAATACTACTTTGCATGTTATGCCTCACATTTTTTTAAGAAAACCAAAGAAACTTTGAAAAGTTAGAACTTATTCCCAGATCTAACATAGTATCGTCGTCTTTCTGATGTAAAGGAGAAGCCTGCGTTTTGAGTTGAGCCCGAACATCCACATAACTCCATAGTTCTCAGGGCTCTTGCAGTAAAAGACGTCAGAGGATCGACGACATTTTCAGTGGCGAGGCGTGAATGATCGATAATCGATATTTCCCTATTTGAAGCTATGGTAAAGAATCGATTATTAAAGTGTTTGTTGCGAATACCCTGTTCATCGATCCTTAATCATAAGTTTAAATGGCAGATCAATCGATATATAGCAAAACATTCCACGCCACTAGATATTGTTCCCCATCCTTCAGTATTGAATAATTTAAATCCTCTCCTCTGCATCGTCAATTCAAGCGTGTTGAGATTCTTTTATCAATATTTTCTCGCACTCTGTGAGTGTCCATCTGAAGATGGTAAACTGACCTCTAAAATTTTGTCGCAAGATCTAAAACTCGTCGCGCCGCACAATATGACAACGGCGCCGGCGAGTACGGGACGTCTAATGGACGTCCATTCGCCTTTCCTGAGAGAGCGCCCTCCGCCGAACCCACTCCTTGCGGTGCGGCGCGGTCACAATCCAATATCGACAACGGCGACGAAAGTCAGTTTGATTTATCGGTCTGCAACGCCTTCAGCGTCGGCCGCGCTGTCCCGCAGCACACGAAAATTTTATTGAGGTGGCTCTGCTCCGGTGCCCGACCGTAACGCGAGGCGCTCCGCGGAAGGCTTTCAATCAATCGCTCGCCATCATTCCGCGTGGATGCCGCCCGGCTCGGCCAATAGCAAGGGCGACACTGAACGTCAATGAATTGACCCTGATTCGTTATCAACGAACCGGTGCTGTAGCCTTATATGTATGTTCCTGAGCTTTATGCTTCATTCGGCTGCCGGATCGGTCAGATTCCTACGGAGCCTCGGGAGATATCTTCGTTGAAGGGGGTCTGAAGGTCATTTTTCAGGATAATTTCTTTGATTGCCCACTCCATGAGAAAAAAAAAAAAAAAAAAAAAAAAAAAAAAATCTAGAAATTCGATTAAAATGGAAAGTGGATCAGAAAGTAACCTCCATTTTATCATCTTATCATAGAAGAAACCGAAGCTAATTTTTAGTTTTTCTGGTTTTTACTTTTTGTGTTTTTTTATTCAGAACAATAAACAATAATCATTGTCACGTATAAGTCGAATAAACAATCAATTTTACCACAAAAAAGTTGACGAACGCGTCTAATTTAGATAAAAACACACCGATTTTAAAACTGAACTGCTGGAGAATAGATATCTCGATTGCAAAGTCGTATACCTTCGAAGGTGCGAAGATTTCATTTTGAGGCACCTCTGTCATCTTGAATTTTCAAATTTTGAAAATTTAAGTTGGAATTAGGGTTTTCCGTCAAAAAATACCCCCTGGCATCAAGTTTTACAAAAATAGATCGACTAGGAGCCGAGATAGCATTTTAAGTCACATCCACCATCTTGCTTTTTCGAATTCTTAAAATTTGAGTTGAAATTCAAGTTCCCCGTCAAAAAATGCCTCCCGTTACTAAGTTTCAAAAAAATCGACCCAACAGAAGCCTCATATCGTTCCACACAGCGGTAAACGACACGAGTCAAGTTACAAACATTAAAGCGCCTGCATTTTCGTCTGATACTGTGCAATACTTCCGAGGTGAAATAGTTGCTCAGAGCGCCTTCAAGAGCATTAAGGTACGGCAATTAAGGCGCGGAATGCCGCCGCGGAATCGTACGCGGCGGACGCAAGGGAAATCTGTTACACGCGTTTCAATGGGAGCGGCAACTAAGGAGCGGAGCGACGCCGCGGAGTCCGCGGCGTCACGGCGCGGCGATCTGTCGAGAACAGATCGGAGCGGAATCCCTCGGAGATTCCGCCTCGTCCGTCGAGGTTTTCGATGATTTTTCATGTCTACTTGCCGAAACGTGGATCGCGGTGGCAACACCAATGGAAAATTGCGGGCCATCGTGAATTATTGGATTCATGAAATAAAAATATGTTTGTAGCACGATATCAACGAATGGCATTCCTACCTCGTGCCAGGTGCAAATAATACGACACAAGTAGGTAAAAGAAACATGACACCTTTTTTCCAGGAGATAAATCTGTAAAAACAAAACGAACTAACTATTTTAGAGCTTTTCGGCACCTGAACAATTTATTTAGACGTTGCTATATCTATAGAGAAACCTAATCGACCAATTTGTTTTGAACATCATGCCTGAAAGTAAAAAAAATGCGTGTCTTTGCTTGCAATGTTGCAACTCTCTGCTCACGTTTCATTCGTTAATTTGAAACTGTTGATAGGAGGCTTATCTTGGACTTTTTGTAAACATTTTTTTGCTCATTCAATAATACTTTTAGAAATTTTACAAACGGATATATTGGTTGGTATTCTCGTAAAAAATATTGGAGATTTTGAAACGTGGTGAGTGTTCATTGTACTTTGTAGCAAGGCAAAACACACACTCGCGAGTTATCATCGGATACTGATTTATGACGAGACTGCCGACGGACACGACGGAATTTTGGAGGCGATTCCGCTGCTTAGTTGCCGGGCACGGCGGAGCGGAAACTTACTCGACGCCTCGCTCGCTCGGGTCGTCCGCCGCGTACGATTCCGCGGCGGCATTCCGCGTCTTAATTGCCGTACCTTTACTTCGACTTGATGGCAGAGGATCACGATCGCCGCTGATATTACACTCAAGCGGCTGCACAGTTGCACATTTTCTCATCACTGACGGTGAGGTAAAACTCATTCATACCTCAATTTGCGACGTTGCAAGTTTTTCACTGCCTATTTTAAGTAGTTACCCCAAGTTTACCCAGCCCCTGAGAATACGCTTCATGTTTTTCCCAATTTGGTGAATTTTCATTAAATATTTCTCGAAAATGTCCAATCTATCATATTTTTCATTTCTCTTGCGTAACCCTGACTGCCAGGGTTGCACTGGTGAAATGAAAAATATGAAATATTGAAAACTTCCGTGAATTATTTCATGAAATTTCACAGAGTTGTGAAACATATGAAAAATTTGAAGCATATTTACAGGGGCTGGGTATGCAACACGTACTAAGAAACACCAAAAGGCAAAAATCAATCGCCTCTCTCTTAATTTTGCACTTAATGTTGAAAAATATTTCTCAAAATTCTCCATATTTCTCTGAAATTTCACCTGAAATTTCAAGATTTTATTTTTCATGAAAAATTACAACCCTGCTGACTTCAGAGTTTTCCGTAATTTTGCTGCTTAAACTCGAAGGAGACGAGATGGGACTGGGTTGACAAATCGAGTAAAAAACATCACCGTTAGACGAAAAGCAACAGTGATAAGGAAGAATGAGCCGGCCAACAAAATAAGGGTGGAAAAATCCACTAATGGTGAAACCCGGGGTGATATCTTGATTTCTGGGAGAACGTCCGCGTCAGTGGAGGGCACTCGGGCGGGAAAACGAGGGAATCGGATTTCGCGGGGGCACAAGCGGATGATTGGTGCGGCGAGGCCCGGGACAGAATTACTAATTCCGCCGCTTAATCGGCCCGCGTATCGCATTTATTTTTCCCCGCTCGACTCCCGTATCTCGACGCTCCCATCGAGTGGACCCGGCCCGGGAAGAAACGATAAATAAATAATGTAAACATAACAGTTTTTCATCCCCAGCGGACGCTTTTTTCGCGCAGCGCGGCGCGCTCCGGTCGGGAGTCGCTGATCCGCGTAATGGATTTCCACGATTGCCACCGAGCGGGGTTTTCGCGTGTGGGTCGTTTTCACTTTTGACCGGGAGCCGTCGCCCGTCGCACGGTGGATCGAGTCGATCGAGAGGTCGGACATGAAACAGGGTTGCCACAGTCAGGGAGAACCGGAAAATGTCGGGGAATTTAAAAAAGTCAAGGAAAATCAGGAAACACTGGAAAAAAAAGAATCTTCAATTTGCCGCCAAGAAGTATTTCTTCTTAAATCAAGAATTTTGCTGGTTAATATAAGCTACTTTTTTGCTTCACCCAAGCATTACTTTTCTTGAATCAAGAAAAAGTCAGCTTAAAGCAAGGTAAAGAAAATTCTTGGCGGCAAATTCAAGAATTATCATGCTTGATCCAAGCTACTTTTTTTTCAGTGAAGGAAAACCGGAGATGTGAGGGGAATGACGAAAATGTCAGAGAAAATTTGTTAAATCACCCTCATTTGCTGTTTAAAATGGGTCCGAGGTTTCGAACAACAAATTTTGCCTGGAAACTATTTTCAATTATGCCCTCTCAACCCATCTGTCACATCTTCAATTATCAGGGATTTTCACCGAAATGTGTCTGGGAAATGTCAGGGAATTGCATTTTCTAAATTCTGTGGCAACCTTGATGAAATATTTGAAAAAAAAAAGAAAAAAACTGCGAAATTTGATGTTTATTTCGTCACATTTGAAGGTTCGAGGGGTGCTTCTGTAGAAAATTTCACAAGGAAACCGATGGAACCACTTTCAGAACCTCAACGTTTGGTATAAACGGATTTAAAAGCTCTTAAAGTTTCCAAATTTTGTCCGACCTCTCCTATTGACTCGATCCACTGTGCGTCGCGTCGTAGTCCTGGCTGTCGCTCCACATGCGAGTATCCCGTCCTAATTGAAATCCGGGATAATTAGGTTGCGAAATAACCCGCGCGATTTGACCGCGGACCGCGTTTCTAGTCCTAGATCCAGTCGGGATGTCCTACGGGGGATCTCGATAGTGCAACTAGTCAGCTCTGCTAAGGGAAAAAGTCGTGATGAGCATTCGAATTTGGCCAAATTTTCTTGAAAATATTAATTTTTGAGGGAACACTGGAAAAAAAAAAACAAGCAGTGAACTCCAACACAATGTGTTGATAAGGCGCGTCATTAACTCGCAAATATCAACCCCTTTAGTTTTCATTTACAGAGATTTCAAAATAGGCAAACAGCACAACAAGAGAATTCACGATCCAACACTGCGAGGTCAAAGACGCACCTTGACGAGACCGTGTATCGTGAAAGTAGGAAGCTAATCGAATTTAAGTTTTTTGATCTGCCTCAAGCAAAATCTTATCAGATTCTTGAAGAAAAGTGCTACGGAATAATTTAAGCGAAGAAAGGAAAAATTCTGTCGAACTCCTAGAAGATAAAGTCGATTTAAAGGTATTTTGGGGCTAAAATACCCAAATCACCGGTAGTAAAAATCCCGTTATATTATTGAAAAGAAATTAACTCGATATAAATGCAATTGCATTATATAGTCTTGATTTTGTTATTTTAAACGTATTTCCATGCAAAGAAGTTCAACCATGTCGTTGCTTTATTCATTCATGAATTGAAAGTAAGCAATCTACATCCCGAAAATCTACTGATTTGCGTAAAAAATTGCAGAAACTTGATATACCAGGTCGATGCACCCACTCGTTGAATTTACCAACCAATTTTGTGAGTGCAAATGTGTAAGAATCAATATGCTATAGTCATTTTGGGTGCATTTATTTTTCATGAAACAATAATAATTTCAATCCCGAAAAACCATCAATTTTCCGTATAAAATCGAAAAAATCAAAATATGTCAACTCCCCGACGTGAAAATTAGATTCTACGTATGTAAATACTTATGTATCGATATGCTGAATAGAAACTAGGTGTGGATAGTCAGAAGCCCGCGGCAACATTAATTCAACAGAAAAACTGTAAAAATTAGATCGGATTTTAGCCGCTTTGCCCGCCTCTCCTCGTTACTTACAACAAACCGTTCTTATACTCATCTCAAAATTTTTCTCAGAGCTTTGGGTTATTATTAGCTTCCATTTAAACTCCGGTTCGATGGCCGAATCGGCTGCCAAAAAAGCAAGCCACTGTTGAAGGGTTCTATGAGAAATTCGTGATATTATCGGCTCTCAGGAAATCACCCCATGGCTAAAATTGGTGGTATAAATGTTTAAGTGCTTAAAATAATCGTATTCAAGAAACTAAGGAATTAAACTATGGAGTCAATTTCTTTTTAATAATATAACGAATTTACTACCGGTGATTTAGCTATTATAGCCCCAGAATACTTTTAAAGCGCCTTTGCGTTCCAGAATCTCGACGGAATTTTTTTTTTTTTTTTTTTTTTTTTGGCTTAAACGATTCAAGAAACATTGTAGTTAAAAATATAAAGATTTTTCGATTTGGACGTATAAAAAATGTTTAACTCGTTCAGGCACACCGTGTATTGTATGGAGTACTGCTGTTATTCGACCGTTGTCTTCAGGTCAAAATTCTTACAAAGAAGCCCCTTGCAAGAGGCGAATTTTTTGTAATTTCTCCCAGTTTTTTCAGCGTTAGGTATGTAAATGAATTGCTTGTCAAATTTTGAGGTCAATTATATTTAATTGTAATTTATACTGTCTTTTTTTCCCCTTCATTTTATTTTTCGTATCGAGGAGTCGAGGTTTTGTTGATTTCTTCGGATTTCGATTACTGTAACTTCTCTTCTATTCGGCCGATTTTTATGAATGAGGTCTCTTTTTATTTGTGTTTTAACGGAGAGTAAGGAAAAAATTGATAAATACATGCGAAACAATTTTTTTTGAAAATTGGATGAATCCTAGCGTGACGGTGAAATGGTTAATGAAGCGTGAGTAATTGGGGTACGGGTATCGGCCGCGTTGGGACCCAAGGCGGCCCAAGGCCCATTGTTCTTCGTGACGCCGACGCAGTGATCAGGAGCGTGGGGACGAGAGGGCTGAGTGGACTCCTGTATGAGCCACGTTTAGCAAATGGTCTAATGAGTCTCGAGGCTCATCACAGATTGCACTTACCACTATCCTGCTGGCCCCGGCTATCAGAGCAAGGAGTACCAACTTTTGAAAAGGATAACAGTGGTGTGGAGATATGACAAAGCAACGTTGTGAACAAAACTGAGTGAGTGAAATTCTCATTCAAGGAGTGCCGAACTGGTCAGCCATCCTCGAATCAGTTCGCTTGCTTCCGCTTATATATGCATATTTTAAATCAGCGCGCCCTACTCTTAGGCTTTTTTTAAAAAAACCAAGTAACGTAGACTCTTGGTATTCACTGCACATAAACTAGCGAGCCCCAGAATGAGAAACAACTTTAAATCATAATTATTGACGGATAAATAAACTTTTTACACGCTTTGGAAAATCTCAGAAGTTCGCGGTAGTCACTTTTCGGTAAGGAACTAAGGGACTCGGTTATTGTATCGAGCAGGGTTCGAAACGATCGCAAAGGCGGTATACTACGTATACGCGCCAACAAATTGCATCTAGAGTCCAGACTCTTGAAAACATGAACAAGAAAAAGGACTCTTGATTCAATCAGATTTAAGCTTAAATCAAAAGGAAAATCCGCTCAAATTAAGAGGCTTGGTTCTTGATTTAAGCTTAAATCTGATTGAATCAAGAGTCCTTTTTCTTGACAATGTTTTCAAGAGTCTGGACTCTAGATCTAATGTGTTTTTTTTTTTTTTTTTTTTTTTTTTTTTTCTTTTCCAGTGAAGGTATGCATTTTTGTTCGTAAAATTGTCAGATGTTTTAGATCAAATCACGAATGTAATTTTCTAAAAAAAAATTAGAAGAAATTCTTTACAAATATTCCGGAAAATTCGTGATTTGTCATAAGAAATTTTGCAACATCTGAAGGCTTATACGGCGTTCTTTCTTAGCACGGCAGAATAATTAGTACATCTCCTCTCTAACAACCCCGTGGGTCAAAAAATTAAACGCGGCGACTCGACGTACGAACACGTTGCGCCATTCGTTGCTAATCTTCAGGATTTAACCACCACAACACGATTCCGAAACTCGCGCGTTAAGTACAAAAACCATCCCTGACGACGGCTGTTCTCGATGAAACAAGAGCCAGTCGTATCCAAAGAAACGCGAAACGAGCGTAAGAAACGGTGCACGCGAGTATTTCGCGCCAGCGATCCGAGCCGAACACACCGCACCGCGCACCGGTATTTCACGGAACGCAAACAATCACTTGGTCACTGGTAACGTGATTTATATCGGTGCAGCTCCCGGTTCGGCGGGGGAAGGGGGGGGGGGGGGGGGTCAGATCCTCAACTGGAGATTAGCAGACATTTCCAATGGTTTTTGCCGCTCGGGCACCGGTAATTCGATTCAATCAGTTTGCGGAAACGAGCCCGAGTGCTGCGGGGCCGTTTCGTTCTTTCTCCCGGGCCCGGGCCATCATTCATCCGGCCCGTAACATTGTTTTAATTGATAAAATATTCCATTTTTTTCCCTCTCGACTCCGACGCCCCCGGACCCCCCGGGGAGATCTTCGGCCCCCGCGCCCCCATCGATTAAACTTCCATCAGCACTGCGACCCCTGCCCCCCCCCCCCGGGCCCCCACCCTCCTCTCCGGCGTCCGCGTGTTTAATTGTATGACCCTCAAAGCGGTGGTGTGCGGTCCGGTCCGGTCGTTTTCTCCGGCGAATCCGACGGAAGGAGTGCTGACCCAGTTTACGATCAACTTTTACGTGCAGTCGCGTACCCCAATGTTTCTAACGCTTTTCAGTTGCAGGGTCCTTCGGCAGGTTTTTCATTCTAGTCAAATCTGCAAGCCGATTTTGGAAATATTGTGTTTGTCGGGCGGACATAGATGACATAGGTTCAGTGGCGTGGTGTGATTAGTCGGGTATGTCACATCGCTGCTTTGCATGCCTGCGGGCCGATTATTGAAATTGATACAAATTTTTAAGAGCAGCCCAAGACAATGATAACAGCACCGGAAAAAAACACATTGGATCTAGAGTCCAGACTCTCAGCAACATCGACAAGAAAAAGTACTATTGATTCAATCAGAATCTAGCTTAAATCAAGAAGCAAGCCTCTTAATTTAAGCGGATTTCGTTTTGATTCAAGCAAAAATCCGATTGAATCAAGAGTATTTTTTCTCGTCAATGTTTTCAAGAGTCTGGACTCTAGATCCAATGTGTTTTTTTTCCAGTGTGCCACAAACTACATCGATGGCGAAACTACCAAACCACGTATCTCGTTTGCGGTGTTTAAAAATGTTCACACCTAATTTTATTTTTTTTTAAAAGGAGAACAGATCAACATCATTCCTTGAAAATCGCCCATATTTTGTTTCACGTAGGGCAGAAAAATCACGGAAGGTCTCAAGAATTGTCGTCGAGTAACTCTTCATTTAAAAAACAAATTATGATAGGAAGTCCGCAACGTCGCAAAGCGAGATACGCGGTTTGAGACTTTCACCATCGATACGGGATCGGGCGAAAGGGAGGAAAAATTCGGCAACGGGGGTTGGAACTGTTGAATTACCATGGCCGCTCGTGATTTGTACAAAGTTCATTTTACATATTTACCCCCCGCCCCGGACCCCCTGTCTGGGCACTCCTCGCGCAGACCCTTGTCCCTTGTATCAGCCAACGGAACAATAATTAATTGATCCGGCTGCAGGTATAGCGCCCAAACTAATTGATATTTTCAGTCCGGGCTCACTTCAAAAGCTCCAGCGCACAACAGAGTCACCGGTCATTAATAAAATATTCGATTCCTACGTGTCGTGACTTACGTCAGTTTTTGCTGCCGACCCCCCACCCCCGCCCCCGCACGCCTCGTGTGACGCTGTCGCGTCACTCTTTCTGTTATCGGTATCATTTGTTCAACGGGGTGGGGGGCGTTACGCTGATTCCTTCCTCTGTAACGAATCATTAATTAAAACAAGCTCTAATTTTGTGTTTCGCGCGTCATTTCGTTCGTTCGGCTTGTCGCAGAAAGGCGCGGCGGCCTGGCTAATGACAAATTAATGCTCCAATTTCCGCGCTGCGGCTAAAAACCGATCGCGGATTGGTATCGGAGCCATTGTGCGCCGGCCGCTGGGCATCAAAGTTCACCGGCTGCTCATGGATTACAGGTACACCGCCGCAGAATTATTTGATGGCTGTCGCGTGAGCGTGAAGAGACAACGAAAGGTGACTGGTGTTGGGCATTGGCATCGAATTTCTCGATTCCTGAAATTGATGTTTTCGTGCGAAAGAGCCTGAAAAATGCGTGCTTATTAGGGTGTTCCGTTTTTAGACAACCATCTCAAAACCTTGCTCCCCGGGCTTTTTCCCATTCCTTTTGGTCCCCAAAAGACAAATATGAAGTTTCAGCACCATAGCTGAAGTCTACACTTTCCCCCAAAGCGATGAAAATTTTGGGAGCAATTACATTGGTTTAAATGGGGAGAAAATAGGCCGATTCGCGGAATTACGTTTTTCGGTCGTAAAATGCGCCGAAATGATTTCAAACCTGACCATCTCTTGAAAAGTCGTCCAGGGGCCTATTTTGAATGAGGAAATTCCACTTTTGACCCAGAGATGGGGGGAGGGGGGGTCACGGCGCAGTTAGTTTAGAGGCGCTGCGCGCAGCAAAATGATAGCATTTGACAGTTTTTGATCAACCTCAAAACAGGCCCTCCGAGGCTGAGGAGGCTAATATATCTCATAAATTGTAATAAAATAATGTACAAGAGTTGTTTTCATCCTTCCAGAACTATTTTCGACCATTTACACAGTTGCCAAAATTTACTCGAAACTGGAAGGAAATTAGTGTATATCATGTTCTGCACTTGAGTGATTTTGGCAACAGTGTAAATGGTCGAAAATAGTTCTGAAGGGATGAAAACAACTCTGGTACATTATTTTATTACAATTTATGAGATATACTAGCCTCCTCAGCTTCGGAGAGCCTGTTTTGAGGTTGATCAAAAACTGTCAAATGCTATCATTTTGCTGCGCGCAGCGCCTCTAAACTAACTGCGCCGTGACCCCCCCTCCCCCCATCTCTGGGTCAAAAGTGGAATTTCCTCATTCAAAATAGGCCCCTGGACGACTTTTCAAGAGATGGTCAGGTTTGAAATCATTTCGGCGCATTTTACGACCGAAAAACGTAATTCCGCGAATCGGCCTATTTTCTCCCCATTTAAACCAATGTAATTGCTCCCAAAATTTTCATCGCTTTGGGGGAAAGTGTAGACTTCAGCTATGGTGCTGAAACTTCATATTTGTCTTTTGGGGACCAAAAGGAATGGGAAAAAGCCCGGGGAGCAAGGTTTTGAGATGGTTGTCTAAAAACGGAACGCCCTAGTGCTTATGTTTGTATTTGAGGGTTTTTTTTTTTTTTTTAAAGCTTTTGTTTTAGTTGATAGTGGGCACTTAGGTGTATAACTTGTCAGAAGCGTCTAGGAGGTCTTTTTTCGTCGATACTAAGCCTCGCCTAATCCATTTTCAGTGTATTTTTTGCTGCATTTTATCGTTACACGTATTTAGTCTCTGACTGTGTCTAACATTCGCGTTTGCGGCGCCTTCATTCACCATGATACTGCCCTGCCATGCGTCTCGTGTGAGGCCGAATAGTCGCATCTTAAATCTCAATAGTGCTTCTTCGCCGCGCCCGAGCTGCGTCGACACCGTACTTGAAACAATAAATGTGACCATTGTTCGTCGTTGATGCTCGGAACTTCGCCTTTTGACATTGCCAAATTTCCTTGGATAAAATATGTATTTCTAGGGAAATCTATTATTATTAATATTTTTTCTTGAGTTTTTCAAATAATTTTATTCGCGATCAGATCTAAGTCATTTTAAAATTTCAAGATACAGTTTTCATATTTTCCCTCAAAAATAAACACTGTCTCGGAGGAAATGTGGCAACGTCGGAAGATTCATAAGGCGTTCCTCCCTAGCACAGGAGCATATATCTCATAACGTTGTATGGTTTGCCTTTAATGTTCCCATCTTCCTCATTATATAATTTTACCAAGAAAAAGCTGGGATCAAATAGAACCCTGAATTCTTGATAATTTTACCCTTTTCTTAGTAAATCCACCGAGATTTTTTTTTCAGTGTAGAACGGCACTATAGATCTCATAACTTTACATGGTTTGCCTTTTAATGTTCCTATCTTCCTCAGTTACACTAAGTCTCTATGTTAAAACGCATTTTTGTTTTGCTTTGATCAGGAGATCGGAAAGAAGAGAGGGTCGAGGCGGATGCTCGTGGCAAAAGGATGACGACGTGGAGCCGAATCAGGATCGTGCCAACGGCAGAAGATGACAGAGTTGATTATGCCTGTGAAGCAAGGCACGAAGCTCTCATGCAGGACATTCCATTCAGAGCCACCGTTCAACTCAGCGTTCTTTGTAAGTGCATCCCTTTGCCACAAGATAAGGCTCACGCTTAATCTCACCACCCCCGCTAGTCAACTCGGGGTTTTTTTTTATTCTGAACCGCTGTTCAAGTAATTGACGGTGTGGATAGAGAAAAACAGATCTCGATTATCGATGTGGTCGCGTTTTACTTGACTACTTAAATAAATCCATCAATTTAGGTGTTAGCGGAGAATTATAACAGGAAATACGCGATAGAGAATGCTAATGGGACTGCATTTTGCAATTTGGAACTATAAATTCTGGCTCTTCTGAAAAAAACACGTATGTGCATAGGGAAACTAATGGCGCATACTTTGTTTTTAAACCGGGCTAGAATTTATAGTTCCAAATTCCAAAATGTTAGTCAAATGAATCCTCAACGTAGGAATCCCTCTGACGGCCTTTGTACCGTGGATTTACGTTCTCTAGTTTTAAATGTTATCGAACCTTGTAAAATTTTTCTTGTTACATTAAACGAAAACTGTTATCTATCTGTATATCTTTCTATCTATTTATCTACAAATCTCGCCAATTCGAAAACTCGTTATTTCGAAGAAAATCCCTGGTCCCTCCAACTTCGAACTATCGAGCGGCTACTGTATCTATCTATCTATCTATCTATCTATCTATCTATCTATCTATCTATCTATCTATCTATCTATCTATCTAGTATCTATCTCTTTATCTATCCACCTATCTATTTACCTATCTACGTATCGATCTATCTACCTATTATCTATCTATCTAAATAAATCGATGTAAAATAATCGAATAATCTATGTTCTTATCATCAAATTTGTGAAGCTCCAGCTCAGTTTTATCATTGGAAAAAAATCGTCAAAATAGGCAAAATGAAGAATTTTTCCCAAGGCCGAGGGGTGGTTTTCGGCCTTGCGCAACCCTTTAAAAATGTTTGTGATTTTTTTCTTGACTGAATACCTATTTTTTTAAGTGGGGTCAACGATTTAGGGGGTACCATCATCAAAATTCAGAGGTGACCCTCAAAGTGGGACACCCTACTCTCGGTGTCTCTGAAATTCCTGTTATGACTCAACTATGCTCGCCTCTCCGGACTAAAAGTGCGGTTTTTTCCTCATTTTCCAGATCCGCCCGGCTTGCCATACATTGAAGGATTCAAAACCGGCGATACTATCCAACGAGGACAATCTATAGACTTAATCTGTAAATCCCATGGAGGGAACCCTCCCGCTCAACTAATTTGGTATAAAAATGGTGGCCAAATTTACAACATGTACAGGTGATTATCATATTCTTTTTCTCGCTTTTTTCCCCCAGAACAGTGCTGCTTTTTAGCGTCCATTCGAAGGTTAGGTATCAAGTTCCGTATCAAAAGCTGTACCACACACCCCTAACACGTGAGGTTTTATAAACTTGCAACGTCGCAAATTGAGGTATTAATGTTTTTTACCTCTCCGTCCATGATGAGAAAATGTGTAACTGCGCAAGCGCCGGAGTGTAGTATCAGCAGCAGTCGCGATTTTCTGCCATCAAGTCGAGGCGATACTCTCGAAGGCGCTCTGAGCAACTATTCCAGCTCGGAAGTATTGCACAGTATCAGACGAAAATGAAGGCGTTTTAATGTGTGTAACTTGACTCGTATTGTTTACGACTGTGTAGAGGAGAGGTGTAGAGCTGTATTGATGATACGATATGCGGCTCCTACTCGATCGATTTAGAAAAATTTAGAAAAGAAAAGAAAAGAAAAAAGAAAGAAAGAACAAAAACGATCGAGTTTTATGAAATTTGGTAGACAGTGGTATTTTTTGACGAGAAACTCATAGCCTAACTATCGCTCGTAACTATGGCATGTAACTTACTTATAACTATCGCTTAGCTGATAGTCAAAGTATCATATTTTTCTCCTGTTTTATTAAAAAGCATAATTTTATTTGTGTCATGCTTTCAAGCTCAAGCTGTAAATTAGATTTTTAAATTAATGCTTAAAATCCAAGCAAGGTATTAAATTTTGGCAATTTTCTTTCAATCTACCGAGCTTAAATTATAAAATTTAAAATGTTGATGTATTAATGTTTGTTTCAGAACAAGCGGTCGTATGTCTGAAAGTGTCTACACAATAACAGCTCAAGAAAGTGATAATAATGCGACCTATCGATGCGACGCCAAAAACATCATGAGTGAACGCGCTCTTACCACCGAAGTTGTTCTGACTGTATACTGTAAGTAAAATTAGATTCCTTAGTATGAATAAATATCTAATTCAGGTAGTACAACTGTTGTCTCAGCTGCTTACTGCTTAAAGACTAATTGAATCATATTTTATCAAAAAGCTTTCTCTATTTCTATATGCAGCATTTACAAAGGGACCATTGTTTGGGTTCTGCAGTTCTGCATTGATTAGAAAACCTATTTGCTTTATTGCAAACTCAATATATTTACAGATATGTTGCATTATCATACTCCTACTAAGCCTCTGTGTGTCGTGAAGCTATTTAAATATGTAGAATTTTTTCATTAACGTAACTTAAGTAGGTAAGTGTAGTAAGAGTGCTGATGCAAAGAGTTTCATAATTTTTCTGTATGATAGGCGTGTTGCGTGGAGCTCACAAAAATATTCAAATCAGTTTTGTAACAGATGTATCACTCTGGTGTGAAGTAATACCTACATAACGGTTCAGGTATCAATATCAATAATCTGCTTTTTTTTTCTAGATTCTCCTGTGCGCGTAACAATATCTGGTGCTACAGAGGCGAAAGTGAATGATTCAGTGCAGCTTTCGTGCTTAACAAGCCCAAGCAACCCTCCCTCTTTTATTCATTGGACTATAAATGGTAGAAAAGTTCTCCATGGTTTCAACAGAACTGTAACTGCCCCTGAGGGCGGATGGATCACTTCATCCAACATTACCGTAAACATCACATCAGAAAGAGCACTAAGTGTTTTTTGCCATGCCTCCAATCACAAAGTTGCTCAACCGACCATCGGGGCTCATAAAATCAATGTTCTATGTAAGTGATCAGTATCTGTTCATCTTTGCTCAAAGAATTTTTGCTTTCTTAAGGAACTTAAATTTTAAAAATTCAACAGAAATTTTAAACAAAAGTGTTGTTAGGTACGCCTTTGAAAGGTCTGCACACTCGCGCTTACTGTGGCAGTAAAAGCCCGGTAGACAACCTGAGACTTGCTTCAGTTGGCAAGAGAATTCCGTTATTCTCCTCCATAAGAGTGCGTATGCAAGCTTTGACATGAAATTTCAATCCCCACTTTGAAAAAATTGTCAAAATTGAAAAATTTAATGACAGAGAAAGAAGTTTAATAAATGTTTGTCCAAAAAAAAAAGCTTGTCAAAATTTAAATTAGCAATAGTTTATGTGTTTTGTCTATTTAAGTTACATACAGACCAGCTAAGGGAGTGTGGCATTAAATCTTGAGGAATCTCTCTTATTTTTAACCTGTTAAAAAATTCCTTTGTCTTCACCTCTCATTTAATTTGAATATTTTTGGATTTCCAGATCCACCTGGTGTCCCCCAAATCAGTGGATATTCATCAGATGTGCCAATTCATGCAGGGAAAATTCAGAAGATGTCATGCTCTTCCATGGGAGGCAACCCTGTTCCAACACTCACTTGGTACAAAAATGATGTCAAGGTATTGTATAGTTTCATCCTTTTATTAATTTTCATTTTCATCAATTGAAAGGAAATTAACTTTTGAAAAAACTTATGGAAATTAATTCATTCAACATTTTTCAAAACTGTCTCACTAACTCACACCAGTCGTCAAGGGACAAGGAGCTAAAAACATTTTTGAATTCAGTCAGCAATTAAGATTCCCCCAGTCATTTCTCAAAAAATACCCTGTCAAGAGATTTTCTGATATGTGCTGCAAATTGTTGTATCTACTTGGTCCATTTTGAGTCATTTGTTTTAGACCCACCTTTTTCACATAAGGACTTCTGGTTTTTTGCTCTTTCATTCTTTTGTTCTCAAACTGATTCAATTGACTTCAAACAAGACTCTTTTGTGAGTGCATTTTATTAGAACCAGTCAGATCTGTCTCCTTATTTTTTGTCAAATTTTCTACTAAATGTCATAATTTATTTCACTTGATTTTAGATTTCCACTTCAAGTAACGCAGTTTCGAACTCTGTGAATCCACCAGCCCAGGTCTCCTCAGATATCAGTATTTTTGTCAATGCATCTGACAATGAAGCTATTTACAAATGCTCTGCCTCAAATTCTGCCACAGACATTCCTTTATTTGAGACTGTCAAACTGAGTGTCTATTGTAAGTATCTACATTGTACCTCAGCGCTCGTTTCCATAGTTGGTTTTTTTCTTGCTTGTTAGTCAGGTACATGAAGTCATGAGTACAATTTGATCTATTAATTAGTTGTTTTAACAAGAGGTGGACAGGCAGGGAGAAACAATTGGAAAAATCCCGGTAGGCCAGTCAATATAACGGGTGAATTCAGACCAGTTTGTCTTCTTCCCACAGTTAAAAAACAACTTAAATGGGTTGAAGTACTGATATGCCGGTATTCGTGGTCACTTTTTCAGTCCTAGTCTGTCCTTTGTTTTTACCAAATTTCAATGACTACTAATTGTATCCAGATATTGCTCTGCGAAAACTAAAAAATTCTTCAGAACTCGTCGAAACTGAATGTGATGTCTCATTTGCTGTAAAATTTTAGTGTCCCTTAAAATGAATGGGATCTTAAAATTTGTGCATCAAAGATAGTTTTCTAGACACTCTGACACCCCCTCCTAAAAGAAAATGTCCAAAAAGTTAAGTTCAAAAAATTTAATTTTAAAGCTTAAATGATTTACTTTTCTTTGACTGTAACTTAAACAGATTAACATGCACTTGTAGACTCTTGGCCAAAATTTGGAATAAACTTTAATAAACAACTTTAATTTGGAATAAACCGCAATGAACTTTCAGTCTGCACAAGATAATACTAGGGTGGTTTTCATGGAACAATCACCTGTCAGATTTTACCGAGACCCAATGCTTTTTTGATGGCATAAATTGTGGTTAATAATATGTTTAATTTTTTTTTCTTATCTGTTATTTTATTACAGTCCCTCCTGAGCATGTTTTGATCAAAGTTGAGCCAGATAATCTCCGCAGCGACACCAAAGCCACTCTAACATGCGATGGGAGCTCAAGTAATCCACCAGCAGAGCTTAGCTGGTGGCTAGACAATACTCTCGTCCAATCTGGAGTCACTAAGAGTACAAAACCGCTGCGTCTTTATGGTGGTGCCACTTCATCCATTCAACTTACTCTGAATGTAACATCAGATATGGATGGAAAAGAGTTCACATGCCAAGCCACCAACACTGCTCTTCAGAGGAGTGTTCATGCTCTAATCAAATTAAAAGTCCTTTGTAAGTTTTTCCATCACGTTCAAATATTGAATCATAATGCTTTTTATTTGTACAGGGAATTTTCTTTATTGAAATTACTTTTTCAAAAAATTTTTGGGCCTAATGGAAGGAGGTTTGTTTAAAATAACTAAAATCTACGCTGTAGCAGGTGTTGACCAATTCGCAATATTTTATTCTTAGGAAGATATTGTACTTGTTGTGTGGTACTGAAGGTATAATACTCAAGTATTGATTACAGGAAATGTCCACAAAATTTCAAAGTCATGTACACACAAGTGAGTATAAACACTTAGGATGCTCTTGTTATGAGTTAAATTCTGTCATCTCAACATTTAACTTGATTGAAAGATATTGGAAAACAAAAAAAATTGTTCATTCCCTTTCTCCTTGTCTACTTGAAAAGGCGGCATTGGTTTAAATTTTTTAAAACGAAAATCAAGAATTAAATAAGAATTGATTCTGATTTTTCAGACAAACCAGTCTTTACTGAGCTGGAAGGTGGTGATCAAATGGGCATTGAAGGCGAACCTCTGCTGATTGCTCTGCATGCCCGTGGAAGACCCTCCAGCATATCATATGTGTGGACGAAAAACAAGGCAACGCTCAAATCTAAGTATGTGGATGGACCTGTTCTAAATATCACCAAATTGAGGCGCTCAGACACTGGGCTCTATACGGTCACTTCCACCAACAGTGAAGGCTCAACATCCCTAACATTCAATATATCTGTTCAGTGTGAGTACTTTTTGATTCATGGAAGCTGTGTGTGTAACAGACAATTTATTGACTAAAACGTCTTGAAACACTTTCATCCATTGACCTCCAATGACCCTCACGTGACAAACAAGATTTTTACATTTTTACTTTAATTAAGCTAAAAACCTAAATTATTTCTCTGTAACATGAAGTATTTTTCCACAAAGATATTAAATAGCCGCAGCAGCTATGAGTGCCATAAAATTAACTAATTAACTAACTATAAGAAGAACAGGAAAAATGAAAAAATCCAAAAGATTAGATAGAATCAAGGAGAGAAAAAGATGAATTCGCTAGAAGAAAGGAAAAAATCCAGAAGGCTAGATAGAATCAAAGAGAGAAAAAGATCAATAATTGTAAGTAAATTCACCATACAGGAGTATATTGCCTAAGTTATGGAGGCATTACCTTACAGTAAACTTATTTCGAAACACACTACTTAGTCACTTTCCTATTAATAGCAGTGATCGCTTCGTTCTCTGCAATATATATATGCCCTTGTTCCTCCTTTCTTATATGTGGAAATTTTAAATAAATTCAACAGATGATACTCAAGTGCTTTCCTCTAAAAAAAATTTTCCCTCTTATAGATCCCGCCAATATTACTGCTGTCTCGGAGAATATCATGGTCTCTCCAGGAGAAGAGGCTGAGTTATGGTGCAAAGTTGATGGTAACCCATTGAGTATGGACAATATTGTTTGGCGAAAATCTGGATTCAACAAAGAACGGAGTGTCGAGGCATTTAACAACAACACATCCTTCTTGACTGTCAGAAATATTTCAGTTCAAGACATGGGAGCATTTGAGTGTGTAGCTAATAATGGTTTTGGAAATGACAGCTCCAGAGCAGTATTTTTAGTCGTGAAACGTAAGTGAATAAATCCTTTTTCATTTATTCATTTTTTCATTTTTATTTTTTTCCCTCTTAATGTGCATAAGAACATACATACTGACACATATTGAAATTAATGTTGACTTGTTTTTTCTGAATAATTTTCTGACTTTTTTCTTTTGATTTATCATCAACCTATCTTAAACTTTGACCATCCATTAGAAGTACACTCTTTTTTACTAATATGAGCAAAAGCATTAGACAATAATTAATGTGAAACCTTGTCCTTCAACAGATAAACCTGAGATGGATGTTCGACCTTCTCTGGCAAAATCAGCTGCTAATGTTGGCAACACAGCCAAACTAATTTGTCGTGGATCTGGAGCTCCCAAATTATCCTTTCATTGGACTAAGGATAAAACAAAGTTACCTGTGAATACAACGGGGAAGTACGCTTCAGAATTTATTAAGGTATGTCACTTACTCTATCAGTGTGATTTACCAACTTTTTTCTCCTGGTAAATGCCATAAACTGAGCAGCACTATTCCAGTTCAATGTTTATCGAAGTCAAAAGTTTCCACTTTAATTTCAATTTTGTTGTTTTAATTACATTTAGGTAACTGAGATCAAAAATAAATACTAATCATACTTATCTTGCATAGTAATAATTTATATCCAAACAAATAGTCCTAAACATGTTTGCTTACTTTTAGAAAAAAAAAATATCATCGTGAAGTTTCAAAAACACATTTCTAATGTTCATTGTGCTTTTTTCAGGTCAACGAAGTAACATACGAGTCTATTCTATCTGTGCGAAATGTAGACGCATCAGACTATGGGCAATATGACTGCATTGCTCGAAACGAACTCGGCACAGCTTCAACTTCAATTCAGCTTTCTGTCATGTCGGTACCAGACCCACCCTATAATTTCTCCGTTGTAAATATCACTTACAACTCAATTGCTCTGTCCTGGAAACCTGGTTTCAACGGTGGCCAGCCTGCATGGTACAAAATCAGTTTCCAGTCTAGTTCCACTGACCAATTGCATTACATTGAAACCAGTAAAGATACAACAGAGACGGTTATTCCAGGATTAGAGCTAGGAACGCAATATGTGTTCAAGATTTTAGCAAAAAATGATCTTGGTGAAAGTAGACCAGCAGCAGAGATATTAAGACCCACCACTTCAAGTAAGTCATTTTCAATTTTTTCACTTTTATTTTGATATCAAATACTTTTTCCAATGCTTCTTGGGAATATTCATGTTCAGTTTTCTTTTTTTATAGAGAGACCTAAAGAATCATCTCAGAGTAAATGCGAATTCCAGAGATGATTTGAATGTTTATGATCTTCAAATTTTGATCATAAATGTATCTGCCTTTCCATGTCAATGTCTGTTGATAATTTTCATCTTACAAAATCCTATCATTTCATTTGCTAATCCTTCCTCACAAATTCCCAATAATTTTTCATTCCTCTGATACTGTCATTGAAACATCTTTGATAAATGTTCAGCATATGTGTCTATAGCAAGCTTTTTTATGTACCTGGAAGATTTTATCACCTAGCATGAGTCTTATTTCTTGAAAATGAAAATTCCACAACATTCATGTTTATCTTTACTTATATGTATATTGATTTTGGACTTCCATCATAGTTTCTTTTAATCATTTTATGGCAGTTTTGGGAATTCTTCTTTAAAAAACCGGTTTTTAATTGTATGTGATACCTACCTAACTTTTTTTGGACCAAAAACTCCATTTTGCCTACATTGAATAACGGAAGTGATGGATAATTGGTGATCAGATGATTGGGACATTACTGTATTCACCTATGTGTACTAAAAATTCTGCATATATCCCAAGATGTTCTCTCAGTATAATTATTTTTGGAGTATCTATGAAAAAGATAAAGTTATTTACAGTGCACAATAAAGGAAGTCATGCCAAGAGGCTAAATTTAATAGAAGCAAGTACCTATGCTTTGCCGCAATTCATTGTATACTTTTTACCGTTCAAATCAGTGGTAAAGGTCAAAATGGAAAATGTACTTCATCCGCGACATCGTCATTTTCTACTTTATTCTATTTCCATCAAATTAGCATTACACCTTGGAACTGTCATTTTTTCCCTCTATATCATTCTTTAAAAGCATGGTGTAAAAATGTTCCTCAGTTCTCTTTCAGCAAAAGGGTGAGCTGAAGGTTTAAATTATTGCTGCAATCATGACTTCTTTCATCAGTACCTTCCACTATCATGTGTCTATTCCTTTTCTTTCTCATTGCTTTTGTCATGTTCTGAAATTTAAGTGACGTCACTCATTAAAGGAAAGACACTCTAGTATTTTCTTTTCATGGAATTTATTCTTCCAACATCTTCTTGTTTTGCATGTTTGGCCTGGGTTACATTTTCAAATTAGCAATCCAATGTTTAATTCATCCGTTCATACAAAAATTCCACCATTTAATTTCTTACTAGAAGCAATCCGGATCCCACAAACAAAAAATGGAACATTCAAAACTTTTATTTTGTATCCAGCCCGTTGTAAAAAATGCGTTTAAATGAAGTAATTGCCACTAAACTCATGTATTTTACATTTTTCTAATCATGATCAATGCTGATCATCTGAAAATGGGCTGTCATGAAGGGGCTTTTTTATGTAGTAAATCATCATCACAAAGCAAAAACTGACAGACCCTCTCCAATTTTTCACTTTTATTTGAAGCCATTAAAATGGAAAAGGCCAGATAATATCTTTTCAGGAGAGGACTTGGACAATTACATTTATAATAGGTCATCAGATTATGTGGTAATAATCGGAAAGAACAGAGCTATCTAATAGGACATGAAAGACCATCTGCCCAAACCTCTTACAGGATTGAGCAGATGATAGGATGTAGCTTCTTTGATTGATAATGTGTAGGTTTTCTACATCAAAGGTAAACAAATGTATATATTGCCGCTATCGATCTAATCGAAAATTGCTACAAGAGGAAGTAATTCAGATATGCTCCAGCACACAAATAGGTAACGCAAAGCCAATATTCAGGTGCTCAAATTATTGTTAGGACCTGTAAACAAACATTGGATATAATTTGAAAAGTGAAACTTGGCCTCTACCTGTTCTCCTGCCTTGTTTCTAAACTTCATGGTTTTTGGTGGTGGTTAGGTATTGCTCCTCCTTCTCTGTCAAGCCTGGGGAAAGCTCACACTGGCGACGGGACTTTGCTTTTGGTCGGCTCCCTGGTCGGGACTGTGCTGCTTCTGCTCAATGCCTTACTTCTTGGATGCTGCCTTCACAGACGATCTAAGAAGCGTTTGACTGGTAAGTTTTAACATCGTTTCGTTGTATCGTGTTTAGGTTTTCCTGAGCATTTAAGCCATGCTGATCTTCCACTCCTGGTTGCTCTTGGAATAGCGCTCACAGCAGGACTCTTGTTGGCCTTGAATATTTGTTTAGTTGTGGCGCTTATTTTTAAGAAACGACGAAAACGAGGTAATATTGCCATTTGATTCTGTTTACCCTTGGTTTCAACCAAAACTTATCTTCTCTTTGAATTGGGGAGGGGGGGGGGGTGAAATCAAACAAATACGTAAGTAAGAGGTAGTAGCAGTTTAGAACTTCAATACCTATTAGCCTTTTTGGCACACACCGTATAAAACAATATTCTCCGTTCTCCCTACTGAATAACACAATAATGAAAGAAAGTTGAGCGAAGGATTCCCCATCCTGCTTAAATTAATTACTGTAATTATAATTTTGGTGTGCCATCATGAAATTTTGGGAAAGGGGGAGGGGACTATTTAAGCTCTACTCCTACACTATACTCAATGATAATCGAAGCTTCTTCTATTTTGAAAGCTCCAAATGCTCTTTATGCAGGGAACAGTTCAAAAACTTCAGGACACCTTATCATTTTCCTAAAACTGAAATTTCAATTTTACAGGTGCTAGTGAGCAAGGAAGTAACAAGTCTGCTACGATAGAGATGTACGCTCCTAGTAGTTACAATGAGACCATCACGGGAGAAACATTAAGTAGTGTCTCAGAAAAGAGTGAAAGCTACTCTGATAATAATGCTGACTACGGTGTAAGTATACTTTTAAACCTTGTTTGTTAATTATCTATCTGCCCGTATGATCCTGCCCATAATTGAGAGAAAGATAAAAAATTAATAAGAAAAAACTTATAGATGCATATTCTAATAATGCATGTAAATCAGTGCCTATGTGAAGTTTTCCTGGAAAATAAACAATTTTTCTTCACCTAAACAAAACAGTGCATTCTTTTTTAATCTAGATTATTAGGTTTTTAATGTACAACAATTTTTGTCTCTAGGATGATGGCCGGAAGTCTGCAGCTGGTACATATCTTATAGAAAAAATAGATTATCCATTTCAGTATCCTGGATACGATGGTGTGAAAGAACCTGACCATGGAACAATTCATAGGAATTACGCCAATCATAATGGATCAGGCAAGTACTTATTAACTTAAATTTTTTCAGGTGATCATAAGTGTGTAATATTCCATGGGTGTGTTCCAATTTCTCTAGGTGAGGGCAACAGTTTCGCGAGCAAATTTTTTTTAGAAAGTATTTTCTTTTTTAAACTCCATACATTCCAAATTTTCTGTCTGGAAAGTGTTCTCAGTGCCTTTATAATGGCCTTAAAATTCTCTAAACAAAGACTCAGCAGCAGTCAGTGATGAAAAAAAAATAAAAATAGACGCACGGTTGGAGCCGCCTTCTTAAACTTTTCATTTGAATTTTTTTTTTTTGTAATAAATTTTTTTCTGGGATGCTTTAAGTAACAGATGAAAAATACCATGGACTCACGTCAACTAATATTTAAGAAGAGTAAATGAAAAGGGAAAAAATCTGCCTGCCTCTTGGTATCAAAGCTAATAGAGAAATTACGAAGAGAATTTGAAAAGTAGAAGTGAAGTTTTCTCCCAATAAGTTTCACTTAACAGATGGTATCTCTTTTGTTTTGGATCCAAGATCAAACAAATTTAGAGATCAGAGATTAAAAGTTTCAGTAAGTTCCATTAAATTTTTAATTTTTTTTTTTTCTATTTTCTAATTGTCATCATATTTTTCAGGTATTGTGCCTTTAGGCGATTCAACATATTACAGTGCTCCAGTGGATGCAAGGTACCCAGCGTATCCTCCTCCCGCACAGTTTGCTCAACCTCCTATCATCCCTCCTCCTCCACACAGGGGCAATCCTCCCGATGTCACAGTCTTAAGTGCTCCTCCACCACTTTTATCGACGTTCACATATTCGTCTATGGAAACCGAGGGTCATCTCGTATGACACTCCCCAATAGCGTCCAAGTGTCCCTCTGTGAACACTGGCACGCTCCGCAAGAAAGTTCTTGTATCTTGAGACGAGGCCTGTTAGTCTTTTTTTGTTACGTGTAAAAAATATTTTATTTTCCAGTTGATGTGATGTCCAAATATCGCCTAATTCTGGCAAACCGTTTTTTGCATGTCAACAGTCTTTATTTCTTTCCAAACAATTTTTCTGACAGTCTCTTTTACTCTTTTCCTCCCTCAAACTCTCTTTTCGAGCAATAGGATCAATCCTTGTCTTATTTGAAACTGCCCAGCTCTTGTAAAAATGCATGTGTGGATGCAGCTCATTGTATCCCAAAGTAACAGTAAATGTATTTAATTACCACCTTTATTGCTGAATACATACTTCTTTTAAAATTTCATAATTAGGGGTACGACTACTTAAATACAACTTGTTTTTAATTATTATCATTGCCAAGTAATTACTTCTTCTTAAGTGGACATTATCAATGAATTTCACTAATCGATTCATTCTTAAGATTATTTACTCTTTGACTATTAGACTCTTTAACTTGGCATCCCAAGTTCCCTGTCATTAATATTTGCCTCCTTAACAAAGGATAATGTAAGTCTTTTGATCAATATTTATAAGTATATCTGGGCGGAGGCTTATTTTTCCTGCCAAATCGAATGAATGCAATTGACAAGTATCATTGATAGGTCCTGACCAATAATTTCATAAAATCCTATTAGGGATTACTGACTACATTTTTCCTCAAAAACTTTTGTAAGAAAATAAGTGGGTCTTCCAAAACATTTAATTTGCTCACTGACTTACACTCTTCCTCTGACTTTAATAGAAAAGAAAGGATTGATCCGTGGAACTTTCATGTAACAGGGTGTCCAGCAGTTTCTTCCTTTCAAGCTCTCAGAGATTTCCTGGATTTTTTTTTCGGAGGAACCTTTGGTTTTTTTTTCATTTCATGTGAAAACTGTCTTACTCCACATGCTCTGTGTAATCCGGAAAATCTCCCAGTATCCAATATACTTTACTTACTGCAATTCCCTGGTTTTTTCCCCGGATTTCCTGGACTTGAGCCACCCTGTTCAAACTCTGATGTAATCGCAGACCTTTCTTGTTGTCTGCCATCTTTCTCTCATTTTTCATGGATGATTCCCTCTTCCTGTGACAATACGTTATTGTTTAGAAATTAAATTAAGTAGGCAAATGTAATTTATCTCATTCGTTCGTTATTAAATTAGTCAGCATTGCTGTATTGCTCTGAGTTTGTTTTACTTCTAAATCTAGTCACAGCAATCGACTTTATTAGGTTCACATTTGTAAAAATGTCATGAGAATGGGCATGCGGGTATCACTTAAAGAAATTAGTGTTGTGCAAAGCACAGCACTTTCTATTCCTCTGCTGAAAAATATTACTGCCTGATCGGGTAAGGGTATTCAACCCTGTCTTCTGTATTAAAAGTGAAAGAACTCTAATCAAATTATTTATGCTCAAAGTACAGTTGATACAAAGTAGTATAACATGTAAAATACACTAACTCAGTCAGAGGACTTGTTTATAAATTTGTCATCTGTAGACTTATACCCTGAGGGTTTTTTTTCTTATCATTATGATCATTAGTTTTAATGTACCACTAGACAGGGTAAAAAATTCAACTTTTCAATGCGTTTTTAATCAAAATTTACTTCCACTGATCGATTTGATCCGTGTTGATTTTGGGTTTTTTTGTGAACTTTACTTATAATGTAAACCGTAAATACAAACTTCTCAATTATCTGTTTATATTAAACTTCGTTAACAAAATCAACGCAAAAACACATTTGAAAGTGCTTCACTTCCTACCCTTTCTAGTGGTCTTCTGTCTTTTTTTCGTTTTTTCATGACTAGACTAAAATTAGTAATGAACGAATTGAACGAACTAATTTTATTTTTGTATTTTTCACCATGAGCTCAGGATTAGCTCGGTGATTGTTATGTGTTGATGGTCCTAGTCATCATCCTGTCACTTATACCAAAGTATTGTAAATAATTTAAGGTACTAGGTCTAATTTGATGGCTGATGGATTGTTATCAATATGCTAAAGTCATTAATGTTGCAGCTGGTGCTGAAGAATCTGCCTTTAGATTTGAAAGAAGTGTGTGATGAATCTTATTTTGACGGTTGATACCTCCTTATCATGTTAACATACACTCAAAATTGATGGAGTTTATAGCATTTTGATTAATGACGTGATGTGTGGCATGTGGCACCATCTAGAATATTTACGCATGCATCTGCGATGAATACCATTTCTTCTCTTTGGTATTGCAAATCAAGCCGACATGGCAAATGTTTTCTTCTCTAAGTTATGAGCTCAATTCGTCAGGAATAAAAAAAATCACTGACATAGTTGATGATGTAATCTATTCTGTATTTTGGAAGAGGATAGCTTTAAACTCATGAATTGAAACTGTAAATGACACTGGAATGAAATTGTAACTTCCGTATGAATGCTTTTGACTTTGCTACCCTCCAAGTGTCAGCAATAATACATTTTTCCACAGCATGTGTAATCTACTTGTTGGATTGCTCAAATATTAAATTTTGAGGACACTTTTTTCTCATTGTTTCAATTAACACATTTCTTACTATCCATTGAATTAATTTATATAATATTGGAAAGTGAACTGAGCAGTTGTTCCAGGAATTGCAAACATGTTTTCTCCAATCCTTCACGTTTTTGATTTTTTAAGTTTCTATAAGTATCAGTACTATGCCACTATTGTCAATTCTTTCAAGCTTCAGATCTGTAGTTACTAGTTCTGACTCCACTCAACGTTTAAAAAAAAAATGTCTGAAGGCAAGATATCTTCAATTTTAATTTGTATGAATAGCTGGGTCTGTCAAGTTCAAATTAATAGCACTTATTTTGAAACTACCGGGAACCAAAATCTACAAGTTATTTGAAGGGTACGTCAAAAGGACTTTTTAGGAAGGATGTCTGATGTATAATGCTGCTAAGTTTTTGCAACCACGTGAAACATTTCGTGAAAATTATTCCTTTAAACAGCAAAAAAGAAAAGAAACAATTAATTTGACGAGTCCTTTTTGTTTAAGTATGATTCTTCAGTTGAGGAGCATTTTTGAAAGAGGGTGTGAATTTCATAGGAATCCATCAGCACTTCCACTTCTCTTCAAAGAAGCTGTTCGATTAATTTAAACTTCGAAAAAAATGATGAGCCACAATATCTTTAAACTAAGCTTAGACATGATGTTCGAGTTGTCAGCTTTAGAAAAGTGTGTTTTCATCAATGAAAAACTATTTGAGGTTCTCTTTGGTAAATTTAATTATTTCTCAGATTTGGGATGAAACATAACAAAATAGTTTTTGCTACCCGTAAGTAGACATTAGGATAGACCATTCTTACAACCTGATGAGGGATGTGCATTTCCATCAATTTATCCCTCCATTATGGTTACTCAGATGTTATTCTGCCTAGCTCAATTTTATAAAGCATATTTAAAATGAGACAGCAAACAAAAGCCTTGTGTATACATTTTTAAATTCTTATGACTTCTTACTCAAGTAAATTTGTATCATTCTGTGTATTAATGTAAATTTGTACATTCATTAATGTGATTATTGGTGAGGTAAGTTATGGCAACTGACCTGTTACTTTCTGTATTATAAGTGAGATACTAATAGCTCATGTTTTTCTGCAAAGGAAGAAAAGAACATTGGAACAAATTGGAGGAGATTGAAAACTGATTAACATTTATTCCTTTCAAGCAAAGTGTCCGCCGATTCTTATTTTACTGAAAATCGAGCATTTAAAATTTTCCAATAGTATTTCAACAATCAGTTGGCAATCATATGTGTCCTACATTTAACGAAATGACACTAATAATCTGCTTTGAATCTACTCTCAGTAGTATGGCAGATGTAAATTTCAGGAGAATAAGAGATAGAAGCCAAACTTATGTTATAATTTATGTCGTGTTCCAATGTTCTCTCCCTTTCTGAGGAACATTTAGCCCGTTTTTACCATTGTTTTATTTTTATTTCTTTCTTTTTTTATATAATTCCTTAATAGTTCTTATTTTCTTTATGATCTCATTATGTTTTAATCCGTGGTTTGTTTCTACAAAAGAAGGTAAACAAATTCATCATGGGACTTTTTAATTGTTTCCCATGCGTACTACTAGTATTGTACTAAATTAATTCATCTATGACTGAATTTTATTCCATATTTCGTTAGTCCCTTCGTTTTTACTCCATGGTGCAATGGCATTTTGTAAAATAATTTTGTAGTTACTTTGCTTGGAACTCTCAGAAAAATATCGCTTGCCTTTGTCCTGAACCAGTTCTTTTTCTAACATTTCAGTTTCAAAGGAAAATCAGTTCTGTTCAATTTTAGAAGTCTTCACGTTTGTAAATGTACATAGCTTAGATAAGTAAATTATTTTTGTAATTGTAAAAAAAAAATTAGGTAGGCGTAACTAAAACCATCAATTGTACATTAACTGGAAATGTTTGTGATTGGAGAACAATCTTTGTTCTATTGGCAAAGTATTTAAGCCATGCTAAATTTTTTGAGTGTTTCCTTCCATTACTCCACTGATTTTTCACTTATTTTCTTCTACTCGTCAATATTATCTTCTACATATTTTTGCTACCAATATCCTGGTGCAAATTACCTTCAAAGAACAGTAATCGTTATTACTACACCTATAGTTCAGTTAGACAAATGAGGTATTGACACCATTATACACATAATATCAGTAACTTTGAATCGCTAGAAATTTAATCTCCTATCTTTTTCTTTCATCCATTAATTCTTTTGAAGACGTCAACTTTCTATTTTCCCCCCGATTTGACTAACATAATTTTATCAAATGGAATGTAAAATCAAATTACTTCTACACACTCCTTTTATTTCTCCAGTTTTTCAAGCTCTATCATGCAGGTTAATGAAACTGACTGAATTTTACCTTTGTTTTGAAGTTATTTATTTGCATTTTTCCTACGACCTTTTTAATGTAATAGTAATTTTCAACTTTTGACAAATATTTCTTATTTATATCCGTTTCCTTTTTATCCTTACTTTTGAAAAAAAAGAAAAAAATTGATTTTTAATTTTTAATGTACATGTCTCACAAATTTTCCCCGAGGCAAATTGCCAAATTTGTTCTCTGTTGATATAATGTAAACATTGGAGTAAAGAAACTCAATAATCAATGTATTTCTTATGGCTTAAATAATGTCAAATGTACAATATTCTCGTTAAAATGTTTTTCTAAACTCATATTTTTGTTAACAACCTGTTAAATAAATCAATTTTTTTTAAAAAAATAACTTTTAGATTATTTAAAGTCACAGTAATTGCATTTAATTTGAAGTTAGTCCTAGAGAGCTTATTAGTAGATACTACCATGGCATTTACTGATTATTTTTTTCATTTTTATCGGGCACTAAGGTAGCAGGTATAGCAACTGGTCTCACTATTTCTAATTTCTATTGGGCATCAAAGTCCGGACACCCTAAACTCCCTGGAGGTAACCATCTTACAAGAATCAATAGTTTTCAACACTGATATATTTCCCATTGATAAACATTTTAAGTTTTTGTCCGTAAGGGTAATCTTCACCTCTTTGGAAAAGGTCTGCTTGATACAATTTTTCACTTTAGATATTGCGGAAAGATGAAAATAAATAAAAAATTGCGTTTAGAATTATTCATTGCAAAAAATTACGATGAAAAGTAAACATGAATAAATCCTACTACGTTAATACCATCTTTTGAACTGTTCCATGCAGCATCTTACTAATAGCACTTACTGTTCACAAGACCTTCATAGCCTCTCTTTCAAATAGGTCATCCCTCAAACATTTCCATTTAGAGCTCCTTTTTTTTCAATTCAACTGGAGTTGGAAGAATTAATACCTTAATATTCTAGAAAAAAGATAATTTATTACAAAATATTACAAGTTCAATAAAAATTTACAATACCACAACAAAAGATCAAAATTTCATCAAGATCTGTAAACAGAGGGATAGACTATGCTGGTCTTGAAAAAAAGAGAAGGATAGAAAACAACTAGTCAACAGGAAGACATTTTCACACTTACTTAGAAAAATTTCTTATTATGTGCTTCTCGACTATCCCTGCAACAGATAAAATATAAGAGATATTAATGCCGTGTCAATAAATGTTGGTGAATACACAAGTCAACAAATGCTCAAGTTTTAAAAAATGACCAAAGTGCGATAGTTTAGGACTGATAACACAGGGTGACAAGTTTTTTTGGATTTCAAAATTCCATGATATTATATGAGTTATTAAGAGTTTTCGAAAGTAAAATTTCCTGACATTTCCATGACCTTCAAATATTATTTGGGATGATTTCTCATGTAAATAAACTCTCCACAAAAAGTTATAGACAGAAGTCTCTTAAAATAAAATATAATAAAACGTCTCAGTCAGAAGAACGAATTTTAAGGTTCTGCAGCAAAATTCCCTGACTTTCCGGGATAGGAAAAATTCCGTACTTTTTCAAAAACTTGTCACCCTGTATCACATGATTGACAGGGAAGAAAAAAAGAGAAATTTGGAGTGAGCTACATGTTGTTGTAGAGAAACAGGGAGCACTTGCAAAAATCACACAAGGTTCCATTAAATCTCATAGCCACTTAGGCGTTTTCATTCCTCTTGTATTAGTGTCCCGTTTCTTTGCTGCAATATCAGCGGGAAAGAAAAACATTTTACTTTCATTTTGCTGCAGAGCTAGAGGATAGATTTACCCCAAGCCCAGCCTCCATGCAACTAAATTTCAGCCAAGTTTGTCCATTAAATAGAGAGGCTCTGTTTAAAAGGCTCAATGAAACGGAACTAAAGCAAAGGACTTAAGAGATGAAAAGTCCCCTGTCCAGTGCAGTGAGTAACACAGCTCAAGTCAAAATTAGTGTTTTTTGTATTAAATGCTTTAAACTACTCTTAAAATCACTTATTTATATTCAAAGTTATGATTGGTAGAAAAAAGAAAATAACATAATAGGCCAGGGAAAATTACTATTTTTAAAGCCTGCAACAGTGGCAGCATTTGAACTCAGTTGGGCGGTAATGCAACTATTTGCTTTCGCAAGGTAATGAACTATGATAATTTTTCCCTGAAACCATGGAACTTCTGAAAGTTCATACATGTTATTTAGGTACATGGTGAGCATATGATATTTAGGAAACATGATTAGAGGTTCTTTTTTTTTATTTTCTGAAGCAGGTGTTTCTCTGTAAAACTGCCTCGAAACAACAATTACGTTTTTTCTCATATTAAGGATTTCTCATTTTCAAACTTTGAGAAGCGATCAAATAGTTAAGCTCGTGAAATGAGTTTGTTTGTAATTCATGTTGATGAGATATTAGAAAAGCAGAAAATAGGCAATAATACACTAATTTGATGATACTGAGATGTGAATCAAAGATTACTATACTACAGAAAGATAGGAAAATTGTGCTTCAAACAGATTCAGTGGAAAAGGAATCGGCAGAGTAGCGAGAACCCAGCTTTCATTTGCCCAGGCACTCTCAGCATTTCTTGCAAACTAAATGAGGTGGAATCAACCTCCTTGTTTTGAGGTAAAAGAACAAGACGCACATCGCAAGATACTATTTCACATTGCAAAATATCTGTCTGCTTCGGCTGCGTTTGGAGTTAAAAATTTTCCAAAATACCTTCAGATAGACGTACTTGTTCTTAGATTTCTTACATGAGTGTCTATGATATCAAGTCAGTCAATTTTTTGGAGTGAAAATTCGACATGAAAGACAGATGCTTAACTTGAATTTCGGTCAAAATCGAACTCAAACTTGGTTCGACCACAATTTGGCATAACTGGGGTTGACTGTAGTAGAAAGAGAGTAGAGTAGAGAAGACAAAAATATTAGAATCTTACCTATAAACATGATACAAGATGAGAACAAGACACTGAACAACAGCTACAACTAAAAACATTGTGAATGAGATACAGGAAGGAGCGGGGCAGCCTGTTGAAAGTTTTTGAGCATTAATAGAAGCATCTTGTTTTATTGAGTTGAGACCATCCCTCACTTCAGCTACAAAGGATGCCATGTCGTACCCGACTGATTGCACTTGAGCTGTTGGTTGTCGCGCTTGATTTGATAGAATTGAATCGGACTTGACATGTAACTCTGCTATGTAATTCCTGTAAACAAACAATTAGAGTTTATCACTGACATTCAGTAAATATCTCAATCTGTAAAGAAGTAATTATAAAACAACAGCAATGAAAAAAGAATAGGATAGAGATGAACATGTACCTTTTTTAGTTAAATGAAATAACATACAGAAATACGCCTACGCTAAATACTGATAAGGTGATGAGGAAAATGGTTTCTTTGTTCTTAGGGGCCACTGTAAGTTAAACAATCTGTTTATGAGCTGTCAATTCTGCTAATTTATAGAATTGCGACACGTTTCTGTGACCAGCTCAACCAACCCACTGTGGATGTCCTCTGAATAATATGGCAAAAACAAAAAGCTCAAACAAAAAAAAAAAAAAAAAAACACTTTAAACACAACAAAAAATTAGGCCTAGCAACAAACTTTTGCCAAGTTTTGCTAGAAATTTTGCAATATTTGTCCCCTCAACGGCAAACTCGGCTCAGTTCACTGATGGTATCTCTACAGGGCAAATTTTCAAACAGCTTACCTGAGCTCTTTACTTGATGCTAATAGAGTATTTTGGGTGTTAATGATGGCATCCACTTCATGCCTTTGAATGGTACCGGTGGCACCAATAGCAGCAGCTGGAATTGCCCCTGAAATACAATAAAAAAATAAAAGTTTTAGTTCCTGATCAAAAAAAAAAAGAAAAACAGTATAAAGCTAGGCCTAAATTAGCTCAAAACTTGAAATCGGTAGAATGTTCTAAGAGACTTTAGTTTATCACTGCTGCCACACCTATTCTCTGTGATAAAAGTGCTATACTTGAGAGTTGACAAATTCTCTGAAAAAAGGAGAGATTCACTCATGAATAATCTTTCTGATGGCTCTAAGGATAAAAACTCGTGGAGCACCTTGAAACCTCCGTAAAATTCCTTGCAAACAAGAAATCCCGCGAACTTTGTCACAGAAAAGCAAAACAAGTTGAACTGTGAGGACCTTTCCAGGACTTTTTTTCAGTAATGACAAGAACGAGCAAAAACATAAGGAGAATAGATGGAAGAATGGCAAAGGTTGGCCCAGGATTTATTTTTGAGAGATAGTAGGGAGGAGAAAAAAATAACCGAATTCCAGGGATTCGTAATGTAAACCAATCAAAACCTATTAAAAACAAATTGTGACTCTCTTGCTTGAAAACTACTTGCATCCAGTCTTCTATCATATACATTATCCTTTATCAGCATTTCTTATGGATCTGATAATTACAGTATGAAGTTAAAAAAAAATTTTCAGCCGCCTTAATTTTTATTTATTTATGCACGTTTTTGGATGAATTTTTTCCATGAGGAAGAAATCACAGAAGGTTCAAAAAGTTGAGTAATTTTGAAAAAAGAGATAAAAAATGGTTTGACTGATTTGTTCCCAAGAACTCAAATGAAAAAGTTTATAGGAAAGAATGAAAACCTTCATTGTTGACTAATTAGGAAGAAAAGAGAGGAAATTACCATGAGGGACTTGATGAACAGGAGGGGGCACCCCACCGGCGACTAGATTGGAATGAACACCTGACAGTAAACTGATGGCCCTCTCTTGTCGGCCTATCACTTCATCTAGCTTTTGACTAAGAACTCGGACAGAATCTATGATCTGCGACTGTCCAGAGAATATTTGTTTCAGCTCTCTTGTTTGATCAGATTCATACCACTCTTCGAATTCTGCTTCATGATCTTTTGTCTTGGCTTCTGGATGCTCTCGGTGATATCTGTAAAATTGAATTCAGAATTAGCTGGGAGTTTTCAGACTGAAGCTCAAAAAGAGCCTCCAGCATAGATAAAATTTTCTAGAGTGGTATTCATTGTCGTTCCTTGAGTGTTAAGGTGTCCTTAACCAACGCAATTCTCACGGCTTGAGGAGGCCTCAACGTTCAAGGAACGACTATGGATGGAACTCTTTGTAGTGTTCCATGGGGGAAAAGAACTTCCTTCTTGGAAGCGGAAAAATTTTATGAAAGGGACTTTCTGGTAGACTGGGTTGAAAATTCAGTACGTAAATTCTCCATGGGAAGCATCCGCAGAAGAATATTATGGTTGTTGAATAGAAAGCTACTGTAACTTTGGCTTGGATATGAAGGCTTGCCAAAGCTGCAAAACAATGTTTGAAGCAGTGATATTAAATCTTCAGTTTAATTTTAAGAAAGGGAGGATCTTTTTCCCTAAAGGATGTCACATAATAAAGGAAAATGATAAAAAGAATATAAAACATTGAAGTAGGGTATACGTAAATAGTAATTGCTTTTACAGCACACTAGGGTTCTCAACAACACCTAACTACCACTGAATTCTATTGACATACATAATTTTGGATGCTATTCGTCCACTTTTCAATTGAAACCTTCTAAGAATGAACATATTGGTACATATTTAACATATTATCATACCCAAATATTAAGAGCTTCTTTGATATACATTGATATCAATTGTTGAGAATTAAAAAACTCCATACCTTGCAGCCAATTCAGCTAACTTATAGAGTCACTCAGAAAGGGTAGCTGTAACTCATTTACTTGGAAGACATTATTCAATTTGTCTAATAAAGCTAAATATTTAGAAAATAAATAAAACATAAAGGAACATACTCTTGTTTCTGTAATTCTAGTTTGCGTTGATAGTCGGCATATTCATCAGCCAATTTCTGCTGCTCTTCAGGAGAGACTTGAGCTGCCTGCTGAGGTGCTTTGCCCGCAACTTGCGGTACTGATGGAGCTACACCAGGTGGATACAAGCTTGTTGTCAAGAAATGAAGAACATCATGGTCATCTGCAAATCATAATCGCATTGTTACACAAATAGAAAAAAGTATGTTAAATTCACTTAATGAACCAAAAAAACAGTAGAACTAAAGCAGAGATGACTTGTAGCAAAATGCAACTCATCATGAATGATACTCATGAACAACCGTAGCGTTATCCTTAAAGAATGTTTAACACACACTGAGTTTAGAAATGACAACAAAAGCTTTCAAATTTTGGGTCACTCCCGTTTCCGAGAGAACTTGTTGAAAAACCATGAAAAAATTTCTGACACAATAGAATTCTACGAAAAATTGAATATTGACCCAGAAAAAGGGCCTTCCAAGGAAAATTGCAATTTCCAAAGTACTGGTGAATTGACACGTGAAAACCAAAATAATTTTCAGATTCAGCAGCCAAAAATGCTGAAGAATAGATCTACAGCATGCCTGAAAATTCTTCCCGCTCTTTTGGGCAAAGAGATTTCTTTGAAAAAATGACATACCAACCTAAATCTCAATGTAAATTCCATCCGTTTTTATTGTGTTTATAAGAACGGGTAGCAGTTCTTTTTAAACTCAAATAGGACTGATCAAATGTTTTTTTGGCTAAGTGCTAAAACCAAAACTAATCTTACATTTTTCCTGTCACAGACAAATTTTTCGTGAAATTGAATTTTCAAAACGTCTTCTACTAATAATAGGCACTTAGAAATAAATATAAAATAGTAATATAAAATTTTAGGTTGGAGTTTAAATTATTAATGGAGAGCATGTGGCATTCTTGTCTAAAAGGAAAACACTGGATACTTCATAAAAAACCAAATTCAATAAAGCTAGAATCACATACCTGCTAGTCCACCGGTTGCAGCAGACAATCCGAAGAAGCCATTCTTGGGAAGGTAAATGCCTTCCTTCCTAAAGCAAATCTCAAAATCTTGGTCATTGTTCGTGTTTCCACTATGGAATAAAAGCTGAAAGTATAAATGATATGAATGACTAAAAGAAAAAAATGGGATACAAAAACTGAGAGGAAATTAGAGTAGGAATCCTGAGGGCAAAAACTGGTAGATAACTCACCAACTTATAGATTAAATCAACGCACTAGTTTAAATGTGTATTTAAAATTAATGGAGGATGATTCGTGTGTCATGTTAGCATATAATTTTTTTTAGCCTTTAGAAGTTTTTCACTTCAGTGGGTGACTTTCAGACTATTGAACGACTATACTTAGACACAATAACAGTATAGTCTTTTGTTTTGGGACTAGGTTTCATTAGTCTTTCACAAAGAAATTTGGGCAAATGATAACTAAGATTATTTCTTGAAAAGAGAATGAAATGATTGGTTTCTTAGAAAATAATTTTTTTCCTCTTCAGAATACAGCTAACAAATTTGAGATTTAATATTAGTTCAGGATAGATAAGAGATTATCTGAAAATAATTGACTACTACTGTTATTTCCGCTTTAGTCAATATTTAAGGTCTCTAGTGTTAGCAAAATATACCCCAAAAGTAAGTGACGCATGTTCAGCTTCAGCAGAAGTGATTTTGTCAAGTAGCTGTCTACTATACTTTTATTTTAATTTTTGGGTACCGAGACCTGTGCATTTTTGAGACGGATAAAGAACTAAAAAAAAACCATTGAAAATCCAAATATGATACCTCATAAAATGCACCATGAGAAAAGGTACAGAAATATCCATGGATAAATTTTTTGAGAGAAATGTTTATAAAGTCAGAAAAAGAAACTGATTTTCTTTTTGACAAAAAATGCTCTGTAATATCACATCGAGTGCGTATTCAGCAGTTTAAATTAAATTTGCTATCAGAAGAGGGCATAAAAGTTCCATTTAAATCTGATAATTTTTAGCCCAAAACTTTTGACTCAACCTAAATAACTTGGATGATGATATCATTATGTACCATTACACAATAAAACTTCAATGGACAATGCAAACATTCTGGGTATAAGCATACGTAAGTTATTTTGTTGCAAATAAGCCATGTTAAAAAACTGCCCTCATCGAACATTCATAAGCAGTTCTCAACTTAATCAAGTATTAAGTGAGTTATGTACCTTATAATCTATGAACTCACCTGCAAAGTATTTTGGTAGTATTCAATTTTTGCTCTGGTGGGGAAAGGTTTATTACGAAAATCCCTCAAACAACCAGCAATATGCTGTGTGGAACCATCACTGAAACACGCAGACAACATTTGTTTCAAGACATTAAAAAATATAAACAAGGGATAAGAAATATGATAATATACTTCTTCCTCACTTCAGAAGGATCAAAAACAAAGACCAACTCTGCAAATTATGCTTGACAAAATCAAGGGAGTTCCCATTATAATGAAATGAATTAAAAAACCGTTAGTAACACAACCCAAAGAAATTAACCTTTGCACACACACAAAACAATGAAATAACCACTCAAAACTATTTTGTTTACTTATTAAATGAATTCAGAGGTCCATGTTATTCTATTCCCACAGAACAGTTCCTTTTCCTTTACATGCATTTGTACATCAACCGGCGGAATAGATCGTTTCTATTTTTCTGACAAAAGAGACTTGATATACTTTCATTTAATAATGATACCATTTTTGCTGTCGGGAGAGAGGTTTTGAATGAATGAATACTATAAGGAAAGATTTGGGTCCCGCAATTCTTCCTGATATAAACTCAATTTTAGATGGTACTTGGAGAATGATTCGCAAACATGCCTAAAACCCGCATGTGACAACTATTTGGGCTCCGCAAGCCCAGAGACATACAAGCACCAGGGAAAGGCACTAAGGCAACTTTAAATGGGATGGCTACGGTTTTGCTTGAAAATGAATTTACAAAGCAATCAAGAATATTTCTTTGAAATCATGACATGCTTTGTCCGATTCTTCATACTTTTACAAGAAAACTGGTGTTTCATTCCATATTGGTTTGTGTCGGCCACTCAAGAATACCAATCAGTATCTTAAAAAAGGCTAATTGGTAACATTCCTTACAATATAACCATTTGATTGTTACCACTCTCAAAAAAAGCAAACGCAACATTCATCACACGTTTCCACTGCCTAAGGCATGAAATGGGATGCATACTGACCTCTATTTTTTAAAAAAATAATACATTTCGTGATATTTTCTCTTTTGGTCATTTGCTTTTTGCAGCAATTCAATTGGTTCCCCCATTCAAATCCCTCATCTGAAGGGCTTCAATTAAGAATCTAAGCTGTCTAAACACAAGCATTCAGATCAAGAACGAGATATTTACACCCTTCAAATCCTTCAGATTTTTTTGAATACAAAAAGGAAGCATATTTTACAAGCTGTTAGTTAGCGTGCTGACAAACTCACTTTGCGTGATCAAACGATTTAGAGCCATCATTTACCACTGCTAAAATGTACGGATTATTGTGTTTGTTGTCATTGTCAAATGAATCGAAGAAGACTCCTAAACCAACCCAGTTGTCTGAGCTTCCAAAAACTGGTCCATCATAGTTGCCTTTTTGAGTTGTGTACCAGAAAGCCTGGAAAAAAATTAATCAGATTAAATAAAAACAGGATTTAATATTAATGCATAGGAATAGAATTAGAAAATCGATGATGAATTGACTTTTAATGAAAGTTTATTGAGAATAGAAGCCTGACATTTTCACAAATAGCGATAGGGTCCACCTAATAATTTTTGTCACTCTTGGAGAGTTTAATGCTTGCATTAAAGGCGTCAAAATGCATATTTAATGCATATTTAAATGCATTTTTTTAAATGCATATTTTAAGTTGCGGCGTTGAGAGTTTCCGCTCAAACTATATTTTTTTTTTTTAACAGAAGACAAACCGACAATTTACAACAAAATTCTTTTTAAATTTTCATCCCTAATTTCGGACAAATTACACAAAATTGCAAGGAAACACTTTGATCAGTTTTCGTAAAAGAAAATAAAGCACAATCAGAGATTATTTGACGTTGCAGTCAAGAAAGAATTTTTTGCACTTAGCCACCGATATAATTCAATCATCTTCAAATCAAAGATAGAATTTAAATTTTTTAAGAAATGCTTGCAGCTCAGACATTATATTCCAGATTCTATTGACTTTTAATCCCCCCTCCCCTCCCACAAAGACAAGAATAGGTATGCACAACTGAGAACTCACCAAACCATCAGCACCAACTCTTCCTCTGCCAGTAATTCTGAACACAATATCCACCTCCCACCAATCGAAATCTGTTGCTGCTTTGGTCCATATTGCACCTGAAAATTTAAATTAATGATAAAATTACAGAAGACATGGAAGAATACAACTTTTGGAAAAGCTCACGTCAGTAGTTAGTGAACCTAAAGACAAGGTAAAAAGCATCAAAATTTCACGTAGAACACAATGAACACGCCGAAATTTTCCAACTTTAACTCACAAGAGAATGATTGGCATTTTCTGTAATCCACCAAAACTCCTCTTGAAAAAAATTCAAAATCTACTGGGGTCATATCGGACACTGAACTAATATTCGGTCTGTGTTGCAATAGAATAATTTTCCGATGACTTGTTGTTTTTCCCCTTCTTTTTTTGAAAACTTGAGAGATCCCGGGAATCCAACTAGGAATAAAAGTTTGATGAACCAATTTCCATCAAATTACCAAATGATAAGTTTATTTTCAGTGGCCGATTTGATGTACTTTGATTATTGTATTTTCTGAGGCGAGAAGTTTGGAATGTCGGTTTCTGATGAAAAGTATAAACGCTAATATCTAACTCCAATAATGCTTGCATACATTTTAACAAGTGCATAGTGGTCTTTGTGAAATTTTCATAATGAAATATGTCTAATGGAGGGACATAGAATACTGGGACTAGGGAGAATCCAAGGAGACCGTGAAAAATTGCTTTACTAAGAACAAATTAAAGTAACATTTAAAAGCGCTCTTTCAAATGCAATCCTCAAAAAAAAGAACTCTAAAAATACTCCAAAAAATCGCTATTTACGAAATTAGAGTATCTTGAAACTTGAAAAAAATACATGAACAGAAAGAGGCCTTTGCCGGTTTTTTCAACCTGTTGAAATGTGGCTGGTAGGGAATAGAACAGCAATTGTGTGCTATGTACACAAAAATGGGTATCTACTGACGCAGGCAATAGTTCAATCACGGGAACGAGAAGTTAGTCGTGTCATCATTTTCCTCGGAAACCATCGTTTTCATTTTTTCGACACGCGGCGCAATTCGAGTGAAATTCGTGCCACGCAAGGCGCCACACAGTGGATCGAGTCAATTAGAGAGGTCGGAGATGAAATTTTTGACTAGAACTGCAAATTTCGATGTTTAATTCGTCACATTTTAAATTTCAAGGGGTGCTCGCAGAGGAGAATTCCACGAGAAAACCAATGAAACCACTTTCAGAACCTCAAAGTTTTGTATAAACAGAGTTATAAGCGTTTAAAGTTTCTAAATTTTGTCCGACCTCTCCTACTGACTCGATACACCGTGCGCCGCGCCAGCGTGAAGTGGCTTCCACGTTTACTTCCAGGAGCACGGGGATTTTCCCCAGTGGCGTGGCGTGAATTGCGATCTATCGATTGTTATGCCATTTAAATCTATGGTAAAGAATCGATTATTAAGGTGTTCGCTGCGAACACCCTGTTTATCGATCCTTTTCCGCAGGTCTAAATGGCATAACAATCGATATATCTCAAAGCACGCCACGCCACTGATTTTCCCCGATAAAAACGTGTGCTATAGTATTTGCGACTGGCAGTGAGTTGGGCGAAATGTGCCATGGGCTGGAAATGGAGTGCGAGATAATTTTAAGACTAAACTACAGCTTGGAGTAGTTACTTCTGCATTATTTGGCGCAAAAAAAACACCCTAAAATTTAAAAAATTGACTACATAGCAGCAATTTTAAGTTGGAAGACGAAAAATGGGGATTTCGAGAGAACCACCGTGAAAGTTTGTCGGCGCGCGAGGGCTGCTGCCATGAGTGCCATGCCCGTCTTCGAGCTTCGACACGATTCACTTCAAACGCTTATAACATCATTGATAATGGAAATTCCAGCTCCCAACTTTGACCCCATGATGGCATTGGAGGGTATTCTTCAGTATCGAAAACTCAAAATCTATATTTTCGACCTAGTTTCCATTTGAAGCTTTATTTCGCCTGAATTCATCACCTGTTTTATCTTTCATCACTTATTTCTCGTGATGCCCTCTCCATGAGATGTAAGGGAAAGAGACGACAATCTTATACTCAATAATTAGTGTATTTATGATTTTATGGAGGAGGGAGGAATTCAATTTGGCATTGAATTTAGACTTTTCTCCGCGATGCGAATTCGATTTCCCCAGTAACAATTAAAATAGGAAACCCAATCAATTAATCCTCACCATTTGCATCATGTTGAGATTGGAAATGCACATAGGAGGGTGTATGATGTATAGGGTAGCATTTTAAGCTGGCGAATAAACAACGACGCAGGTAAGTACCGTCCTCGAAAAATTTTTGGGCTTCGTCCTTTCGATTCCACAATCTCAAGTGTTAAGACACTTTGGCACTCTAGTCTTCAAAACTCGGCGAAAAGAATGTTGCTAAAATTGCATGAAGTACTTGACACTCGTAATTTCGTGAGCACGCAGCTCTTCACAAAAAACATCAAGTGGCGTGATCCCTTTATTAAGACGGAGCGGTTACGCGACAGGTTGGGAATGACGATTCATTCAGAAAAAGCTCGCTACACTGAAAAAAAATTCTCGGCGTTTTTACCAAGGTCCGTTGGTACCTTTACCATCTCACTTTTTTTACCAATTATTGGTAATTTTACCAAGACAGACTGGTAAGCTTACCTAAAAACCGGCATTTTTACTGTTTTTTTTTTTTTTTTTTCAGGTAAGAATACCACTTTTATTGGTACTCAATTCCCGGTAACTTTGCCATTTTATCCCGGTAATTTTACCACAGTCGATAAAAAGTATTGGCATTTTTACCGAGGTCCAGGAAAATTACCGAGAAAGTTCAACAATTTTACCGAGATTTCTCGGTAAAATTACCAATTCCATAAATGGTAATTTTACCAAGAAAAAACTGGGATCAAATAGAACCCTGAATTCTTGGTAATTTTACCCTTTCCTTAGTTTAGTAAATACACCGAGATTTTTTTCAGTGTAAATTGTCCGTAAAATGTCTTCCACCAACGAAGGAACGTGACGCCATTCCAAGGTTTTAAAATTCATTCAAACAATTCAATTTTTTACAAGAAATTGATGAGCAATTAAAAACAGTTAAATTTTCAGTTAAGAACGCTTTATACTTTTCCAGTTAAAACTGGAAGCGGAAATGCAGTTTCAATGTAGTTAAGTTCTTTCGTTTGAAACAAGACGAACGGAGAATTTGCCCGAAATTCGATGAATTTTGTGTTCTCGAGGAAAGTTTGGAGTGAACTGAACACGAGGATACTCTTGGTTTCTAAATGGAACATTTTTTGTAGGAGATTGGACACGTTGCCAATTTTTTTATTTTTTTATTTTAGCGGCTCTGGTGCTTGCACTAGAGCTGCTATTCCGGACGGTCCCAGCTGGGGAGTATCATTGGACCATGTTACATTGGAGAGACCGCGCGTTGGTTGATGGGAATCGGCGCCATTTTCGGCTATGTTCCTTGTCATGACTTTATTTTATTGCATATTGTTTTATTGTTAGCCAATGCTATGTTGTGTAGTGTATTTTTGGAATCATGGTGATACAGTCAATAATTCAAAACTTGTCTGTGCTTTTAATCTCGTGATGGAAAAAATGTACTTTACGTTCAAAATTTGAAAATTTGAATTTTAAAGTTTCCGCGGTTAAGGAAGCTCCAACCACTGGGTTGGAGCTTCCTAGTCATATTACTCGATATCAGCTGATAGCAAACAAAGGTTACCAAGGAAACCGTAAACGTCTAACAACTACCGTGGCCATCGGGGCGATTATTGAAATGACATCGACTCTATGTCGCCGCTTACGACAAGACATATAGCCCTATCTTAACCGTGTAATATATCGCAATTCGATATTCAAAACCATTACCTACAATTTCAGATATAAAAATGCAAATTTTTTGCAGCCTCGCTAAACGACTTATCAACCATGCATTCCAAAGTTTCTTATCACAGGGCTGTGAAAATATACAATCTAATAAATACAAAATAACCAAATATCTAAAAAGACAAAATTTCAGTTACAGTCAGTTTCAGTCTTATTGTTGCACAAACTAGTTATTTGACAAAAAAAGAAGATGATCACTCAATTGAAAGAAATTGGCGCCCAATCACAACGACAAGTTAAAAAAAATACTGTGGGAGAGATTTTTTAGGATGCGGACCTCCAAAGAGCCTTCAAAATTAAAAGTATACAACAAGTGATAGTGCCATGCATTCTGCATATCAAGGGCCAATACACATTTATACACCGGCTACGTAAATCTGCTAAGTTACAAAACATGAATCGACAGTTGTCGGATTGTACATCAGTGACAAAATGTGTCTAGGCCCTCATTCTTGACTACAACTACTGTCGCCAGAGCCGCTCCCCGACGCGAATGCGTTGGAGCTTCCTGCTTGTTTTTTTTTTTGAGGGAATTTTTTTGAAATATAACGTAACTACTACAAGTATTTCCTTGTATCTATCTACATGGTTTAAAACTAAAACGAAACAAATTGCATTAATTTTACAGGGTAACGTTAGATAATACGATGATTATCTAAAAAAAACAGGAATTGTAAAATTCTCTGCCTTTTTTTTTTAGAGATAAGTGGCCAAATGACGTCCTAGGCGGTGCATGATCTCACTTTTAAATCTATTTTTATACTATTTTCCATATAAGAAAAAGTTATAAAAAACCGGGATCTCAGCTCTTTAAGCACTCTCGGATGAGGCAATAAAAATTTGCGTGCAAATTCTCCATTACATGGTACGACAAAACACTACGTATGAAGCGATAAAAAATTTGCGCGCAAATTATCAATTACTCGTACATAGCACGACAAAACACTAAAAATGACAGTGTCCGGTAAGAATGGGCCCTCCCGCCGCCTTTTCTTTCCTTGCTACATGAAAAAACTGTTAACTAGTCCGGGTTTTCGCGCTAAATAGTACGATGCGCACGACTTAATGCTGGCAGTCATAGCGGGACAATTTTTTGAAAGACGCGCGGGCTGTCGAAGAGCAAGTTGCGGCAACTGACAAGATAACAATTTTTATGCCACTATTAAGTAAACAAAATAATGACGGGTAAGTCTTGAGCAAAGTAAACAGGAAAATCCGATGTTTTGAGTAAATGTGAGGATTACGGTAGGATTCAAGAGTTGCTGAATAGTGTTATTGCTTCTTATTCTATTATATGCACCTATTCTTTTTTATCAGATTGGAGAGAGTAGTACTGGGATTTCGTTGGAATGATGGAGTCATTGGAATTTCATTTTGAACAGTTACAAAGGTAGTCCAAACTCTCCTCACTATAGGTATCTCCGTAATTGAAGAACATATTGCTCCTCAAATTTTGAGCGAAACCGTCCCGATTTTTCTTACATTATAGCGGACAAAATGATAAATTTTTGACCTCCAACCCTCGTATGCCCGAATCGGGTTAAATTGACCAGAGGCATGCTACGTCGTCCGCGGGTTGTGTAGGACCGGTGCATACAAGCTTCGGATACACAGTAAAAAATCAAATTGAAAAAAGATCGAAAGTTAACACAGCCGAAGGAAAGAGAGACTCGAGATTAGTTTTTTAACTTTTCTTCCGAGCCTGAACGACACCTCATTGGCAGCACAGTGCGGAGCACTGCAAGAGCACGGGCACGCTTCGCGCCAACGCGCCTTCAATTTTGAAGATGCAAAATGGACATCCATCAAGCACGAATAGTTGTATCTCTGCGCCGTCATCAACGCGCTTCCTCTCCTTTCCTTTACTTCCATGTTGTGTTTCATCCGTTCGTCTTTTTCGTAGTGGTGTTTCGAGAGCTACGTAGGAACACAACACAGACGACAGGAGAGACGATTTCGGGGCTAGTTTTTTTAAACTTTCCTGCCAAACCTGAGTGACACCTCATTGGCGTTGGCATGGAGCGGAGCAGAGCATTGCGAGCTCACGCCTCGCGCCTTCAATTTAACAGATGCAACACGGACATCTATCAAGTGCGAATATTTGTATCTCTGCGCCGTCATCAACGCGCTCACGGGAAAAATGACGAGACTAGACGAGAAAAAATGAATTGCCGTTTGGGATCCGTAAGTTCAGGGAAAATTACAAACATGTATACGTTCATGAGAGCCGCTTACACAGAGCTTCCTGGCGCTCTGCCAAGGAGCATAAGGTAAAATTAATTCATGACAACCTTCTAGCTCTAGGACACAGGAGATTGTAGTTTGTATTCCACACCTACGAACACAGTATACGGAACACGAATACTGACATATATAACTTAAACCTCGGAGGTTGACATGCGTGAATTTTCCCTAAACATTAAGGTCCCAGACTTTAACGCGTTTTCTTGGTGCAGAGGCTTTATATGACCCAGGGCCGATTTTCTGGGTGCAGAAAATCCGAAAACTACCACTTCACAAAATCATACCGCGGAATTTCATGGTTGATCAATCGTGAACTGATCATAAACAGAGGTACTGTACTTCTCTTACTTTCCTCCAAGCAAAAGTCCCAAACAGAGACGCAGGGAGTTTTTCGGAGCGAAAATTAAAACGCAATCTCTGTATTAAAGCCTCAATTGGAGGGCGTGAAAGACAAGGCGCATAAGTGCAGTTTTTGCTATTTCGAAATTACATGGATCCTTACGGCGGAAGAGAAGTTCGATATAGCTTTTTGATACTTAAAAATTGGAATTTGGGAGCGAATTTTTCTCAGAATATGCATTAAGACTAGTTTTACTTGAAATCATTAATATCTCGATGTTTTCAAAAACTGCACTTAAGGTGATTTGATGGACGCCATATTTTGTGTCAGAACAGCATGCGATATATCGCATCAATTGGTTCCATTTTTTCAGCTACTCGTCATTTTTCTTGAATTTTGAGATCGCAATTCTGTTGTTAGGAGAATAAAGCACTCACCAATTTTAACAAAGAAATTCAACGTAATAAAGGCAAGATTTTTTTAGAGAGAAAATATCGCATTTGAGTGCAGTTTCGATATCAGTATCGAATGCGATGTTTTCTCTCTAAAAAAAGCACGCCTTTCTTACATCGAATTTGTCTGTAAAAATTGGTAAGAGGAGTGCTTTAGTCTCCTGACAACTGAATTGCGATCTCAAAATTCGAAAAAAATGATAAGTAGCTGAAAAAATAGAGCCAATCGATGCGATATATCGCACGTCGTTCTGACACAAAATATGGCGTCCATCAAATCACCTTAAACGCCTTGTCCTCCAAGCCCCTTAATTTGCAAACTTTGCAATACTTCATGGTTTCCTTGAGAAACTAGTTAACCAATTACATTGAAAACTTCTTTGATTTTCCTTCTCCATCAGCAGAATATTCTGTCAAAATTTCAAGGTATGAAGTTGGCTTTGTTTCTCCTTGAGAAAATTAAATAGAAGCGGAAATGTTTAAACATCGTATCGGGGATACATGATTTCGCACTTTAGCCATCGATACCTACACTCCTTCCCAGCGTGAACACATAGGATGGGATCCCTCTACAAGTCAGATTTTTTTAGAAATACATGCTTGGTTTGTGAGTTGCAAAAAAATAACTTGAAACTTGAGGGAATCGAACTGTGATCCGGGCACAATAAACGTTTAGAGGCTATTAATGTTACTGTGTCTTTTGCTCCTTTTTCCTTTTTCAGATGTAAAGACTGAGGAGTGAGATGTAATTGTCATCCTCTGACAATACACTTCAACTCATGCACATTAGATGAATGAATCATATTTGATGAGTGTCTGTATAGATGGTAAGGCAAGAGCACTATTATACTTCATCAACTACTTTCCGCACTTTTTAGATAAAGATAGCTCAAAGTCAAGTTTTTCTTCAAATATGAACAGTAAGTAGAAATCCTATGTATCAAACGCCTACCCTCACGACTCTACATAAACTTAACTCAAGGGTCAATAAAATGTTCTATCAAGCTATCCTCAGATTACTTATATCTGATGAAAACTAGGCTGTTTTTGGTAAAGTGAGCAAATGTGAGCAAAACATTAATAAATTTCAGCAAGTATACGGAATTGACAGGTTGCAAAAGGTAAGATTTTTCAGCAAAAAATGGTAATTTTTGAGTAGGAAAGCTTGAATATTGTTTCGTACACAAGATTATTGACCCTTGCTGTACTGAACAGTGTCACTGCTGCTTACTGTGCTAGGATATACCCTACAGAATAAAATTTTCACAGATCTTCAATACTGACTAACCTTAGGACTACAATGAAAACTGCTTGATGATTGTCAAATAAGGTCTTACCTTTTTTACTTCTTAATGATGGAGCTATTCTAACATTTTCTGCACTTGCAATGGCATCTGAAATAGAGAGAACACAAAAATAAAACAACTTACTAAGCTATTCCAAAAACAAAACTAGATCGTGGACACGCTCAAGTACCTATCTACTGATAAGAAACAAGATCATTAAGTATTGGTATTTTCACAGGAAATAGGATTAGACACTTCAGATGTATCTACATACCTGATTGAGTAAATAATATGATTCACAGGGTTTACGATATGTATTATGTAAACAGGAGAGCATTATTTCTAGAACTCTCAGACAAATGCCTACCAATTTTGTTTTCATGAAAGTGTGTGATTTTCCACTGATGAAATTATGGAGTAGGCTATCCTGATCATCCATTTGTATTTGAAGATCCACTGTGACGATATATAATAAAGATTATTTCATCAGTGACTGTCTTTATTTTTTTTTTTGGATACTGGTCGAGAATAGAAAAGGGCTTTTTTTTTAGGCGGATCGCACTGGAACGCGGTGGATCGCGATGAACATCGGTGTTTTTTTATTCCCTTCCTCAGCCTGATCCAAGCGTTCCAGGTGGATCAGGGTGGAACGCTGGATCGCTCTTCCGAGGTGGGGCGAGCTCGCGATCCACTGTGATCCTAACCTAATGCAAGGAGGTTGCCGTCCCCAACAAATCAAAACAATAACAAATTTAACCAAATTCCCAGTTTGGATTTTTTTATCACTTGGAACACTGTGGATTGGTCCGGATCGCTCAGGATTCCGATCCAGTGCGTTACACTGCGATCCACCCTGATCCGCGATAAAAAAAAATCCTTCAAATCAATCTGGAACTTTACTGGAAACTTACTTTCCTTGAAAGGTTAGGAGAAGCAGGAGAGCATCCACTCTACGTACACAGAGTTCTCCCTTTGACCTCTATCTTATGCCCATGGTTGTGATATTTTTTTGGCGATGCAGCTAAATGTAATGGACTTTAGACTACGTACGCAGCTCGACGGTTAAAGTATTTTAAACGATGATAGGCAGAATCATTATTCTACCTACTTACTATCATTGAAAATACTATGAACAAAATGGACTATTACAATAAGTATATTATTTTCCGAACTTGACCATATCTAAACGCAATTGACAGTAATAGAAGGGTAAGACGCATCAGAATTCAGGTTTCATTCAATGTTTTTATTGATATGAGTAAGCCGACAGACCAACTCTCATGAATCTTTGGACAATTATGTAGGATGGAAGTTTAAAAGGTGTTGGAGTTTTTCAGATTTTCACACCGACAGCCAAAAAAGCCAGTGGAGACTAACGAACAATATGTTCACCAAGCAAAGTTTACAGTGCGTAGACAGACGATTAATGAGGATCCAAATTTTTGCTGGCAGCTAATGCTTAAAACCTTGAACCATGTAACATCTTTGCGGCGGAGCTGATCACCTCAGCATTAACACATTATTAAAATTTCCCCATATCTGTTTAAACAGGTGTCAAAAAACACAGATTGGAAAACTTAGGTTAGCTTTTGCTTCAAGACTATTTGTGACGAAAATACAGATTGCCAGCCGCAGCTAATGAATTCGTTTAGGTTTAATAAGAAAACCACGCATAGAATTGTCGCTAGAACAAGAGGTTCCATTCAGAAAAATTGAAAATAACTAGGAAAACAAAGCAGTAAAATAAGTAAACACTGATTAGAGCTCACCTCCGCCGTATTCCCAGAACGGAACGGTGCCATCTTTCTGAGCTAAGTAAGGGGGTTTAAATGAATACTTATACTCAAATCTCCTAAATGCTACACTAGATAACGAAAGAACTATTAAATTAACTAGAAAAACTAAATAACACAGCCACCTAACATCCGTAAACGCCATGCTTGCCGTGTACGCTTATCGACAGCATACAGACGAAGCGCAGTCCAGCTGGCGCTACTGCCAACTTGGTGCTTTATCATTGGTTATCAGTTGAGGTCGGCATTCTACACGCTTACCAACAAAAATCGATGCAGCCAACACGTCGGCACAAAAACACTGAAGTAGCTTTCGAGGATTCGAGGATTCACTTCGCTTATGGATGGATCATTAATCATTATTCATTATTTACTGTTTTATTGTGTATTTTATTTATTTATTAGTGTATGCAATAATAAATAGATAAATAATAAATAATTAAAAAAATTAGATAAATAAAAAATAAATAATTAGCGTATTTATTTATTAGTTTATTTATGTTTTAGTTTATTTATTTATTTTAGCATTCACATTTATAGTTTCCATACTACAGGGAATCAACCCCCGAAAGCCAAAGCTTGTGTGGGTCCATGATTTCCCATCATTTATGATTTTCCTTTCATAATACTAATAATACTAAGATTTAGATAATGGAAGGGCCCAAGACTTTTGTCATTGACTCGTCACGGGTTCCTAAAACCGAAAGAAATCTTGCGAGATTAAAAAGAAAGAAAAAAAGGATTCAAGTATTTATTACTCCCTCTCTGTAAATTGATTTGCGAAAAATAACTTGTGACCCCTGGAGGTAAGGTGGTATTGTGTCATGCGCAGGTGATATCAAGGATGTAAAAAAAATGGGGACAAGCACGGGGGATTTTTTTTTTTTCAAATGATCGGGGTGAGTATGCAGTAGGTAGTGTATGTACCTAATGCAGGTCATTTTTATTTGGACAGAAAGGGAAGAGGAGACAAATAAGTCTGATTTGGGGGAGATCAGTCACCCCAAAACTTTCAAACCCCCCCCCCCCTTTCCCACAAAAAAATAAGGGAAATGGAAACAACTGTTTCCCGTTCGTTCTATGAAGGGGGGGGGGGGGGGGCTTAACTAATACCCTGGTAAAAATTGGCAGTAGAATCTGTGTTCCAAAATACCATAGACCTACAGCCGGCTGTAAGATTTCCAATAGCTTCTATAGCCGGCTACACAATTTCTTAAAGCCTTTTATAGAAGATGGCGATTAAGCAACAGCCAGGCGATAAAGTGTATGCTAAACGTTACTAATTACGGATGCTAGGACTTAGTGAGTTTTGGGACTATTGCTCTCTTTTTGGGCCGTAGTATCTTGATTTATTTTGCGAGGAAAGCTCCGTACTTTTGATGGATGCCTGCCATTCCTGATATATTAGAGCGCCTTCAGTTTCGTATGATACTGTGCAATACCTCTGGTGTGAAATAGTTGCTTCAAGCGCCGTGGCAGGCGGGCAGTCAGCGCGAAACACGCATTGGCGCCTACAAACCTAACAGGGATACTTCACGCATTCCGCAATGCGTGAAGTATCCCTGTTAGGTTTGTAGGCGCCACTGGAAAAGGCTCTCTATTGGCTTTCATCTTTCACTCGCGGCGATTAATCGCCGTGTGTATTCAGGCCTTATGAAAAACACCTCTGCTAGTCCGTCTTCACATTATTGGCGATGCAACCAAAACCAACATCAAAGTTTGAGTTGCATCCAGGGCCGTGGCGTGAACTTTTAGCACAATGAAAAAAAATTCTCGGCGTTTTTACCAAGGTCCGTTGGTACCTTTACCATCTCAGTGTTTTACCAATTATTGGTAATTTTACAAAGACAGACCGGTAAGCTTACCTAAAAACCGGTATTTTTACTGCTTTTTCCAGGTAAGAATACCACTTTTATTGGTAATCAATTCCCGGTAACTTTGCCATTTTATCTCGATAATTTTACCACAGTCGGTAAAAAATATTGGCGTTTTTACCAAGGTCCAGTAAAATTACCGAGAAAGTTCAATAATTTTACCGAGATTTCTCGATAATTACCAATTCCATAAATGGTAATTTTACCAAGAAAAAACTGGGATCAAATAGAACCCTGAATTCTTGGTAATTTTACCCTTTTCTTAGTAAATACACCTACTTTTTTTTCAGTGCACCAGGGGTAAGAATGTTGTCACCCCCAGTATCATAGAGGCGGAGATTTTAAGACACCGCAATCGAGATATGTGATACGCCGTCGATATAGGTCTACAAATGCATCCCAAGAAACGAGAGAGGGAGAGAGAAAAAAGCAGTTATGAAATTGAAAGAAAAATTAGGAAAAAAATCGAGTGTCAACACAGGAGAGACGTAATCGGGCTTCGTTTTTAAACTTTTCTTCCAAATCTGAGCCACACCTCATTGGCAGCATAGAGCGGAGTATTGCGAGTTCACGCCAAGCGCCATCGCATCGCGCCTTCAATTTTGTAGATGCCACTCGGACATCCATCAAGCACGAATAGTTGTATCTCAGCGCCGCACGGTGGATCGAGTCAATGGGCGGGGTCGGTCATCGGGTTCGCGCATCATGCGTCTTGTTTCCTCCTATTGCGGATTGCTTTTTTGTCGCAGATTCCATTTTGGGATATATTTAACCGAATGACAAATTTTTATACGATTCTGACCAACTTTTTCATGACTTTTGGAAACTAGTTCCTTGACAACTTATTTGCGGATCATTTTCCTCGTTACTTACGGTAAATAAAACCATGAGCGGATTTTTGTGCCAGAATTTTGCAAAAATCACATAGTTGACCGTACGGTTGTCATATAGTTCCTTAATTTTCTTAGAATATAGCTGTTCATTAAACTTAATTGATTTTATTTCGCAATTGAGGGACTTGCTGGTTAAGGCGCATTGTATAGTTCCAAATTGCAAAATGTAGTCCAATTATTCGAATCGGAAAATCTAAACCGGCACGATGTTCACGATACTGTAGTTTCCTTGTTTTCTGAGTAAACGTAGCATTTTGTCTTTCCTCCCCCCCTCCCCAAATTCCGTTAGCTATTCAGAACATCAACCAAACCGGGGTGTCTACTTTCGGGACGCCAACCGAAAAAATGCCTTTCCAGACCAGCTTTTTCTTTTACAAATGGTGGTGAATGCATACAAGAGACGCATCAGAGAACTTGTGATTCGGATTTAGCGGCCCAAAAGACCGAAAAAAAGCGATGAAAGCAGCCGTGCACCAGAAATTTCAGCTGGCCTTACCGGAGTTACCGGGCGCCTGGACTAGTCAGGACGGATTAGTGGCGGCGGATGATGAGCAGGCTACGCATACAACACTGCCGCGCTACGAAAAAACGCTATATGAGCCTTTAGACGTTGCCAAATTCCTCTGTTTAGTTACGAAATAACGGTGAAATCTGTGAATTTTCTTCCTCCAATTCTTCGGAGAATTTTAAGCACAATCATAGCTCAATATTTGAAAATAATATTTTCAGGGCCGGGTTAAGAGGGTGGCCACATGGCCCATGGCGGCAAATTAGGGGGCGGCAAACTTTGCATTTTATTTTAAAGTAGGTGTAAAAAAAAATCGGATTCAGAAAAGAAATTACAAACGAGAAAAGCGTCTTTCGGTGACACAAGAGACGGCACCTTTAATTAGTCGAGTTAAGAGCGAAACCAAACACGCAATTTGGCATGGAGCGGCGCGGCGCAGAGAGAAATGATGATGAGGACTTGAGATGAAAAGGAGAAGCCCTCAGCGCGGCGCACGGTGAATCGAGTCAATCAGAGAGGTCGGACAAAAGAATTAATTCTCATGGAAGAAATGAAATAAGAACGGAAATTTTGAAACACCGCAATGGAGATACGTGGTTTCCCACTTCAGTAGGTGCGATACGGACATCCATCAAGTTTGAATAGTTGCATCAAGTCCCCGTTACCGCCGACCAACGCGTCTATCGATCGAATCAACTACAGGCAGTATGAGCAAGGAGTCAAAACGCCTTCAATTTTTCGCACGCAATACGGACATCCGTCGAGGTTGTATAGTTGTATCAAGGCGCCGTAGCGAACGCGTCCCATTGTTTATCGTTCCGGACGAATATAAGTTGAGAGAGGAAAGTCACGATGCCTTCAATTTTAAACATACATATTTTTGGGCAAAATGAGAGACGACGTTTCTCCATTTGCGACGTTGCAGACTTCCTTAGAAAGGAGGGGTATCGTTAAGGGCCTTTTTGGGCCCACCCTGAAATTCCTCAACTCCGCGATTTTTTGGTCATTGAAGGTCTATATTTAGAGAAAGTGTAGAAAAGCAGAAAAGCAGGAAACTTCAGGTGAAATTGCAAACAACATAATCTGAAAAATTGGGAGAAAAATATATAAGTTTACCAGGAAATTCGTGTTTTATAAATGAAAATTTGGCAACGCCTGAAGGTTCATACGGTGTTTCTCCTTTGCACGGCAGAATTTGCCATGGAAGATTCGGATGAACACCGGCTAAAAATAGGCGGATTTTCATCAAGTTCGACACAATTTCATTTCTGTCGATCGTATTAAAAAATTTCCATCGGAAGTTCCAATCTTATTATACTTTTAATTTTAAATCATCATAATTTGTTCAGCTTGAACTAAAACTCAACTTAAAACAGTGCCCAAAAATAGGGCAAAAATTCCAAATCTGTGGTGAGCGCCATCAGGCATTCCTAGGATCGGGCAACCGATCTTCTCGTTTATCAGGAATCTAGTGGTTGAATTGAAATTATTTTTTTTTTCTTTATTCAAAATATAGAGAACTACAAATTATTAACTCTATTTGCTATAACTAAAAATTAAAATAAGACCAAAATTTAGTTCGGATCTTTCGATAAGAATTCCTTGCAGGAGTCTGAACTTTGATAAATATTTTGTATTTAAGTAGAAACTACCGAGAGAACTGAGCACGAGGATACTTTTGGTTCATAGATTGATTACCTAATTACTGAGATACGAAAAAATGATTTAATCCGCTGAATTACATGTGTTGAAATAGGAAATCAAGTTCAGCGAATATTGTATAACACAATGTCTAAAAGGTAGTAGCACTGAATATATTGGCATGTAGGGTGTAGCCAAGTGCTAGAGATAATATTACAATTTTATAAAAAAAAACACTTACATAAACTTTGACTGAGGTTTTTCGAAGGGCGAGCGCTTCATCGTCAGGGTCACAAAGTATAATGTCTCAGGTAAATAGTAAAATCAGGCATTTTGTCAAATGCCTAGGCAAATAGTCAAATAAATTAACTTAGATTGAAAGGAGGGGTATCGTTAAGGGCCTTTTTCGCTCTGCTTCGTTTACTGCATTTTGCAATTTGGAACTATAAATTTTGGCTTTTATGAAAAAACACTCATATGCATTGGGAAACTAATGGCACATACATTGTTTTTAAACTGAGCTAGAATTTATAGTTCCAAATTGCAAAATGTAGTCCATTTGTTATTCTGGGAGATTTCTTTGATAATTATGAAGAAGCAATCTTTTTACAACACTGTAATTGCGATGGTTCCTTTTTCCAAAATTCGACCCACTTAGAGACTTTCTCTGGACTTTGCCACCCGCCCCCTCTCTCTCTCTTTGTAGTTCAGTATTTTTTTGCTTTTTCACTGTAACGGATGTGTTTCCGAAATAATTTATTTCCGTGTTCTTTTTCCTGTTTACGATCCCCCCCTCTCCCATTGTTTTGCAGCCCGGAGGTTTCTTGACCGGACCGCCAAAGAAACAAAACAGGGGATTTCCATGTCCTGATTACAGTGACGCGTAAGGTCCATCATCCATCTCAGTGAAACAAAGGACCCCGCCTGGCCGCATCCGAAAGTGATGGAATGCACCCCTTCCTGAAATCCCGCAAAGCTCGGATTTTCCGCCATTGGAAAACAAGGAAGAAGTTTCTGGAATACATCCTAATTGCGAGAGGGGTCAGCCAGGGGGGGGGGGGGGATTGTTTGTGGTGGCTTCAGGCCAGCAGTTTACGAGATTATAAAAGGGCAAACCCAACCCTAAATTTCAGTCAGTTTGGTTTCAGCAAGCGAAGTAATTTCATGGGTGAGCAGGTCAGTGGGTCAGTCAGTCGGTCAGTCGGTAGTGTTGTGTGGTGTTGTGTTGTGTTGTAGTGGTCGCTTACACTACAGGTTCTAATCCGTGAGTACACTGTGTATAATAGCTTATTCTTAACTTCTACTGCAAGAAAATTTATAGTTTAAAATTTATATGCTCTACAATTCAAAAATTTATTTTTTAATTTTTTAATTTCAAATTTTTTATATTGTAAATTTTAGATTTCAATTTTTACTTTATAAATTTTAAAATTTTTGGTTTTCAATTTTATTTTTATCTTAATGCTACATATCATTTTTCCAATTTATTCATACTCAATAGGTCAATAATACATATATATTATTACTACCGCAACTATATACTTACTACTACTTATACTATACTTACTTACTTACTTACTTACTTACTTACTTACTGTACTTACTATACTTATTTACCTACCATACTACTCACTATATGCCTACTACTACAATATTTATAGTATATATACACTATTGATCTATTGAGTCTGAAAAAATGGAAGAAATGATGTAAAACATTAACATAAAAATCAAATTGAAAAATAAAAATTATAAAATTTAAAAAGTAAAAATTTTAATTCTAAAATGTAAAAGTTAAAATTTTTGAAATCAAAAACTTTTAATTTTAAAAATCTAAAATAAAGTTCCTAAACTGTAAAGACTGTTAACTGTTAAACTTTTTTCTTAAGCCAGATTTTTTCCCCTCCTCAAAAGCTTCACGTCAGCTTTTCTTTCTCATTTGTATGTATCTTTTCTGAATTGACGAGAGATGCGGTTAGATAATTTTCAGCATTTTAATCACAAGGAAAATTGATTGACTGCGTTTTTATTACTCTCTCGAATAAGACACTAGTTTTGCTCTCTGTGTTTTACTTTCATTTATTTTTTTATCAGATGAATATGAAACGAACACAGTAAAAATTGTTGGAGGGTATGATCGAAAAATGAAAACGTGAATCGATCGACAAATTATTAAAAAACCAGTGTCGACTCGATCGACATGAATCAATCGAAAAATGAAAACGTGAATCGATCGACATGAATCAATCGACACCGATTCGATCGACAGTTAATTTAAAAACACCCGTATCGATTCGATCGACATGAATGGATCGAAAAATAAAAACGTGAATCGATCGACACCGATTCAATCGACAACCGTGAATCGATCGACAAACCCGTGAATCGATCGACAAAGCCGTGAGTCGATCGACAAACCCGTGAGTCAATCGAATTTTGTCGATCGAATCAATGTCGATCGATTCACGTTTTTATTTTTCGATCCATTCATGTCGATCGAATCGACACGGGTGTTTTTAAATTAACTGTCGATCGAATCGGTGTGGATCGATTCATGTCGATCGATTCACGTTTTCATTTTTCGATCGATTCACGTTTTCATTTTTCGATCGATTCATGTTGATCGAGTCGACACCGGTTTTTTAATAATTTGTCGATCGAATCGGTGACGATGACATCGTGTCGATCGATTCCATACCCTCCAAAATTGTTTCACCTTGTTTTATTTAGTGTTTTTTCTTGTATACTTTAAACTATTTTTCCTCTATTTGCATAGTTTCAGACCAGTAGGAAAAACAGTTTTTCAAACTGTTCAGCTTAGTTTCCGTTTTATATTCCGTAAACCTCAAACTACCTAATTTTCTTTTGTTTATCTTTTTTTTCAGATCGGCAAGAAACGAAGCGCTCACAGCGGAAGCTGTTCTACTCGCATTTGATCATTGAATTTCACATTAATAATATTTAGTGTTGCAAATATTAACATAGATTTTCGCATGATTAAGCAGGAAACACTGAGTCGTTTCTAATTACTTATCACTTTTTTATCATTTATAATCACTTTAAAATGACTTTTATTAGTAGCTCACATCGTCGCCTACCTGACATAAGGGCGTAGCTACACTTTGCAATGAACCCTGTCTTCCACACAATTCAATGCTTTTCCGGGCTCATCTCAATCTGTAGTTACGCCCTTCTGTCAGCCAAGCGACGACATAACAAATAGCGAAAGAAAAGATAAAAGTAGAAATTAGCTACATTACATTCCGAATAAATAATTAATTTTGTATTAGAATAAGAGATGGGTATCAGCTTCATACATACATACATAAAGTCGCTTTGATAGCACCGCCTCGCGCTCTGCGACGCCCAATCGCCGACGCAATTGGTATCAGCTTCATCAAATTGATTTTACATGAACAAAAAGCCCGAAGGATCATCATATTAAAAACAACAGAAAAGGGGATAGTATTCAAACAAACAAAAATATTTATCAAATTTCTTTATATAAAAAAACAACTTCTATTTAAAATAAATCTTCCACTAAACTTTTTATTTTCAAGTTAGGTTAAGCTCCAACTAATCTTTCTTTTTTTTATTCTTAGTTTGTTTCAGGTCTGCAAAAAACGAAGAAAATGCTCCGCATGATGAGCCATTGAAGACGGAAGTAGTGCCCTCCAAACTGTGTACCTATTTGTTCTATCGTATCCATAACTTAAATGCCCTCAGTTGCTGAAAGAGATAAAAAGTATTTGCAATTCCTATAAGTTATGCATAGTTCTCGTGTGATACCTACTATCGAACAATACCGCATTCAACTGAAAGTAATTGGACTGATGTAGAAAGGAATTATCATTTTCGGTTTATTGTAGCATAGACATAAATGCCATGAATTTTTCTAAATGAGCCAGAAATGTTAGTTTCTTTTTGCGTTATACAGTTCAGTTACTCTACAGCTGAATGCAAACTTGAAATTATAGTGCTGCGTCCACACAATTTTGCTGGGAAAACAAGGCCAAAAAGTTCGAAAAAATAGAAATCAAAAGTTCTTTTAGGCCTCGTTTCCCTCACAAAATAGTGTGGACCCAGCACTATTTTCCCACCTTTCTGCAATTAACGCTGCATGATATAGTCCAAAAGCATCACGGAACTGCATTTTAAATTTGAAAAAGTAATACCTAAACTTTGATATCTGAATTTTGGCATGGTGCCTTGACTAAAATTTTGACAAGAGATAAATGGACAAATGGATCATGGACCTATGCACGCTAAAAGGAAGTATGTTGCATGCAAATAGTTCCCTTTAGCATTTATAAGTCCAGCGTAATAATCAGTGGCGTGGCGTGAATTGCGATATATCGATTGTTATGCCATTTAAACCTATGGTAAAGAATCTATTATTAAGGTGTCCGCTGGGAACACCCTGTTTATCGATCATTTTCCATAGGTTTAAATGACATAAAAATCGATATATCGCAATTCACGCCATGCCACTAATGATCATAGAACAGAACTTTTAACTACGTGGATGAGGGATTAGATAGAAATGTAGAAGCCAGTTTTGTCACCTGTTGCTAATCATACTAATAATTCATGATTTGCCTTGTTTGTTTCAGATGCGGCTGAAGATTCGGGCTTGGGGGGAGGGATCGCTGAGGGGGGAGGTTCCCAGGGAAGGGGGGTTCGTAGGGTTGGGAAGTATCGCGGAACTAGGATTCCCAGGGGGGAGAGTCCCGGGGAGAGGGGGGTCCGCGGGGTTGGGTGCGGCATCGCGGGGTAGGGTTTCCTAAGGGGGGTTCCCGGGGAGAGGGGGGATGTCCGTGGGGTTTAAGTAGGATCGCGGAGTAGGGTTTCCAAGGGGGGAGGGGCCGCGGAGTAGAATCACGGGGGGAGGAGTAGGATTTTTTTTTTTTTTTTTCCCGCGACTGGCTTGCTGAGATCCTCCGGGGCGTTACGTCCCGGGGTCCGCCGTCGCCGGCAGGGGCGCCCGCCGGGACCCCGTGGGTCCGTTGGGCGTCCCTGCCCCCGACCCCCCGCGAGGGGGGTCTTTGCCCCCCCGCAAGGGGGGGCTTTTTCCCCCCTCGCGGGGGGTCGGGGGTGGGGGCGCCCAGCGGACCCTTATGGGGTCCCGGCGGGCGCCCCTGCCGGCGACGGCGGCTCCGGGGCGTTACGCCCCGGAGGATCTCAGCAAGCCACGAGTGGAAAAAAAAAAAAAAAAAAAGGGAGGAGGTGGGAAAGGAACCTGGGGGCCGGAGGGGCCTGAAGCCGGGGTTGGGGGAGGCCGTCATCGTAACGGGATCGTCGTACCGGGATCATCGTACCAGGATCATCGTACCGGGATCGTCGATTTTTTTTTTTTTTTTTTTTTTTTTTTTTTTTTTTTTTTTCTGTTTCAGGTGCAGCTGCCGTTCCCGCAACCGAAGGTAAGATACCGTTTAATTTCTCCTCATTTGTAAATAAGGGTTATAATCGTTAAGCAGTTTTAGCGGGCACTACTTCCGTCTTCCGAGCAGAGCTGCTTTTTAGCAGAATCAAAAATGGCATGGAGCAGAGGAAGCATGGAGCTGCGTCAGCATTGGTAAGTACTTTATTTTTTTCCTCCCCCCCCCCCCCCCGTGGATTAGGGCTCATGGCGATACCACGTTAAAAAAAGCGCGCCTAAAGCTCTACCTCCAGGAGCAGTACCGTATCATTTACCTGATCGGACTATCCTAAGGTGGTGTGGAAACGAGCTTTTCAAAAATTGTTTCCCCGTTCCTTTTACGATTTGTGCTTTATACTGCCGTGCTGAGGAAAAACGCCGTATGAATATTCGAGAGGTGCCAAATGTCCTCCGATAAAACGTTTAGTAAAGAAGAAAGTTATGAATATTTTTCCTTGACATTTTCAGGAACTTTAGGTGAAATTGCGAACAAAATTATCTGAAAATTTGGGAGAAAAATATTTAAACATTTTCCCAAAAATTCGTGATATCGCGGAGGAAATTTGGCAACGCCTGAGGGTTTATACGGCGTTCTTCCTTAGCACGGCAGTATAGCTTCTGGCTGACGTCAAAACCTGAGAATCTTTTTATTGAACCATACGAAACTGAAATTTTCAGGTGAGAGCAACACGAAGCTGAAGAAGTGTGAATTTTCTTTTTTACACGGAGAGCAGAAATTAAATACCTGGTAACTGCCATCAGGTGCCTATAATGGGGCATCAGTTTCTAATAGACCAAATTTAGAGAAAATTTCCTGATGGAAATCCAATGAAAACGGGACACTTTACGCTGAGGAGCAACATGCATATTTTAGCAATAACCTGATGACGCTCGCCAGGTTTTGAATTTCTACTCGTCATGTATGATAGGCCAAGGTGATGTCATAAGTCTGTGTGGTATACTGCCGTGCAAAAGAAGAACGCCGTATGAACATCCGAGAGTTGCCAAATTTCCTTCGATATAAGGTTTATTTTTGAGGAAAGTTATGAACATTTTTCTTTGAGATTTTCTGGAGCTTTAGGTTAAATTGGGAACAAAATTATTTGAAAAATTGGAAGAAAAATATTCATACTTCTACTAGGAAATTCGTGTTTTATCAAAGGAAATGTGGCAACGCTTGAAGGTTCATACGGCGTTTCTCTATAGCACGGCAGTGTAGGGTCTACGGTTTGTAACCATTGTGTTACACAGCACCGCACCGTTCCGAGTCTATCACAAGGGGACTTTAACGCAGGAGTAGAAAAGTAGAAAAGTACGATGCCCATTGATGGTAAGCCAAGGTGACGTTTAAATGCTGCAGCACGAAGTTTACTTTCACAGTGGAGGGAAAGTTATTTTTCTTGAATTTCTGCATTATTTCATCTAACTACAGGCATCAACTACAGGCAGTATGAGCAGGGAGTCAAAACGCCTTCAATTTTTTGCACGCAACACGGACATCCGTCGAGGTTCTATAGTTGTATCAAGGCGACGTAGCGAACGCGTCCCATTGTTTATCGTTCCGGACGAATATAAGTTGAGAGAGGAAAGTCATGATGCCTTCAATTTTATACATACATATTTTTGGGCAAAATGAGAGATGACGTATCTCCATTTGCGACGTTGCAGACTTCCGTAGAAATTTTATTTTTCTTTCGAGAAGCTGGTCAACATAAAACTTAAATTCTCCATGATTGTTCGTATTCGATAGCAGAGGACTTGGTTCAAAATTTAACATCGTAAATTTGGAAAGAATCTCATGGAAGAGATAAAATAAGAGCGGAAATTTTGAAACACCGCAATGGAGATACGTGGTTTCCCACTTCAGTAGGTGGGATACGGACATCCATCAAGTTTGAATAGATGCATCAAGTCTCCGTCACCGCCGACCAACGCGTCTATCGATCGAATCAACTACAGGCAGTATGAGCAGGGAGTCAAAACGCCTTCAATTTTTTGCACGCAATACGGACATCCGTCGAGGTTCTATAGTTGTATCAAGGCGCCGTAGCGAACGCGTTCCATTGTTTATCGTTACAGACGAATATAAGTTGAGAGAGGAAAGTCATGATGCCTTCAATTTTAAACATACATATTTGTGGGCAAAATGAGAGACGACGTTTCTCCATTTGCGACGTTGCAGACTTCCTTAGAAATTTTAATTTTATTTCGAGAAGCTGTCCAACATAAAACTTAAATTCTCCATGATTTTTCGTATTCGATAGCAGAAGATTTGGTTCAAAATTTAAAGTCGTAAATGGAAAGTTTAAACGCTTATAACTCTATTCATACAAAAATTTTATGTTCTGCAAGTGGTTCAATTGGTTTTCTCGTGAAATTTTCTTCCAGTACCTGTGAACTTCCCTTGAACTTTAAAATGTGACGAAATAAACATCAATATTTGTAGTTTTTGCAAAAAATTCCCTGCTCGACCTCTCCAATTGACTCAATCCTTTGTGCGGTGGTTGCATTTTGCAATTTAGACCTATAAATTCTGGCTCATCCGAATAAACACTTATGTGCATAGGGAAACTAATGGCACATACGTTGTTTTTAATCCGGCCTGGCATTTATAGTTCCTAATTGCAAAGTGTAGTCCAAATAATCCTCGCGGCGGAATAAAGATGACGGTGATAATAAATGTGAACTGGTCTTTTGATTTTACGAGGAGAAGAATAACAATTTTTCGAAGACCTTCGAGCATTTAGATACAAATGCACCCACCGCCTCCCTGTAGAGTACCTATATTGAGAGAGTATGGCCACTGGTGTTACCACCTCTGATTGGCTCAGCCATCTTAGGCTGAATGGAGCCCTTAGGACCCAAAAATGGCGGACGCCATAAATTAATGTAATGCAAAATGACTCAAAATGTAGTTTTCTTTGCTTATCGTAACGAGAAATTTACTCAAATGCACTATTGCAACTTCTTTACATATTATTAAGGCTAATCGTGTGCAATTTTTGAGAAAAATTATCTTGGATGTTGTAAGGTTGGCAGCAAGTGCGGTTGGTGATAACCGTCAAAAGTTGGCAATGATCCCCCTCCCATCCTCAAAAATCAAAACAAAGCACCGTCATTTTTGGGTCCTAAGCCTCTCCATGGGGCCCAATGGCCATTCTCTCTCAATATAGGTACTCTACTTCCCTGTAAAGGAGTGACATAAGAAAGTAAAAAATCTATCTGGGTACTTATGTTCGATTTAATAATAAACTACTTTCGTGTAATAAGACATGATTGCAGTTTCATTGTTCTGTCTCGTTCCATCCGGCCCAGAAATGAAGTCCAGCCGCCAATGAATTCCTGGCACGAATGGTGGCAAATACTTGTCCTCAATAACGTAGTTTTGCATCGAATACTTTCCCTGAATAAACAGTCATTAATGTGGTTAGGCTAATAGTTCAAACTCGATTCATTACTTACGATTAGTTGTGCAGATTAAAAGAATTCTCTCGACAATATTGATTGAAAGGTAATCGAACGCAGCGCTGGATAAAGTTGAATAACTATCTAGTTGGACGTCTTTCCTACCAAACTTCGGATGGAGGGGGGGGGGGGTGGGGGAGGATCATCGTCATGTCTTCCAAATGAAGGACATGAATGTTAGACACACTTCGATCATATTCGAACTCAAATTTTATTTAGTACTGACGGGAGAGTGAAAATTCTCTCCAAAAGTCGCCCCTCCTTTTTTTTGTCTTTTTTTTTGGGGGGGGGGGGGAAGGGGGCAAGAGGATAACATTGACACGTGGCTAACATCAAACCACGTAACGAGAGAGACCACCGTTAGAGCTTCAAACTTGAGACCAGATCTAACTACTTTGTAAAAGTCTTGCAATTTTTTTTCTTTTAACTTACTTACCAGTATTAATAACATGTCTCAATAATACTTGGCAATTTTAACTCAGCAAGAACCAACACTCACTTTGAGCTCTGTCGCTATAATTTCCACCAAAGGTTTGTCTTGTCCTAAGTTTCATCATAGCCACAGGCGAATAAAATTCCTCGGTCCCGAAGTAGGAGGGGGAAGAAAATAGATCTGTAGGGAGGTCCTTTACACGTTTAATATTTGACCTATTACAATTTCAATAAGATCCCTCTCCAGGTCGCATTCCCAGCTTCACCTGGCTCAAAGTTCCTTCATTTCATTAGATATGCAATATCTGATGTCCGGGAAGTTAAAATAGTTGCTTAAGTCCAGGTCTTTCTGACGACGGTTCAACGGTTCGAAGTAGGGCTCTCTTGTAAGATTTTTAGGTTCCATCCAAAGTTCCTTCATTTCATCAGATTCGCTCTGTCATTTCTTAAGAGTTGGAATGTCCTTTTCAGGCACTTTGATCGGATTTTCAGTGCGTAAAATGATCGGTCATTTCTACCCTGCGGGGCGATTATTGAAATTGATGGACAAAGCGATAGACAAAGAAGACATAGGGAGTATGGAGCGATTTTATTGGTTGACATGGTTGGTTCTTATAGACTAAGGAAGAAAATGATGGACTAGCTGTCGGGTCTTTAGTAGGTTGCCGTTAGTTAGTCCATTACCTACCTCCTATGTCCATTGCCACCACCTGCTTCCACCAATAGGATCCCTCCAAATCCCTTTTGTCGTCTTTGTCTATAGCTTTGTCTATCAATTTCAATAATCGGCCCGCAGGTCCATTTCGAGAACTGGCCGACATTCGGCTAATTTCCCCCTCGTCTCACCCTCTAATTTGTGTTTTCGATATACGCAATCGCTGAGGGGAGATTTTAGTAAAGTCAATGAGCTTGCCTTAAAATGTTAAGTAAAATAACGTGATTTAATTCACTGGCATTGACTGCGTATTGATGGTGGAATTCTCAAACTACTCGTTTCGATTTGTAACGTTGCAGACTCCCTGACATAATTTAGAATTTCAGGGGAACACTGCACTGTAGGTACAGTGTCATTCCTCGCAAATCTCGAGGTTTATCCTCTCTGCTTCACGCAGGCTGATTGAAGAGTATTCTGTGACGATCTAAAGGAATGATGTTGGCTCATTTTTAATCTGAATAATGAAGTAGGAAAATGAATTTTGAAACGAATTAATCAAGTTTCGTGGTTTGGGGATTTTACCGTCGGTATAAAAGTTCCTCCTGGGAGGAGATGAAGGAGACGCCAATGGTAAAAGGGTGGCGACAGGAGGTTATAAAAGAAATGAGGGAGTGCCAACTCCCTGCCGTGCCTTGGGAGGATAGGGGACTTTGGCGGCTGGGTGTCGCATAGCACCAAAGAGCGTTGTAAAAGTAGCTTTTATGTAAGTCGGTATATAAGTTCCGTTCCTTACGACCTTACCTTTTTTATGGGGCATGAACTGGGCATGTTTCCGAAATCTCGCCAGCCTCGATTAATTATGAACTTCCCGGTGACGAATTCACAAAACGTGGATGACAAGCTGATGGCACTTTTTGTGTAGGTGTGGTCCAGCCCGAGCCTCTCAAACCCCTCCACCCACGTCTGCAATTAGAGAGAAGTTCTACTGTAATGAGTCAGTGGCAAGGAGTTTTGCGGGGCTGCAGTATATAGTTTTCCTTGCGTAAAAACTCGTGAAAAACCCACAAAGTTTATCACAGAGTCCAAAAAATCATATCTAAGAAGAATAAAAGCTAATCTATTTCCGATCAATAAAAAGCTGGAAAGTCGATTTGATGTAGCAAGACGAAGCCTGAATGGGTTCAACCTACCAGTAAACTCAGTTTCTACTGCCCGGCTACGTTGTCAGAGCCCGCCAAAAAATCGTTTCGAACGGGCCCAATTTTTGACATTTTCAAATCGGGGTCTCTCCCAAGCAGCAGTAATCGCGATAAATAGCGATTTTCTCGGTTGGTTATCGCGATTATATCGATGGCAATATGTCGAGATTTTATCGCACTAAAAATTGCGATATATGGCGATTAAATTGCTACAAATCGCAATTTTTGGTTCGATAAAATCGCGATCGATTTGCGTCGATAAAATCGAAATTAAATCGCCATTTATAGCGATTTTTATTTAAAAAATATCGCGCTTAATTGTTGGGCGATAAAATCGCGATTTTATTGCAATAAGATCGAGGATAATCGCTCAGATGTTGATGATCCTAGCGATTTTATCGCCGACAAAATCGCAAGATAGAGCAATTTTTCCGTTGAGAAATGCTACTATGGCTTTGACATTCAGAGTTTGAAAAAGTCTGACAAATTCCTAGGAATTTCGTTCACTTAGTACTTTCAGCAGTGGCAATTATGCAGATTGGCAACGCTGTTTTTCCTCCGTTGAAGATAAAAATGTACGTGAAATCGATATTTTCATGGATTTAAGTGGACGAACAACAGTGTTGTCAACTTGCAAAATTGCCACTGACTTTTAGACCGGCGATTGCAAATCTTTCTAAGAGATGGCGCTAATCTTATTGATCATTTGAAGTCGGAATTTACTGGCCAAATTATATAAAAATATTGCAGTTAAATGATAAAAACGTTCAAATTTATTACATTAAATCGCAATTTTCAGTATTTTTATCGCACTAAGCTACTTGGGTAGTGGCGTCAAAGTCCTACCAATCGTTCTAATCGGTCCGATCGTTGAGTTTGTCCACGAATTGAGTCTTAAGGAGAAAGGAAACTGCAGTTCTCATGTTCCTCCATTAAAGTTTGCTTCAATTGGTTTCTCTCGGTAAAAATCAGTCTGTGATAAGGTGCTATCATTCATATACCTGTTTGTTAATTACTTAATATAAATTATTTTTTCCTTTTGCGTGTAAATTTGATCAACCCTCGTTGCTTAATGGCGCCCCTCAATGAAGGCCGTACCTACTTTCCAATTGTTGGCAGCGGGGTCTCTTAGTTCAAAAACGGCATCGATTACGGGTGTTGTATGGTTGAATTTCTTCAGAGTGGCTTCAAAAAATACCTCTGGTCTGGTTCGAACATTTTGTATGCCCTCGTGCACTAATTTGTATCTTCTAAACTGAAAAAAGGGTAAATTAGAATGAGAGTCCGCCGGGGGCCATTTATAAAATACGTATCCGGGGGGGGGGGGGGGGGGGGTCGAGCCTGCGTTACGGATGCACTACAGAGGTAGGGTGGAATTTTGGGGTTGCGTTACGAACACCACTGGAGTGATTGCGTACCACAGAATTTTCGAAAATGTATATAAGAAAAATTTAACGCTATAGATGGTAATTATTCAACAACTGAGAAAAACACTAAGAAGTGGCCCGAATATGTACTGTATGTAACGAGGTGGAGAAATGGTGCTGGGTCCACACCACTTCGCGGGGAAAACGAAGCCGAGAAATTCCAAAAATTATAATTAGAGTCAAAAATAAATGTTTTAAACTCTAATGAGTACCAGTACAAAACTGATGGGGGAGTGTTCAGCTCAGGCAGTTTGCATTGGAATATTAAGTTGGAGTCCCGGCGAGAGATCTATACCGGTTTGGTCTTTTTAGACCTCATCGGCAGATCACACTCGTCACTGACGAGTGAAGTCAGTGACGTCACACTCGTTCACTGACGTCACTGACGAGTGAAGTCAGTGACGTCACACTCGTTCACTGACGAGTATTAGAGTCCCTTTATACTGAGAGTCAAGACAATGTGAATCCATTTCTGATTGGCTCACGTATTTTACGCCTTCACAGTGTCACAAACGGGAATAAAGATTACATTTTCACCGATTGCAAAGATTATAATCTGGAATGGACCAGGGAATTACGGGTTCGGCAAGGAACAAACGGAATGAGAGGAGGAACGGAGAAAGGCATTTGAGAATGGGCCGATCAAAGATTACGAAAAACGTCCAATTTCTGTAATCTTTATTCCCGTTTGTGACTCCATGAGGGGTGTTGTCTTGACTCTCAGTATAAAGGGATTCTAACGAGTATGATCGGCTGATGGGGTCTAAAAAGACCCAAACCGGTGTAGATCTCTCGCCGTGACTCCAGCTTAATATTCCAATGCAAACTGCCTGAGCTGAACACCCCCCCCCCCCCTCAGTTTTGTACGGGTACTCATTAGAGTTTAAAAAAATCATTTTTGACTCTACTTTTAATTTTCGGAACTTCTCGGCTTCGTTTTCCGCGCGAAATGGTGTGGACCCAGCTCCATTTCTCCACATTGTTATTCATCAACATTTCATCATTTGAACAATCCTCATCTTGAAGTTTTTTGCGATAAAATTGAAATAAGTTACAGGTTCACTTTTCACTACAAATCAGGTACTTCTCGATCGTTTAAAATTGCCATGCATTGACTGTACGATGGAAAGTCCGGTCAATCTATCGCAACTTCATTTCAAACTTTCGTTTCAATGTAAAATATGGGAAGGTTTCAATAATCGAACCTGCTAATAATTTAAGCATTTCTGAACTCCCATTTTCATGGTAGATGCTCCACGTTGTCTAACTTGCCCGCACAAAAAAAACTATCAGATATTTTTCCCGCGTACTCACCATGGGTTTGGCCAGACTTGGTGTCAAGATAACCAAAGTCACCGTTGAGAAGAAGAAAATTGGGAACAGTAGTCGACAATGGCGAACCATATCGGCTGCTACCCGTGAAGAGATTCAAAATACGACTAATGGTTGAAGCCATTCCCAAAGTCGTTACGCACCATCACTCATTATACCACCGTGTTCTACAGAATTGCTTGGTTTTAAAAGAGGAAGTTGCGGACTAATTAGCAATCAAGATAATGCCACAATTAATGATCGACACTGCAGGTGCCAGTTATTATCAATGGATCAGTAGTGCATTAGTTACCTTTGGTGCATGAAATACATAGACAGAGAAAAAAAAATCCCGAAATTCCAATAGGATGTCTCATTAATATTTCCTCATCGTTTCTCTTTTTAGGATGACTGCTCTACTGGAAATAATAAGTACCTCAAATTTTAAAAAAATGCACTTTTAAGTCTTCGTGCTCCGGAGAGTCTTGACCCGACATTTTGCTCCTTAGGTACAGTTATTAGTATTTCAGGTGATTCGATAAACACCATATTTTGTGTCAGAACGGCATACGATATATCGCATCAATTGGTTCCATTTTTTCAACTACTCGTCATTTTTCTCCAATTTTGAGATCGCAATTCTGTTGTCAGGAGACTAAAGTACTCACTTACTAATTTTAACAAACAAATTCAACGTAATACAGGCGTGGTTTTTTTTAGAGAGAAAATATCGCATTCGAGTGCAGTTTCAATATCAGTATCGAATGCGATGTTTTCTCTCTGAAAAAACCACTCCTTTATTACGTTTGTTTGTCAAAATTGGTAAGTGAGCGCTTTAGTCTCCTGACAACAGAATCGCGATCTCAAAATTGGAGAAAAATAACGAGTAGTTGAAAAAATGGAACCAATTGATGCGATATATCGCATGCCGTTCTGACACAAAATATGGCGTTCATCGAATCACCTTAAGAATTCTTAGTGACCTAAAACCGCAAATCTTGTAAACAAAATGCAGATTACCAGGCTTTTGAGAAACAAATAATTGATAATAGGAAGAAGCCCATCCATGGCAGGACTGATATTCAATGTCCACACAATGTCCACATGTGATATTACTCTTTTAAGAGATCAATGAAACGTGCCTCCTCGTGCTTCTCGGGCACGAGAGGTTCTTTGGACTTTGACCGGGCTCGGTTGTTCATATTTGGTTAGAGTAAAAAGACATTATTATTTTGTAATAATTATGTTTTTTTTCTTTTCTCCTCGATACATTGAGGTTGTATTTTACATTGTTAAAAAGTTTATTGTTATTAACTATTTCTGTCGATTGCATTTTGATTATGGCTTGGAGTTGGATAATCGTAGCCTGTAGACGGATGATTAACTCGTAATTCATTTTATCAGAGTTATCAGTTTTAGCAGTGGCATTATTATTTTTATTGTCACTCGATTCCGGGACAAGAATTGATTGCGTTTGATTACTACTCCTACTCGGAAACATTAGGTGGTGCTAACACTGCTGAATAGTGTGGATGTCTTGGTGGCATCGAGTGGGAAGGACGGAGTGGTGTGGTGTGGGTGTCTTGGTGGCATTGAGTGGGAAGGATGGAGTGGATACCGCTGGCTGGTCTTTGAGAAATGTTTGGTGCAGGAACTGTTGGAGAGGGAGCAGAGATAGGGATCTGTCCCCGTCCAGATGGTGCTGACGAAGGAGTCGTTGGACCTGATATTGCCGGGGAGGGTGTTTTTGGAGGTACAGCACCAGCAGCAGGCACAGGTTCCGATGTTGTTGTTGAACTCGGAGGTTCTGATCCTGCATCAGTTTCCATTGGAGTTCCTGCTGGTTACGGGGAGGAAGTTTGCGAGTCTCCTGAGGCTTTTCTTCCATTGGCTGAAACAGACAGAATTACATAACAGCTGAATTGATAAGAAAGTGCTGATAACTCAATGAGGAGAAAGACCGCATTTTGACAGTAAAACTAGTAAACCAAGTTGCCAAAAAATGCAAGCAATGTTACCAATTCTTCGCAGAAACGATTGACTCTTAATCGACCTTACGGTACAGTTAACAGGATACTAAACTAGATGGAAAAAAAGATAATTTTAGCAATATGAACAACGAAATTAAGAAATTCGCTTTCGAAAATCGATTATATTCGCAATGATAAGATTTGTGTGAGGAAGTTAAGGAAAATTTTAAAGAAAATTACTCGGAATTTGCTGAACCAAAAAATTCTTGCTCCTTGATAAGCGCAATAAAAAAGATACCTATTTAAACAATTGCCATTTTTAGAATTAGAACTAATTAAGCTCGACCAAAGTAATGAAAGTCTAACAAGGGCGATAGAGATATCTACCGATAATTTCCGTCCTATTCAAATGTAAATAATTTTATCAACACCATGTAAACAATTATTATATGCACACTCATTTATTTTGTATCACATTAAAACTGAATAAAGTCAGATGGGGAATGTCCCTGAAGAAAAAGAAAAAAAAAGAAAAAAAAAAAAAGTAATGAAAGTAAAGAACCGGAGGGGTTCAAGAAAATCAGAAAATAAATTTTCGACACTTTCTCATGATTCTTTTGGGGAAATGTTCGGCGAATTTTCTGGGGGGAAAATGGATAGCATTTTGCAGTTCGGAACTATACCTAGGCAGTACGGTAGGTTTTCAGGAGAGCAAATTTTGCAAAAACCATTCAACGCTAGGCTGCTAGACAAAACGACAGTTACAATCAGTCTGAGCACATGTTTAGACAAAGTTTTGATCAAATGAATCTCTGAAAACCCTGGTAAAAATTGGCTATAAGAGCTGCGTTTCAAAAAACCACAGGAATTCTTATAGCCGGCTAAAAAAGGCCATAGAAAATCATACGGCCGGGCTATACGAAGCGATAAAAAATTATGCAGCCGGACTAAAGTTCCTATCGCCGGACTTTACACTTTATCGCCTGGCTGTTGCTTTTTCGTCATCGATTGTAATAGGCTATAAGAAATTGTGTAGAAATTTGTGTGCTTTGGAAATCATTAAGTTTGATACGGAACCACCTTAATATGTACAAAACACACATTATATTTTCCTTTAATACATATTTTTTTTTTCATCAATTAAAATGAGAACAATCCATACAGGATGTGCAAACATTTCAAAATCATGAGTTGAATAATGCTGACTCCACCAGATTAAATATTAGAGCCTAACACAAAGCGGAGCGGCGACGCACTGGCGCCTACAAACCTAACAGGGATACTTCACGCATTGCGCAACGCGTGAAGTATCCCTGTTAGGTTTGTAGGCGCTAGCTGCCCGCCTGCCGCGCTGCAGCGTGCCACGGCGCTTGAAGCAACTATTTCACACCAGAGGTATTGCACAGTATCATACGAAACAGAAGGCGCTCAGATATATCAGGAATGGCAGGCATCCATCAAAAGTACGGAGCTTTCCTCGTAAAATAAATCAAGATACCACGGCCCAAAAACAGAGCAGTAGTCCAAAAACTCACTAAGTCCTAGCATCCGTAATTAGTAACGTTTAGCATACACTTCATCGCCTAGCTGTTGCTTATATAGAAGCTATTGGAAATCTTACAGCCGGCTGTAGGTCCATGGTATTTTGGAACACAGATTCTACTGCCAATTTTTACTAGGGAGGCTGGGAAAAGCTGGTTTCAACCAAGGCTTTTTGTGATCTTGATCGTATAACGAGTAACTGGATATAAATATCTCCTTGGATATTCTTGAATATTGTAAGATCCCAAGTAGCATTGTCATCTACTTTCTAGGTGGCGCTCATCAAGAAAATGTCTAGGTACTTTCTAGATAGAACAATTTTCTTGAAAGAAAATAGGTATAAAATAGATCTAGAAAATAGACACAAGAAAATAGAAAGAAAATACATTTTTCCCTCGCATTTTCTTAAAAGAAAATATTAAGAAATTGGCAAGAAAATAATTCTACTTCCAATAAAATTTCTACCTTTTTTCTAAATGGGAAGTTGACAGAAAGTAGACCTATGAAATTGATCTATTTTCTTTGGTCAGACTTTTGACTCGCAATGTTTTTTCTTTCTATTTTCTGGATATCTCTCATTTTCTTTGTTTTTTTTTCTAGAAATTTCCTTAATATTTTTTTTCTAGAAAAAAATTCTTTTTTGCTACTTGAAGTTTGAATTTCTGACTATTTCAAAGGCTAACTTTCAAAAATTACTGTAAGTCATAGAAGTATGGAAAAAAGAAAAAATTGGTATCCTTACTTTTAGGTGAGCAAGCCGACGTTGAAAAAAAAAATCAAAAGTCACTACATGACACACTTAAACAAACACAGGGGGCTTCTGAATGCATTTAACCACTCAAGCGGTCCTCAACCAGCACCGCGCTAACCGGTGCGTTTCTTATCATTATCGCAGATAAGATCGAGCTTATGAAGTAGAACATGGCTGATTCTTGATCAGTAGATCCTAAGGAGTACATTCATACCAATTTTGACCATTTTCATTGATGCTGATTTTCCGACTTTTTCGGCGCTAGATCGGCTGTTTTTCCCACTGTGCGTGGATGGAGGACTGACGTTTTACGGGACTGGGGGATGTAAAATGACCTAGATTTAGGCGCAGCGTACGCTTGCATAGACTTGCTGACGTCATGGGTGGTGAGACAACAAGTCTACGCGTGATTGGCTGGCTATAATCTATGTAGCTATTAGTTGCAAGTCTAGTGATAAAAATTAATGTCGATGGACTAAATGATTGGAACTAAAGAAGATTTGAGATCGAAAAAGAGACTCCTATGAAATGAAAAATGAATATTGGAAAAAACATTGAAAAGTGTTTACACTGGTCCTTTAATTATCGTTTAAGGGTCTTACGAAACCACTGTTTACTTGCTCATTCTAAATGACGATGCAAAATTCATGGCAACCATATCGAGGGTAGAATAATAAGTCGAAGTCCAGTATCCTCCATCAACTTAAGCTCTAGAGGTAGTAGCTCTGTCTCCTCCACTGTAGATACATTGCCCGATGTTAAGGAAGTCGTGGTATCATGGTAAATAATAGTCTCAAAAAACAATTCGTTAACTTCGAAAACGCAAATAAAGGCCTAGATGCACACGACCGCGAGTGAAAGACGAAAACCAATGGAGAGCCTTGATTTCGATATATCGACGTCAATAGATCGAAATCAAGGCTCTCCGTTGGCTTCCGTCTTTCACCCGCGGCGATTAATCGCCGTGTATATCTATAGGCCTCGAGAACAACGGGGTTCAACTTCGCCGCGCTACCGCTATGACGTAAGCCCTTGCGTTCAATGGAAACCAGGCTTTACTGACGTCCCTATCTTAAACATGCAATTAACTATTATACAGTGAATTGAGGAAGTGGGTTGGAAAACGGCGTGAGTGACGAAATGGCTTTTCGGGAAAATCAAGTTTTTTAGTTGGTCACAGATTTAGACTTAATAAAAAGACTGATTATGAGTGAGATTCCATAATTGTTTAATTGGTAATTACAGAGTTTTCTCCTCCATGCTCGTCATGCATTTGAACCGCACTTCGTGATTATTTAAAACAATACCCAGGTTTCCGCCAAGTGGCAAGGACTTGAGGGAAGAAGAAGAATCCGATTCTTTCCGACAGCTCTCGCCTTTGGAGGGTGATGCGCATGCAATCTTGATGATCGATTATTGAAACTATGTCGGCACGGCAAAACTAGACAAGACTAGACATGCCTCTATCTCATCCATGCCATCTATCGAATTTTGATGTCGTATATTGCTTCAAACTTTCAATAATCGGCCCGAATTGATCGAGAAAGCATACGTTCCTATCCCGCAGTATCCTTTTTTGATGTAAAGATGACCCTGTAAAATGCAAGGAAAAAATACGTTTTAGCTCAGGAGAATAAACTGGATTAAATTTTGCAATAAGGAACCACTATCTCTGGCGCTTCTGTAAAAGCACCTTTCTACGTAGGGAAACCAATGGCATATATGTTGTTTCTAAAATGAGCCAGAAATAGTGGTTCCTTATTGCAAAATGTGGTCCAACTGTGGTTCGATATCATAGAGCATGACGTTCTCACCAAATTTCAAGCCAGAAAGTTGCTAAGTTTTTGTGAAAAAAAGAAGACGCATTAAAATTTGGCAACGTCTGACTCTGGTCAAATCCGCCGAGATAGCAGTCTTAACCCTGGACATTTTCAGAGAATCAGGGTTTTTATTTGATAATGATTTCACTGGAGGGAGAAGTGGTGTTCTTCCTACAGGCAATAGTTCTTAGGGACAGCCCGCATCTATCAACCGCTCATCAAGGATGCTCTTAAAGATGCTGACTGAAGAAAGCACATTGCTATACAGTAGTCAATAATTAAGCAGACATTTTACCTCTGAACCCCAGTCATCGCCCCAGCTGTTCCGAAAAATCCAGGAGTCTGAAATACAAAATGAGGGCAAAATAAGGGGAAAAATTGACAAGCCTCTCGTGCTGGAAATTAATCTGAAAACAAGTGGCATACCAGCTGAATAGATCCCTCTGTGAAAGCACACACGCAGGCAACTAAAGTAGGAATACTGGAGTATTGACAAGAAAATTTGCCAATAAGTATTATAGGAATTATGTAACAGCAGGGTTTCAGGACATTCCGTCAACGATTTTTTGTCCGGGTACCTGTTTAGTCCAGTAATTTACGTCTACGCGTAAAATAAGAAACAGTGACTTAGTCCAAAGATTATATTTCAGTCCGTATGTAAAAATATATTGACAATATCGAATTAGAAAATTGAGAGAGAAGAAGGTGTTGTTATGCTAACTCGTTTTTTAAATGAAATGTTACTTTCTTCTTTTGATTGATCTTTCAAATTTTCATTGGTGAATATTTGGTTTTATTTCTATCTATAAAATGGGCCTGTTGCATGCAAGAGATACAGCCGTGCGAAGAGACTTTTTAGAGGTTAAATGACACGAAAATTACGATGGTCACATTAAAAAAGTCTGAAATACACTCCTTACTGCGCAATTTGCGTTGTTAGGAACGCGCTTTTTCAAATTTCCCGCGTCTGGGGGCAGTCTTTTAACGGAAACAAATAACGGCAACTCGCGGCTATTTCCGGTCAACTAAAACTGACGACATAACCTAAAAATCGGAGCTCGTGATGTCGTGAAATGAAATGTAGAAGGATTGCGTTGGATATTTAAAAGTTGATCGATTTGGTTACCGTATAAAGCGTATATGGACCACTATAAGAGATCACGTTGGGTTTGTAAACAAACTGAAGGAACAAATAACAACAACAACGACGACTCGGCAACTTCCGGAAATCACCGAGCCCGCCGTTTGCTCGTTTCCGGTGATCAGAAAACTGCCCCCAGACGCGGGAAATTCGAAAAAGCGCATTCCTAACAACGCAAATTGCGCAGTAAGGAGTGTATTTCAAACTTTTTTAATGTGACCATCTTAATTTTCGTGTCATTTAACCTCTACAAAGTCTATTCGCGCGGCTGTATCTCTTGCATGCAACAGGCCCATTGTCGATTTAAAATATACCGTATACATATAATTTTTTTAAATGATAATATTACTTCATTTTAAAAACATTATATTTTTAAAACGTGGCAAATATTTGTAAAACATTTTCCAAGCGATGACATCGATATTAATCTCAATGAGCCGTACTTGAGTTGAAAGGAACTATACAAAAATGAAAAAGAGAGAGAAAAAAAACCAAGGAGGACGCAATCTTTCGTTTTAACCCACTTTTACATCGATTTTTCACAGTCAAACATGTCCAATTTTGAGCATTTGGTTGCAAATACACCAAGCTGAAGCACAGTAAAAGCACAAAATATAAAAGAAAAATTAAAAAGCTTTGGAAATAATTAAATTAGACACGGAACCACCTAAATATTTTCAAAACACACGTCATATTTTCCTTTAATACATATTTTTTTTTTCATCGATGTAAATGAGACTAATCCGTGCAGAGCGTGCAAACATTTCAAAACCGTGAGTTGAAAAACGCTGACTCCACAAGTTTAAATATTTTAGCCTTATACAGAGCGAAATGCGCACTGGCGCCTACAAACCTAACGGGATACTTCACGCGTTGCGCAATGCGGGAAGTATCCCTGTTAGGTTTGTAGGCGCCTATGCGCGTGTCACGCTGGTCGCCCGCCGCGCCGCGCCGCAAAGTGCTACGGCGTTTCAGGCAACTATTTCGCGACATAGGTGTTGCACAGTATCATCGGCGCTCCAACGTATCAAGAATGACAAGCTTTCTTGTCATTTTGGACATTCCTGTGAATTTTCCCTCTTGGAATTGACGCCAAAATTCTCAATTATATATTTGTTTCCGTTTGGCAAAGCAAACAAACAAAAAATAGCAAACCCTCATTCTTCCAAGACATTATACATTTTATCCAAAAACGTCGTGTTGTTTGTATTTACATTTTGACCAATTAACTTTGGGTCTCAATAATTGGTATGTGGACCAAAACTCCCCTGCCGAAAAAACGCGTGGACTTAAATTACTGGAAAAAATCGGACAAAAAATCGTTGACAAAATGTCCTATAACCAACAGCAGTCGTTGGATCAATTACGATTTCAAACTTATTGCCGTGTGTATCCTTCGCATGTGCCCCTGATACAAAAGGTAAAAGATTATAATCTTTCCTTATACTTAATTTATTTTTTACTTTTAATTCTTGCTTCATTAAATTTTGAAATAATCAAATTTCAATTAATTTTTAATCTTTGGTTAATTAATAAATTTTTCTATCAAAAATGTTCAATCTTAAAGACACAGATAATTAATTATATCATTTTATCAGTGAAATTGATATACTTTCGTTTAGTGATTTGTCTTTTGATTATTACTAAAGATTAGCCTTAATGTCCTCTGACTGACTCCGATTTTTGTGATTATATTTAGATTTAGATTGAAACGGATTTCATATTCAAGGCGAGGTAGGAGCTCGGAGCTAGTCCCCACTTCCTACGTCCAAGATCGTTCTCTAACAATAAGTAAAATTCAAAAAGGAAATACATGACGTGGTAGTTCCATTTATACACCTCGTCCACTGATAACTCATTGTATCGAGAATCTACCCTATAATATCTCAAAAATTATACCAACAGAACATTCACTTACCTCCGCAATCCCCGATAATGACTCCAGCATGCTTGACGTCCGTTTGTGGACAATATTGTGGAGCCATGACACCGCTTCTGTAAAACTATGTAAAAAATAAAATAAAAAATGAAATAAATATAAAACTGATGTGGACAGAAATAATCAATGGTAATTCTGCATAACCGTGTATCTCAATGTATGACGATGGGAACTGCCTAGCTGCCTCATTATAATTTAATGGAAAAAAACTATCTGTTCAAAAGTCTTGAAACTTATTCGTATGATTTTTATGTCCTTATAAAAGGAATTTAAACTGAAAACTTTACTCTCGAATGTAATATTTTCACATGAATTCAGCAATCTGAAACATATTTCACTTTGGATCAGATCTGAACTGAATGTACATTTTTTTCTAATTTGTGAATGTTTTTGTGTCATTATCAATTCCAATAGTTCCTCCTCAATCCAGTCATAAAACATAAAACACAGCGGGCCCTTAGGAACTTTGGATTTTTACTCGAGTACTAGAAATTTAAATTCGAACTTTTCGCTCGCCAAAAAAACGTAAGTCTATATGCCATGGCATTGGCTAATATCTATGCCTCGCTATATTTTATGGAATAATTGGGCACTAATATAAATCCAACCAATGGGTTTTATGATTACAGTTCATGAAGGTCCCCTCTTCCGTAGATTGTCACAATTGGATGGCTTTAGCCAGAATCATCCTAGCCACTTACTTTGTCTATGCTCTTACGTTTCATTTTTCCCCATAACAGAGAACGAAGCAACATTCTGACTCAAAATCGTGTGTGTATATCTAGTCTAGCGGACTGTTTATTGGAATTTATAGATAAAGCTATAGAAAAAGAAGACATAGGGAGTATGTAGCGATCCTATTGGTTGAGATGGGTGGTTCCCCCCCCCCCCCACTACTAAAGGGTCTCTCGCCGGTTGCCATTAGTTGGTCTAATACCTTTCTTTTTTACCTTTTGTTCTCTTTGTCCATAGCTTTGTCTATCAATTTCAATAATCGGCCCGCAGAGGATATACACAGAGAGTTTCAGGTAATTATGTTGCTTCGTTCTTAGAGGAGAAAATAAATCAAGAGAGAAACTTTGGCTGCGTGAAATGCAGTTTTGCTATTTCTCATTGAAACACAATTGGACGTATTTCTGTCAAACGGAACTATGTGCATTAAGACATTAGCCCTGAGACCCATAAGAATACACGCATAGCAGGGCTCACGTCATAATGCACATAGTTCCGTTTGATAGAAGTAGGTCCAATTAGTACTGTATGATTGGCTAATTCGAAAGATATTTACCGCGAAGGCGTTTTCATGAACCCCCAAGTAAACGGCGACAGGGCTTATACGAAGAGCTGCAGATATTCGTGAACTACCACTGAATTCAGTGAAGCTGTCGATCTTGGCTATTGCTGCGCGTGGCCTGCAAGATCCGTTCCTCCCATGATACTCATAGTCTCTCTCGGCACACACGCCATTGACATTCAACATTCGCAGAGCCGGTGGTATATGTCCGCCTTTACACTTGAAGTTATCCCAAGTGCAGTCTACTAATTCTGAACAAAGAACAATATAAAACCGATTAAAAGTACGCGCCTTTCGAAGAGCGACGACCGAACGTTTTTAAATGCTAACTCCCAAGTCGGGTCAAAGTGACCGTCTATAAATACATGGATTTATGAAGTTTTTTAGGTTTACCTATTTTTTTTAAAGAAATGAATATTTTTCTTGTAATTTCCACCGTTATACTAACATACTGGCGCTTTCTCACCCCTACCCCCTCTCCTCCATCATAAGTAACTGTCCCAGGAGAGATAGCCAGGCAAGTTTGACCTAGTCTGGGATTTCTGGGGGTAGTCGTCAAAAAAAAAAAAAAAATTAATAAATAAAATAAAATAAAAAAAATTCCTGACACGACACAACTCTCGCCAAATTACCAATTTATATAGATGTGCACCCTTTAGATAGCTTGAGAGACCTGTGATCGTTTCCTTTTCTTTTTCTTTTTTTTTCACCTCTAAAGACACCTCAAAATGCGTTGATGACAGCGCTCATTCGTGCTTAATGGATATCCATGTTGCATGAGCAAAACTGAAGGCGCGATAGCGCGAGGCGAAAACTTGACCGATCTCATCCTTGTGGCGGTCATTTTGGACGCCATCTTAAATTTAAGGATGTTCCAGAAAAAATTTAGCCTGACAATATCAAAATTATGTTTCAGGACAACAAAACGAAGAGAGCAAGCCGTCTCGTCGACTTGTATCAAGTACGGTCCCACGAGAATACATGCGCTCCCAGAATAAATTTTATGGTTGTTTTTTTATACACGTTCGTTTAAGTCTCCGGCAAATATACAGGGTGTCTGAAAATTCCAGTTCACCCCGCTACATTTTTTTTCTAATTCATACTTTGAAACGGAACTTGGGGGGGGGGGGGTTGTTCGTAGATCAATGTCAGTTACTTTTGGGGCTCCCAAAATTTTCGATGACCCCCACAGAGGAGGGGGCTGATGGGGGCTATGGTCCGAAACTTTTTTTTTTCAAACAGTTTCAAACTTTGGTCGCACCTCATCGGAAAAAAAGTCTCTTGGATCCAGAGTCTAAAGTCTAGACTCTTAAAAAAATTGACAAAAAAAAAATACTCTTAATTCAATCGGATTTTTGCTTGAATTGAGAGCCTAGCCTCTTAATTTAAGTGGATTTCCTTTTGATTCAAGCAAAAATCCGATTGAATCAAGAGTATTGTTTCTTGTCAAATGTTTTAAGAGTCAGGACTCTGGATCCAAGAGACTTTTTTCAGGGCTTCTTTTACTGGCCACATACATGGGCAACACAACTTTGCTGGGCCGACCGTGATTTGTTCGGATTAATAGAGATCCGTCCGTGGCATATACATTAATATCATGGCCTGGACCTTAAAATAGGTACCAGGGCCTGAGATGGGATATGGCGGGCTTGAATTCGACACAATTTTAAATTCACAATTTCGAGACAATTTTCTTGTGCGGGCTCTACGGGTGCAAGGCCCCTTTGCAGCTGTTGGCTCTAGCTCTCATTTGAGGCCTGATCCAAGTTGTACCTACTTACGTTGTTTCGACAGCTTCGTCGATTTTCTATATTTGCTCGAGAGGAGAACCTCCAGCATTCCAGCCACTGCAAAAGCCCAGCAGGATCCACAGTGAGTACCCTGTAAGAATTGTTGAAAAGTGTAATTCAGACATCAATGCTGGTGTGCTAAGGAGGAATGCAATTTACATTCAGATGTTGTCGAAATTCTTCTGATAAATTATTTATTTTTGAGGGTAGTCAAGTAAATTTTTCCTTGAAATGTTAAGGTACACCAGAATAAATTGGAAAAAAATATTCTCCAGAGTGCTCAAAGAAAAGTAATAACAAGTTTTCCAGAAAATTCATGTTTTCAAATCTAAATAAAAAAATTAACGGTATATTTTCAAGTTCGGTTTTAAAAAATATGAGATCAGATCGAAGTTCCATTCCAGTAAAGTTGAAAGAAACTTATCTTACTGATCACGAAACTTGACTGCATTTTTTTTTTCATATCCGCTATTCTTTCGTTTCCAAACTTTGCAATGCTTTCAGAGAGTCCATATCGATGTCCAAAATGCAAAACTATATACCTCTGTTTGTGATGTTGCAGACCTGCTGCCATTATTTATTCTTTCATTCAAAAGCTGGTCAACGTGATATCTTGAAAACTTCCTTGATATTTCTTCTCTATTAACAGAATAATCTGTGTAAATATTAAGCTCTTTTGGCTTCCTTCTCTTGAGAAAAGTAAAATAGGAGCAAAAATTTTGAAATACCGCAATGGACACCTATGCTTTCGCACTTTGGCCATCAATTTTTGGAATTTTTGCAGGAGTAAGTGCTTTCTTTGAGAATTAATGCAGGATTACCTTGCACAATACTATATTCCATTTATTGATTTAATTTTTTCTTCTTAATGTTTCCGTTTCTTTGTTTTCCTTCATCTTTACTCTATAATATGATTTTACATCTATGGTAGATCCCTTACCTGATCGTCTATCGATGGGTAGTTGGGGTTGTTCCTACGCCAATCTATTGAGCAATTTCTGGGGGTTGGTCGTACTCTTGGGGCGATTCTGGATTCTATCGCACTGATCGGTTCTGGACAATCGTAATTTTCGTCAAATTCCTCGTCCACCTTTCCGTTCCTCTTAACGTCCTCCATTTCCTCGGTTTCCACTTCTTCCGGGCTGACCCTTCCCGTCTTTGATATCGGTAATATACCGAGCCCTCTCCGGAACTCCTTACCTACTCAAACCAAAGAGCTTCATTTCAAACACACATTTTAAAAAATGGCCCCATGGTGGAGACCTCAAGGATATACACATCTCGATTGCATGCTGTCAATATTTCCCTTTATTCCAATTTGTTTCTTCTCATTCTTCTCATTCTTCTTCTTCTTCCTCTTCTTCTTCTCCTTCTTCTCCTTCTTCTCCTTCTTCTCCTTCTTCTCCTACTTCTCCTTCTTCTCCTTCTTCTCCTTCTTCTCCTTCTTCTCCTTCTTCTCCTTCTTCTCCTTCTTCTCCTTCTTCTTCATCATCTTATTTACCTATCTTCTTCTCTTTTATTTAATTTTTAAGGGGAAAAACCAATGAACTTCATTGTTTGGAATTTTTACGAAATGTCCTATTAAGGATTAAGAGAAGTGTGTAAAAATTCCAAGAAATGAGATCGAGGCAGCCAAAATGTGCCTTACGAGATGTGGGAACTTATAGAGTCCAACACAGTAAGAAAATCAATTTGGGGTCAAATAAATATATTTAAGCTTTCTGACACTCATGAAACATTGGGACAAAATTTCTAGTTATAATTTGTGTTACCTAGGCACTAGCATTAATTGACCCGTGTTTCGCACCGTTTTTGAAATCCAATGGCGATACTACTAGAGTTTCTCGGGGGTTGAAAAAACTGTATCATGCATTTGAGTAAATCTGCTTCACGCATTTAGCCTGGACGAATTAATTTAAGAAAGAGAAACACGATTCACCTTCAAATCGATTGATATGCAATATTAGCTACTCAGAAGGTAAAATATTATGTATCTTTCCTGTCTCACACACGGTATGTTGCCAATTCCGCATACCATTACACATAATTTTCCTCCCCAAAACTCTTGATGTAAATATTGCCACCGCATCAATTCAGTAAATATTTCGACGAAACGTGATCGCCACGGAACGAAGGATCTTCGTCTGCGGAGGCAAAGTTTGCAGTCGAACAGTTTTCGTCGAATGGAGATGTTGCATGTGTGAGGAATTTGCGATTTGACTGATGATTCCTAGGCAAAAGTTCGCGAGAAACACGATGGTGCCACTGGTTTTCTCTGAAATCAACTCCCAAGCTCAAAAAAAGCCCTCAAGTTGAGGCCAAAATGGAGGGATATCCCACGCTATCCTGAGAGTCCACCTCCACATCAAGACAAACTCTCCATGCAAAGATAGGGAGCAAATACATTGACAGGGTTGCCACCTTATTTGGAATCTCTAAAACTGAAATCACGGCACTTAGAGGTGGACTCTCAGGATAGCGTCGGATATCCCCTCCATTTTGGCCTCAACTTGAGGGCTTTTTTTGAGCTTGGGAGTTGATTTCAGAGAAAACCAGTGGCACCATCGTGTTTCTCGCGAACTTTTACATAAAAATCAGTAGTCAAATCGCAAATTGCTCACACTCCCCCTCGTGGGGATCACCAGGGCTCTACGGGAGTGTTGGCTGGGCCCCCTGTCTAGAGCTGCCGCGATTCCGCTTCGTTGCCGCAAATAGCGTAACGTCGGAATGCGTAGCTCCTGATCAGGAAAGAAAGCAGCCAACAAGGGCAGAAGAGAGCAACTCGCTAAAATTCGGATGACAATGACAAACCAAAGAGAGAGGTAGGGTTTTGGCTGTGAAAATTGAGTGAAGGAAGATCGCAGGCATGAGCCACAGCTAGATCATTTCTCCGACTGACTGCTCCTGCTCCGCCAGCGCGAGACCAGCTTCGCTGGCTGCCGGCCTCCGCGAGTGCGCAGACGCAAACGCATGCGCGCTCGGGCCGCGATAGCGAGGCGGAGAGGGACGTTGCCGACAATCTCAGATTCACGGAAACGTCACTCTCCGACATACCACCGACTCGGCGAAAAGAGAAAATGGACGAAAACTGAGACACAGGCTGGAGAAGCAAAAAAGAAATCGGAAATCTGAAAGATAAATTTTGAAAAGACAATATTGAAAAATGGAAGTTTGAATTTGGGGGGGGGGGAGGGAAACGAAATGCTTGAAAATAGAAATTTTGAAAAGGGGATCTCTCTGTTTGTTTTGCCTTTTATTATAAAAGCACAATTTTTTTTTGTTTTTTTTTTTTCACAAAAAATTTACATCAGGAAACATTATTACACTATTACATTATTACACTTAATTCAGGAAATTTTCCATTTATAAAATTCTATTTATAAAATTTAAAAAGGAAAGGTCAGGAAGTCGATGAATGGCGCCCATAGACTGAGTGTATGCGGAGTGTGAAGTAGGAAGAAACGAGTCCGTCCAAATTGACTGCGCAAAAGTAGTGGTGTCTGGAGCTTTTGATGTAGGGTTTTCTGGATCGTTTTCTAACCGAGAAAATTCGTCCTCACTGATTGAATCTAGTTGCGGAATGGATGTATCCAAAAGTGGAAGTTGATCCGGCTGCACTGAGCAGTTGAGTTGGTCCAAAAGGTAGGAGATCAGGCGCTTTCGATCTGACTTTATGATGAGGCGGTTGAGGTCAGGGGTGGATTTAGACTCGAAGTCTGCGAGTGCAGGGAACTCATTATGCAAAAATGTGTTTAGTTCACTCTGCAGTAGGCGCAAAGAAATGGTACCAAAACGCAATATAAATGCTGAGTTTGAAGACATCGCGTACTAGTGCGGGTTTCCAAAATAGAAAATTCAAAAATGTATACAAAAATACAAATTATAAAGGAGTTGAGAATTGATTAATCCGAGAGGATTTTATTGCTTTGCGTATGTATGCCTAGATAAGGCGAAAAATTGAAACACATAAGGAAATCCAAATTTATTTTTCCAAGAATGCGCAAATGCAGTGAATCGAAGAAATTGCAATGCAAATTTTTGATGGAAATTGATGAAATTTCAAATTGAAAAGTAATTAAATGTGCAAGTATGCAAAAATTAAAACGTGCAATTCAACGTGCACAAGAGGAAATAAAAGAAAGAAAAAATATCTTCTACTTATTAATGACAAAGATTAATCATTAATTGAAATAATAATGCAATAATAATTGTTATAACAGTGATTGACTAATTAAAGCTAGTGTTCAAATACTTAAGTATTAAAACGGTTAGATAATGTTCATTGCTATGTGCGTGATAAGGTGCGAATCGAATCTCTGTCCTAACGAGCGAAAGAGAACGAATATCAGCACTGTATCTAGACACTATCTATCGGTTGACGTATCTTGGACGTGTCAACACGTCGCGCGGTCGGAGCGAAACGGGTCCGATGCTCAGCTTGAAGATCCACGTTGCGAATTGAAAATTCGTGCTCCCAACGAATCCTTTGTAGAATATCTTTCCAGTACTGGTAGAATCATTAAAGGTGAATCGAGACGAATAAAATTTCAAACATCAGCATAAGGGATCTTCTCTGCCTGAGAGAATGCTAAGGCGCCTCCACCATGTGGGGATCCCCCTCGTGGGGATCACCAGGGCTCTACGGGAGTGTTGGCTGGGCCCCCTGTCTAGAGCTGCCGCGATTCCGCTTCGTTGCCGCAAATAGCGTAACGTCGGAATGCGTAGCTCCTGATCAGGAAAGAAAGCAGCCAACAAGGGCAGAAGAGAGCAACTCGCTAAAATTCGGATGACAATGACAAACCAAAGAGAGAGGTAGGGTTTTGGCTGTGAAAATTGAGTGAAGGAAGATCGCAGGCATGAGCCACAGCTAGATCATTTCTCCGACTGACTGCTCCTGCTCCGCCAGCGCGAGACCAGCTTCGCTGGCTGCCGGCCTCCGCGAGTGCGCAGACGCAAACGCATGCGCGCTCGGGCCGCGATAGCGAGGCGGAGAGGGACGTTGCCGACAATCTCAGATTCACGGAAACGCACGATGCAACATCTCCATTGGCGACGTATGAGGGCTCATGCGGCGTTCTTCCTCAGCAAGCTAAAGTCAAGCTGTCTACATTTGCCATGACCAATCGTTGTTCGTAAACACACTTACTTGTTCGATCCGCGAACTGCGTGATGCCAAAAGTCGCTGAATATCTTTCATCAGCGTTGAGCTCTTTGATCTTCTTCAAGTTATCTTTAAAGATGCTGAACCTTCGATGTTCCTCGGACCTCGCCAAATAGCTTTTCGCGTGAACCTTCTTGAACTGTTTGAATAAACACCTTGCTTCTTGATCCTCTCTTGAGTCTCTCTTATTTCGATCCCGTGATTCCTTTGTATCATCAGCTTTTGATTCCTGTAATTGCAGCATAACTATTAATCCAACGCAGTTCGTCGCTCCTTTGACGTAAGGGCGTATCTCGATCTCCACGTGAGCCCTGTCCTACGTATAAATCCATGATTTCTAGGGCTCATGCGGATATCGAGGTACGCTCTTACGTCAGAGGAGCGACGAATTGCAGCATTAGCACCATCGACAGCTGGGCAATTTATATCAGAAGGCAATAACGAATAAATCAGGTAGAGCACGCAAAATCAGGCCGGATTGACGTTTTTGACGCCCCTAGATTGAACTTTGTTGGGCGCTCCAAAAATTGAGTTTCATAGTCCGGGGTGCCTCCCCCCCCCCCCCCCCCAACCAGAATGATTTTTAATGTATGAGTACCTACGTTTTAAAATTCTGAACAAATGCGCCCCAGTCCATATACTATGTAGCCTAATACCAAATTCGGTTTTACGGAAGGTGTCAAGTGAAAATGTCCAGTCTAAAGAGCCCAATTCTAAAAATAACCAATAGAAAATGTCCTCTGTCGTAGTATCCTCTTTTAAATGTCCATTAAATAAAATGCCCCCTCGAGAACAATGCCTACGTCGTCTGATGTCCAAAGTAATAAAATGCGACATATAACTGCAGATGACCTCAGTATTTAACAAGCCTGAAGTAGAAGTGGGGAAGTTTAACGTCCATTACATCTGACTACGCTGGTCCGTGCATCCTGTAGAATATCAGCATGAAAATATACTCAAAGTTATTTTACGACCGGTCCTGAATAGAAAACACCGGACTACAAACTTCTTTCCGCTCCTTCATGCGTTGCACCAAACAGTGCGGTTGTCGAGAGAATATTAGCGCCTACGAGACTGTAGGAATACTTCACGCATTGCACCAAACAGTGCGGTCGACCGTCGACGACGGCGACGGGAGCCGCTGCCGCATATTAGCGCCTACAAGGCTGGGCGGATACTTCACGCATTCCGCGTACATGCCGGTACGCGCCTTAATCATTGAAAATGCGTAATCTCTCGGTGTCGGACATACCGCGGTGTATCTATGGTGTAATTTACTGAAAATACCCAGCATCATTAAATAGAGAGTGAGAATATAGCGTTTATTGTTCATTTAGAGTCAGAGAATTGTAATCATTCTGGCTCGCAGATTGCTATTTCGAGAAGTGGATAGCAAGGTAAGAATGGTTAATTCAACCCGTAGGTTTTATGACAAAGCACATTTAGTTGATTTTTAAACCGAGCAGCACTTATTTCACATCAATCTTTTCGGCGAATTTTCGTAAACAAATTAGAAATCCGAAGGTTTCGATGGTAAAAAATCCCTCAATGTCGAGCTAAGGATCTGAGGAAGTGGAGAGTAACAATTACCGTAAAATTATGGTGAAACTGCTGTAAATAATTGTGGTTTTCGGTTATTCCCCGTAGGAATAAACCCTTGGTGGCTATTTTTTTCTTCGAGTGAAATTTAACTTTTTGTGAAATTTACGTGAAATGGCCTTTTAAAAAGATGACTTTTTTCCATGGATTTTTTTTTTTTTTTTTTTACATATTTTGCAAACTTTTGTGGTATTGAACAATTACGAATGATGCTTGAAGAGTTTGTCAACACTTTTTAACTCGAATTGAAAAAGTTATGAGTTTCTTCAAAGTTTTTTTAACAGTCGTTACGAGCAATTCGGCACCTAAGAATAATACCGTCTATAAATAATTATAAATATTAAAATACGTACTTTGCCTGTCATGTCGTTTGCTAGCACCGTATTGGTTGGCACGTTATATTGTATTCTCACGTTGGAATATTTTTCATCCCAGTCGTTATATTGTCCCTTCACACTCTCAAGTGAGACGACCAGTATAGCCATAGATAGGATCTGTACGAAGCAAAATCATAGATGTAGTAATGATCAATCATCTATCTATCACATACCGTTGAAAAAAGGGTAACAAACAATTTAAATGTGGCCATACACGAGAAAACGAACCTTACCACCGACAAATTCCAAATTGAGTAATTGATGCCACTGCATGAAGGCTTATTGCTTAGCACTGCACCAATGCACCATGTTCCTTTACTCCTGAATTCTTTGCTTTTCTTTTACTCGCAAAGCCTTGCAAGATGCCGGCAATTGCTAGTTGCTTGCAACCATATTCAAAGTTTTTCCAACATGTTTGGAACTCATTAATTTTGGATTACAGTGCAACCGTGCGGTTTCTTTGGACACGTGGTACTTTAAAAAACTAGACCGCTCTACTTCATCATTTCTTCGCACTATATCCATCAGCCTACCGCAGTAGACCTACAACCTTTTTCCCGTGTGCTTTGACTGCTTTGAGGGTTAAAGTCAGATTGAAGCGGAAAAATTAGTCGCAGCGGCCCCTTCAAATGGAAAGATAGGCAAACAGCAGTACAGCAGAGAGTTGTTGGGTGAACTTACTGCGACTTGATTGAAATAAATTGCTATTATCTTAAAAATAAGAGGTTAAAGAATTAGCATATTCAGGATGATATTGCAAAAATGCGTATCTTGGTTGCAGTGTTGCAAAATCCCCTCTCCTATTTTATTTTTTAAAAGGATCCTGAGAAAACATCGTGGATTAAAATTTTGCTAAATATTCTTCGCATTAAGAAGAAAAATCACGGAGGTTTTCAAGAAATGACTTATGGTAGTCCTATATGTGGAAAATGAAGTAAGGCAGGAAGTCTGCAATGCCGCCAACCGAGATACGCATTTCTGCAGTTTCACCATGGACATGGCATAAATTGCAACAATCAAGCAATCTTGCATTTTATCGCAACCTATTGCACTTTGCAATACGTAGACAGACCCTTATAAAAATTGGCGATAGGAGCTGCGTTTCAAAATACCATAGGAGTTCATATAGCCGACTGAAGAGGGCGACAGAAAATCATATAGCTGGCTGTAGAAAGTGGAAAAAATCAAACGGCCGGGCTACACGAAGCGATAAAAAATTATACAGCTGGGCTATAGTTCCTATCGCCGGGCTTTACACTTTATCGTCTGGCTGTTGCTTTTTCGCCATCGGCTATAAAAGGCTATAAGAAATTGTGTAGAAATTCTTGTGCTTTGTAAATCCTTAAGTTTGTACGGAATCACCTTGAAATTTAAAAACGCACATTATATTTCCCTTTACTACATATTTTTTTTTCATCAATTAAAATGAGAATAATCCATACAGAGTGTGTGCAAACATTTCAAAGTCATGAGTTGAAAAACGCTGACTCCGCGAGATTAAATATTAGAGCCTAACACAAAGCGGAGCGGCGGCGCAGCGCACTGGCGCCTACAAACCTAACAGGGATACTTCACGCATTGCGCAATGCGTGAAGTATCCCTGTTGGGTTTGTAGGCGCGAATGCGCGTTTAGCGCTGGCTGCCCGCCCGCCCCGCCGCGTCGCGCCGCAGCGTACCGCGGCGCTTGAAGCAACTATTTCACACCAGACGTATTGCACAGTATCATACGAAATTGAAGGTGCTCCAACATATTAGGAATGGCAGGCATCCTTTAAAAGTACGGAGCTTTCCTTGAAAATAAATCAAGATACTACGGCCCAAAAAGAGAGCGGTAGTCCAAAAACTCACTAAGTCCTAGCATCCTTAATTAGTAACGTTTAGCATACACTTTATCGCCAGGCTGTCGCTTAGTCGCCATCGGCTATGAAAGGCTATAAGAAATTGTGTAGCTGGCTATAGAAGCTATTGGAAATCTTACAGCCGGCTGTAGGTCTATGGTATTTTGGAACAAGATTCTACTGCCAATTTTTACCGGGGTTCATTGAAGTTAACCATAATTAATTTGCGGAAGTACCGCATCCTCAAGTTAATTATATTTTTTGAGATGACAATACTCACAAGACGCCGGGGAGACAACGCACCAGCTTTAGTGATCATGTTTGATGTGTCACAAAAAATCGCAGAAAGAATCAACCTGGCTGAGGGGTGGAATGAGTTGGATCACACTTTAAAATACTTCCGGAAAATATCTATCATTTTAGCTTCTCGAGATCACAAAACACATATGACCATCAAGGAAAAAAGATTGAATTTTGCGTTGCAAATGAACAGTTTTTAAAGATTTGAGGTCGATTTTCTTTTTCCCTCTTTACAGGGAAACGCAGACCATCACACATCACAGGCACTCAATTTCGGATCACTGGCAGATGATCTATTACTGCCAATTCTACTCTCTGTGACTCCTTGTACCTAATACGTATGACTGCCTCTGTTCCTACCTTTTAATTATCTTCGACTGTGCGCGTCGTCGGGTACTAAGTTTTCATTGCTCAGTTGTCTTGAACCAATCTCGGTGCTTGCATCGGAGCGCGGTTCGGAAGAAAACTATAATCCCTCGCTTTCTATCGATGAGGTGGTGCTGTAATACTTCTGAGACATTCCATCAAACTGGGAGATACCTCGAATCTGTCAGAAATTTTGCACGATGTGATCGCGATAACGATCATAAGTTGTCTGTTTGGACGCTAAATCTGAAATTTGACTTGTTGCGTGCATTCATAAACCTAATTTCTTTTATAATTTTTCGATTTTTTTCTATTCGTGATTTTTCAGGTGGGACGGGATTTCAGTCCAAAGAGACGAACTTTCAGGGAGAGAGCAGCGATAAAAAAAAAAAAAAAAAAAAAAAAAAAAAAAAAAAAAAAAAATTGGATTTCGAGATTGCGAGAAAACGCTTTATTTTAAAAAGTAAGTTGCGTTGCGAGCAGTTTATTATTCATTTTTGGTCAAGTGGAAAGCGCAAGGTTGTATTATAAATGAGGTCGAATGCCATGCTCTGAATATGATACAGGAGAATTTTAGATGGTTTTTCCTTGAATCTCGAACGTTTCTTGAACTGCAAACAATCCGTGCTTAATCCACCCGGAAAGCATATTTACCGTTTATTCCGACATTTATTACACAACCAACATTCATTACACAACTATCAATTTGTGCTCCTATCGGCAGATCTCATCCGTTTGAATTTTCGCCTTCAATTTTGCCAGGTAGGCAAGGAACATACCGCAGAGCGCGAATAGTTATCTCTGCGGAGGACCCAACCCATTCATCTCACTCTAGTCGGTAGGCAATAATCGAATATGATCGTAATAAATTATTTTGCAATTTTGCAGTCACTTCCCCTCCCAGGCACTAAGCAAAGATTTAAAGTAATTTTGTTGAAAATTGTAATTTAAGTAAAAGTTTTGCGATACAATGCAGGGCCGGATTTACCTACTTGCCGCCCATGGGCCGCCTATATTTTGCCGTTCTGAAACTTTAACAAAAAAACCATCAAGTGAACGTGCCGGAGGGGGTGGGTTGCATAAGACACGTTTACTAGTGTTGGACAAATTTTCTGCAAAAAAATGCGCAAAACATAAATGTGGTTTGATAATTTTAACTTCCGCTGCCGCGCCGCGCTGACCACACTGTATTTGGCGCAATGCGTGAAGTATTCATGCAGTCTTGTAGGCGCTAATATGTGTAACGCGCCGACCGCCGCGCTGAGGGCTTTTCCTTTCAATCTCAAGTCCTCGTCATCATTTCACTCTGCGCCGCGCCGTTCCAGGCCAAATTGGGTGCTTGGTTTCTCTCTTAACTCGACTAATTAAAGGTGCTGCCTCTTGTGTCGCCGAAAGACGAAAAAATTAGAAATTACTATACTCTCAGGAAATGATTTTGACGCCGCGCTCTCAGATTTTGTCGCCTTTTCTCGTTTGCAATTTTTTTCTGAATACGATTTTTTATACGTACGTTTAGAAAAAGTCACAATTTGCCGCCCCCCTACGATCGCCATCATGGGCCGCGGCCCATGTGGCCACCCCCTAAATCCGGCCCTGATACAATGTGGATACTATCTTTTACATGGGGTAGGTATGGGTCTGTTGCACCCAAGAGGGATTTGCAGATTGATGGCTGATTCTTATGTAATTTTTCACGAGAAAACTGATGGTGTGCTTAAAAACACTCCAAATTCGATATTAAAGCTGCAAAAACTAAATAAAGTTCAAAGTTCCAACGGAGGCCTCTCATTGGTCGTCTACCAGTCGTCTACGTCACAACCTGGAAACGTTTCCCGCCGTTCGCGTAGCCGTGTAGTAAACATATGCCTTCAGCGTTAGCTAGTGATCGATCTGTGATAATAAACGTCGGTTCTGTTGTTAATTGTTATTTAAAGTTGTGAAAATGCCGAAGAATACCACCGTCGGCTTCACCAAAGCCGATGGACGCAATTTGCCCGTCGTAAACGACGAAACTTTGAACAAGTTCCTGGAGGAGAATCTGGACGCTGAACCGGAGCTTCGGCACGTGAAGGTAGCAAGGTAAGCCACTACAAACGTTTATGTTCTTTAATATTTCCCTCTGAAATGACCTCTCAAGGGTCTCTCAGCACGCGGATGATCGCAATTTTCTCTAACGTGATTATCATCCAGTATTTTCAAGACGTAAACAAGACAGTTTCACAGGGTCTAACCTCATTGTTTTGGTACGCAAAGTAACAATCTCCAGCTAAAGAAGTGGATGCTCACACACAGTAATCAAAGTTATCATAAACTCTGGATGACACAGCCTACTTGGTGACCTGAGTGATCCCTTAGGAGTGGGCTATGGCTCTGCCTATTGAAGAAACGCACCATCGCTCCTAAGCTGGTAGCAGAGAGCAAATCTAGTTGGACATAATGATCTAGATCTACTATAACTGTGTGTGCATGAGACAATTAGTTTTGGGAATTTGCAGTGACCAATTCATTATCAGAGAGAAGTCAACCGCAAATTATCAACATTTTGTGCGTACATGGTGGCGAAATCAAATTGCGCCAAGAAAGACTTTCTTGGCCGTAGGGGTTTTTCAGTCATTTACTAACCTATGGATCTTGATTGTGACTGCTAGAAAATTTCATCTTTTAAATTATTTTTCTCCCTGCTTCACAGATCCTGTCGCTCAACATATTTCCTGAAGGCTGTTGGTTTTGTGGAGGTGAGGCGGGATGGTGACATCTGCTATGTGAAGGGGAAGGTTACGCCTGAACATCGCGTCCGAAGCCCCAGCTACTCGGTCACATGCAGCATCCACGAACTGGAGAATAAAGTGCTCGAGGCCAAATGTTTGGACTGCGTTGCATCTGAAGGTAAGCAGCTTTTTGTTTCAAGCCAATACTTTCATTCTTGCAAGCATAGGTTTTACCTTATGTGTAGAGCTTGAACTAAATGAAAATGGAAATTTTTGGGCAGACTCAAATTCTTCTATTCCCGTTAATTTGGATGGCAAAATTATTCCTGCACCCCTGAATCAAAAATTTCCTCTGTGATTGCCTCCGTCAAGAGATCGTAGTTCACCAAATCACTCATCAACCCTTACTCTGATTTCCATGAGCGTATTTATAAATTCTGTATTTCTTATTGTTACAGGGGTCTGTAAGCATGTAGTGGCCTTCATTGCCTGGCTTCGATGGAAGAGTGAGGAAGTTGCGCCAACCTCTAAAGAGTGCTACTGGAAGAAGGCGCGGCTCTCTGATGTTGGCACTAAGGTTAAATTCGTGGAGGTTGCTACAATGAAGCGAAAGGCCCCAGAAAAATCTCCACCAATTGATCTGGACCAAGGTGAAGCAATGTATAACCAACCCAGCAGCAGCAACCAGAACTGTCGCAGCGCAGAGAATAGTAAACATCCTAACCCGGAACAAAAGGAAGGTTTTTTTAATTTTCTAGTCTCAAAATTGAAAGAAAATCAAAGCAATGCATTATTGTTGAAGCAAGTTTCAGAGACGACATCATACTCCTTGTTCCATCTGATGATCGCATTCAAAAAAACGGAGCTTCCTCATAATGCCCCTAAGTTCCTCAAATTTTGTCGCTCCCTAATGAATATGAAAGAATGCGAGCTTATTTATGAAAGAACGAAAGAACAGGCGCAGTGTGCTGAGTGGAATGACATGCGGTTCGGGAGGGTTACAGCCTCCATCCTATGGGCTGCAAGCAGATGCCTGACGCCTGATGGCAGCCTCGCTAATCAAATTGCAGGTGCTTCGTCAATTCCAGACACACCGGCAATGAAGAGAGGCCGAGAGCTTGAACCTGATGTGTTGGCCAATGTCGGTAGAAGGTATAACGGGAAGGTTCAGAAGCGTGGTATCAAGTTGCATCCTGAAATTCCCATTTTTGGGGCATCGCCAGATGGCATCTTAAAAAATAAAGTTGTCGAGGTTAAATGTCCTTCAACTTATGAACGCTTCAAAGAATACTTCAGCAAGGACATGACGGAGCCAGCACCTGTGTATAAAGCACAAGTTATGCTTCAATTGCTTATGTGCAAGAAAATGAAAGGATTATTTTGTGTAGCTGAACCCTCTTTTAAGACCACAGGCCACGTCACTGTAGTAGAAGTTGCTTTAGACACAATATTTTTGAAAGATATCATGTTGAAAGCACTAAAGTTTTGGAAGGACAACATCTACCCTCGCCTGTACAATGCCATTTCCTGAGGTAACAGGTTTCCTTTCGTTTGTTCCAGCAGGACTTAATGTTGGTGCTAATTTTTGTAAGAGAGTTTTTTCATACACTCATTTTAGACTTTAATTTACTTGCTATTACTAATGTAGTAATTTTTTTGTGATCCAAGTTTTCCATTTGTTTTTGGAGAGTTCCTACGGATTTTGGTGCAAGTGGCGCTCAACTCATGGCTACAGCTTCTCAATTAAGTAGTTATGATGCGCTTAGTCTTACGCACAAGTTGATGCGTCACATGAAGTTATGATCATAACAATTCTAATAGTTTGTTGTTACTTTTACCCGTGATATTTAGATAATTATTGTTATATGTAAGAAACCTTGTGTTCAGTTTGTGTGATGTAAAAATAGTCCTGGAGCAGAGATCTGCTATAGATGAGGCAGACTTGAGTCCTTGAAACTTTAAGTGAGAGCTTCCTCAAGCCTTTGTGCAGCAAACTTTCCTCATCTTTAACAGGGCTTCACCATAAAGTGCCTCAATTTCTTATCTTGTCCTCTGATAAATTAATATATCACTAGTGATAATAATTTGACTAGTCAAGTTGATTGCTTCACTGAATCCTGTCGTATAAATTTACACAGGCATTTAGGATAGTGTCTTATTCTTTGTTCTTCCTCATAGTGTAATAATATCCATTAAGTATTTTGTTAGCTATGCCTTTTCCACCAATTACGTTCATTTGTTTTATTGTAGTTTTCCCTCATGGAGTCAATTTAAGTCAAAAATTTTAGAAATTAAGTCTTTAGTGTGCTAATTTACTTACAGTAGACACCTTGGTTTATGCAAGTCTCCCGATGAAGTCAATGACAGTCAATAATGTTTTGCACAAGGTGATGTGTGTGTCATTAGCCTTTAAAATTTTGTGTCGATCTAATAATGTATTCATGTTTCTATTGCCTCTTGCGTCACTGAAGTTAGTTGTAGTCCGAAATTGTCTGCGCAAATAGTTTGGTTTGTTCGGCTCATTTTATATGTTACTTCAATGTGATTTACCCTTCACGTCTCTCGATGAAGTCTATGTCAGTTAAACATTTCCCACATGAGGTGATTTCCTTGTTACTTGCCTTTAAACTTTCACACTGATTTAATTCTGTTTCTGTTTCCTTTATCTTTAATGAATTTAGTTCTAGTAAAAAATTATCTGCTTAAATTAAATAGCTTTGTTCGTATATCTCCTTCCTCATTACTTTTTAAAAATCCCCCCCCCCCCCTTTCCTCTTTTCTCATTTGCAAAGCTCAGAACATCACAATGATAAATCAAACTAGATAGTAAATTTAATTTCAGCACATCATAAGATTTAACTGAATACTAAATGGACATCATAGACCGAATGCAATGTAGCTGCACAGCAACTTATAAAAAATTTTCTATGCATTTCTCTCTCTTGCATAAAGAACTGTAAAATATAATAGATAAGCTGACACTAAAACTTTCTATGTAACTAGCAGTCAATTATTGCTGCAATCTGACTTTCAAAATAAAACTTAAATTAGGAAGGAGGCCACTGACTATGCTTCAATGCTTTTTCATCTCCTCTCTTAACAATGGTAACCTTTAAAACTAAAAAATAAAAAAAAAAAAAATAATAAAAAAAGAGAGATATAAAGGAAAGAAAAAATGCAACGCACAATTTTTACACGTACAAAGCATAAGATTGCCTAATCCTTATATCGATGGTCGAAAATTTGATGGGGAAAAAATTTACGGAGAGTACATGGACTGCATTTTGCCGAAAGGAACCAAGAGCATTGCAATGTCGCTAAGGTTGTGCAACTGTTTTTACCTTATGAACATAAAGTGATCTCCTAAACAAGTTATATGCTTCTCTCCTCCTAATTGACTATAAATTCAAGAAGAAAATTACCTTTGTAAGAATAATTTTTTTGCATGATTTCAGCAGTTTTATAGCAAAGAATGTCAGTTGCACAATCCCAGCCACATTGGAATGCTCTTCATTACTTTTTGCAAAATGCAATCCATATATGCTGTAAACAAAAAGATCTAAAAACATTGAAATGGTTAGTGTTTTTATTTCTAATGAAGAAACATAATACATTTAAAATAAGGCGACAAATTCGTGAATATAAAATAATATCTTAAAGAATAAAAATTCATGCAAATGATACTTTTTAAGTTATCATCCTCCTTAATACTAATCATGCTTTATTCCCTTCAAGGGTTTTTCTTTCTGTAAGTAAGCAGGAAAAAATTAAATATTTTTGGGGACTATTTGCGTAAATTAAGGAATAAATGTGAGAGCATAAATTCATTAAAATACTGCTCGTGGGCTCAGGTACATGTTTGAGGTAAATTAAAATCATAGTGCTCTCACTTGCAATACTCCTTAAAAATGATTCGGATCAAATTAAAATTATGCACGCCCTTGTAAATGCTACTTCAAAAGTGGTCCGCGTTCAGGCAAAAGGAGTCGTGCTGTTTGAGAGTTTGGCAGGTATCACAGGGCAATTTGAAACCTTACTAGAATACAGTCGGAGGAATTATTTTGAAAAGTTTCCTCCTTGCGAGTAAAAAATTCAGTGAAATGTGCAGATGAATCCTCACAACTTTTTGATTATAAAAGATTACTTAACTTAAAAATGAAATACTACCTGAAAATCAATCAAATATACATTGAGAACTTAAATAATATTAATTCATTCAAATGATAGTCTTAGAGGTATAATCATTGATCGAATGATACAGTCAGACATAATCAATGGTCCCGCCTAATAGGGATTACAAAAAAACAGCGGATTCATATTTTATCTGATCTCTGTGTCAATGGCTGTTTGACCTTATAGGAAGTGAGGACCTTGTAAGTTGGATAAAGCAGCTGCAATTATTACAGCATGATCAATAATACCTATGAAATTATGATTGAAGCAAGCACGTAGGATCTAGTAATGCGTATCCTCTTAGACGTCCGATTACTCTTTCCACATGAATTCTTAAACTAGCTATAATCTTTGTTTCCTTAATTTCATCTTTACTCATTTTGACACCCCCTTCAACTGATGGTGGCCTTATGAGAGAACAATTTCTTTTATGCAGTTCGACTTCTATTTGCTTAAATCCTCGATCTGCCATGACAACAGTGTTCTTCTGCAGCTTATCTAAGAGCCCGCTTTGACTGACAATTTCAGAATCACTGGCCCGCCCTCCATAGCCTTTTGATATAAAATTGATGAACCCATCTGGTGTGGTTGAAACAAGATATTTAACAGTATTATTTTTTTTATATTCAGACCATGTCAGTGATTGATGCTCTGGATCAGATAATTGCTGAATGTGAATTTCAAAGCAATCAAGTAAGCATTGAACATCCGAGTAACGAGCTTTGAACTGGAATGGGACATTGGCTCGAATGATTTCTTTCTCTGGCCAACGAATGAGCGTAGCCATGAATTGAGAAATTAGAGGGAAAGTTTTTGAGAGAATACGTGATATGGTAGATTTGCAGAGTCCAAAGTATATGGCTAGCATTTCTATTGGCTCATCAAGACGTATTTTGCGCAAAACTATACAAATGTTTCTTTTACTGCAATTCGTGAATTCTAACATGGGGTTTATATGGTCGAAAAGTTCTGATTTTTTAAAACTATTTGCCAACGGTGTTCTCCACCATTTGCCTTGATGACGTTGCATCAATCTCCATCCTGATTGGCCAGTTTCGCGATAACTTGATAAGAGCCCGCACACTACTTTCTTGAGGTTAGGTTTTCTACATAAATGAAATTTCTGATGTTTTGGTTTATTTTATTTGATACAATAAATGAATGGCCTCTTTCATTTCAGTTTTAATCCATCGGCACCATGCAAATTGTTGCGACGTAGTGAATTACTAAAGTAACTAGTAGTCATAAGTTTCATTTTAACCGTTTGCTGATATTCATTATCTCCAATAAGTATAGTGTTCATGTATCCGTCTTCACCATCCTCGTACTGCAAATTGTAATGTACAGATCGTAATAATTTCCTTTTTGATTTCCATTCAATGACCAATATGTTGAAGTCATTTTTTAAAACCCTCACCCTTTCAACCCCCAGCATATATTCAGTTGCATACAAACAAAACAAGTCAAAACTCAGGTTTGCATTTTTACATATTCTCTTCCTACATTATCATTTTAAGTTCATGCTTTAGCTTTGCTTTGCCAATGGCCATTACAAGTTTATGTTAAATTTGAGCTTTCATTTTTGTAACCGGTTGACCAAGTGTTTTTGATCTTAGAGCACCTAAGTGACACAGGTTTTTTAAACTTCATCAGACACTAGACCAGTATCTCTTGGATTCTAACAGAAGTTATCATGTAAACATCGTTTTCTGTGCCAAGCTGTGCTATCCACAAGAGACTACCATCAATTCATCATATGACAGCGAGTCCTATTAAATTTGTTTGTACCAGAAGCACTGAGGTGTATTTTGTTCGTCTTTACTAGTAACATTAGACTGTGATTCTATCCTTTCATGTAATGAATGACGTTTGTAGTGGATGGCAATGAAATCTCACTACACTTGCATTGATAAGCCGGAGCTCTTTAGATTAGTTTCCCCCAAAGGGCTCCTGGTTCAGGGCGTATCAATACTCCAAGTCAGTAATGGAAAATTTTCCCAGAAAAAAAACTAAGACAAACTGAGGCTTATAAGTAGTGTGGTAGGGGCAGTCTAAGGCAGTTCCTCTGATTTTCGACCCTACCCTCCCTTGTTTGAAATGATAGAGAAAGAAAAAGAAGTGGTCGCATTTTGAGCTTCTCGGATTTTGTGGATAATGTAAGTAGTTACAGTCGCTACCCGCCAGCAAGCTTCTTGAGAATGGTGTATTTTACGAAACAAAGTCATTCTACAGAAAGTGCTTGAATATTTTGTGTTGAACCAAGCAAAAAGAAAAAACACAGTTTGGTTCATTTTTCATGCTGTGAATTTTGGATTTTGCTGGAATATTGATGCCATATTGTACCTACCTTCGCCACAGGACAAACAAACCCTTACAATGCGAGCACCTCCTTTTTTCTCTCTATGGTTCAAAGCTACCCCTTCACTGTCACAAGCAGAGATGTCAGTAAGGTTACCCTAGACCCCTCTTGTCCCTTTTTATGTGCCCTATGTAATACTGTAATGGCCTCTTGTAACACTTTATTAGTTGGACTGAAGACTCCGAAAATCCTAAGTCCTCTTTTTTATCAATATTGAAATTATGATCTGAATTATCTTTCTTTTCTTTTTGTCTCCAGGCATCTGACAGCTGTCTTCTTTGGCTCTGGCGTTGTTCTGTACAGTCTTCAGAAAAATGAAGCTCGGATGGCTAATATTAACAGCAAATCTCACAATTTCATGGCTGAGCCAATCACCAGCTGGGATGTTTTGTCTTCCAGAGAAGATGATATGAAAACTAAAATGGAGCTTTTCATCATGAAAGTTCAGGTTGTTGTTCATTTTTTTTCTGTCATTTAGTTCTCATATCAAGGCTAATTTCATGAAGTGTTTTCATACAATGCTACACAGTCTGGAGAAAAGGGGACGTCTAAGTGAATACGTCTTCACAAGTGTGCGTGGACCTAAATCGTACAACTACATAATAATATAAATGCCTGTGCCAACAAGCTTAATATCTCCCAGTTTCACTGTATCTTATTCAGCTTTATCCTTGCAATAATTTGTGTTTTATGTACATTTAAATTCTATATCCTTTAAAGTGCAATAATTTGTTTGCCTGGTTTTTATTAGGAACGCTCAAGCTATCAGGGTAATTTGGATTGATTTGACCTGCACTAGGCTAACTATACTTCATGCTGCCTAATTTTGCCATACATTTCATTTTACAACAAATTAATATACAGCATTACACCTTGAAATTTTTCATAAATCTAGCTCCCCCATATATTCTACAGAATCGGTTGGAAAGTCAGTATGCACCTTAGTTTTCTGCCAAAAACATGATAGGAAACTAAGCAATGCCTGTTTTAGTTAGGCTGTTTCCAGTCAAAATGGTTCAATTGAAAAGAACAAGAGTAATGAATATCTGACCATTCTGTGCTTTTCATTTTTCATCAACTTTTCCTTAATGCGCGTTACTCTGTTCAAAACATTTATGTGTTACCGTATCTATTTACAGGCAGATTTTTGCCGATCCTTGGAGGCTGAAGAGGAGTCTGATAAAAAATTCATTGTTGATCGCTGGGAGCGGAAGGTTGGAGGTGGTGGTATCACTTGTATACTGCAAGATGGACAGACTTACGAAAAAGCCGGTGTAAATATATCTGTTGTGCATGGCACTCTTCCTGCCAGCGCTGTGCAACAAATGCGAGCCAGGTAAATAGATCATGTTGTACTTCATATTTTGAAAAAGCTGGTTTTTGGACTTTTCGTATTTGACTTCAAGGAAACATACTTGTTTTTGGACATTGATATTTTAGAATGTGAAAATGGTTGGTCTCCAGCTTAAGATCTTCATTAGAAGTTTTGAATAAAAACTTACCCCTAAAATCTCAGTGTTAGTGAGCTAGTAATTTGAATTCTCCAATCAAGTTCTTCAGAAGGATTGACGGTTTCTGTCTTGAAATTTAGTTGTTTATAGTTTTTTTTTTTATCCTGTAAATTTTTTTTACAACAAAGTGCAACATGAAGTGCCCAAAAATGTTAAGGCTACAAAAAAAAAATACATTGGACCCGTCAAAAGAGACTCATTATCAGCATTTAAATTAATCTCTTTGAGTTTTTGCACTTAGATAGGTTGTTCAAATTTTAAATTGTTTCAGATCTCCAGTATTTTTAAGGAATTATTTTTCTCAAATTTTATTGTATTTGTTTCATACCCCTCCAGCAGCTCAGTCAAAGTGTTATTATGAAATAATTAAAACAAAAGGAAAAGGCCAATAATTTTTTGATCCTTGCAAATATATTGCTGAAGCACTTTATCCCAGAAATTGATGACATGCAGTGTATATTTTTTTCCAGAGGCAAAAAGTTTCGTAGTGATAAGTTGCCATTTTATGCAGCTGGGGTGAGTTCTGTGATTCACCCACGGAATCCAATGGTGCCTACAGTCCACTTTAATTACCGGTACTTTGAGGTCACTGACGATGATGGCTCAACACAGGTAAAATTAATCACAGTTTTTACTTTTGTTGAGAGCTATGATAGTAGGAGGGGTGAGCTAGAGGGTTTTCCTATGAACAGAAAACACTCATTGAGCCAAAAGCCCCAATCAACTGGGCCTGAATCGTGAAAATGCTTTGCTAGAGCCAGAGGGGCAGAGACATAAAAAAGGGTGAACGATGAAGTGAAAGAACTGATGTGCCTTGTGTCGTGTGATTTGCATCATTGAACTTCATCTCGGCAAGATTTGGTATCTAAGACTCTATTTCAATATTGTCCCTGGATTGTGCAGTATCGCCACATTATTGCAGTGCCAAGGGAAACCGCTTTACTAGCCTTCAGATGTTGCCAAATTTCAATTGTCCAATCATGAACTTTTGGGGACACTTATGAATATTTCTCCTCTAATTTTTCAAAGAATTTTGTAAGTAATTTAATCTAAAGTGTCTGAAAATTTCAAGCAAAAATATTCATATTTTGAAGTGTATAATTTTTTAGAGGAAATTCGAATGCTCTAACAGCGTTTTTTCTTATCATGGCTAATCAGTACTTGGTCATTCCTAAAATTTGGATAAATCGGGATAAAGTTTTGATTCTGTCTTGCATTTGCCTTCTTGAATATTCCTTTTTCCATGGTCACATATTTTTTTCAAGGGTTTGTTATGATTAAACTTCATCTTTTCAAACTAACCTTTACTGTACATTTTGTAATTTCAGTGGTGGTTTGGTGGGGGCACTGACTTGACTCCATACTACCTGAATGAAGCGGATGTAGTTCATTTTCATCGAACATTAAAAGAAGCCTGTGATAAACATGATGATAGTTATTATCCTAAATTCAAGAAATGGTGCGATGATTATTTCTTCATCACTCATAGAGGTAAGTTATATTTTAATCTGTCTATCCAACTGCTATTTAAGTATTACAAAGCTCAGGGAAACAAAATGAGCGGCCAAAGTCATTCAAGTCTAAGAGAATGTTTGAGCATTTAAACTGTCAACACTTTAAATTTTGAGGAGAAGGTTAACTCTCTAGTTGCCTCTGATGGGAATAAGCTGTTAATGTTTTAGGAGTCTCAACTGAGCGGCCTGTAATCGTATCTTGGTGTCACTTAATCCTGTTTTCTTGGCAGTTCCTCATTCTCTTCCTTTATTTTTGACGACTGCTCTCATGTGAAAGTAATTATTTCAACAATAACTTTGTCCTGCTCCACTGTGTTATTTCACTAGTCAGATGCGTCTTGGAGGTGAAATCTTATTGATCTCACCCTTTCACATTTTTTTACATAATTTTTTTCCTTCTCAAAATGAATAACTTTACTCTGTAACCAGGTGAAAGGAGAGGAGTTGGAGGCATCTTCTTCGATGACATAGACCTACCTGCTCAAAACAAGGTGTTTGAATTTGTCAAATCGTGTGCTAATGCTGTTATACCTTCATATGTGCCTTTAGGTTAGTTTAATAATTTTTATTTCATTTGTTTAACTTTTATAAACATGAACATTTACTCCTTAATAAAATTACAGCACATCCAAAATGAGAAATTAAGCTAAAAAGGCACAACTTGGCCATTCTCAATATAGATTAGCAGACGGGGAAAAAAATAGTTGGAAAAAGTACAAGAATTATCAATGAAAAATCTGCTTAACCAACAGTTACAGACAAAATTCTGTCGCAACATTCCAGATAATAATTTTTGTTTCCTTTTTTTTGTACCGTTAACTCTTTAGGGTTTTCAAAAATTGCTGTCTCAACTGCATTGTAAACAAATATTAAACTAAAAAATACATGTCTTTTTATTTTTTACAGCCTTTTTAGAAAATGGATTTTACAAAAGCTACGACTGTCTTACGAAGCACTACAATTTAATTAAGGATGCTCAGGAACTGATGTTTTTATTTTGCAAATGAAACATCAGAGCTAACAACGATAAGCCATATTTGATACCAGGAAAAACTTACAATGCACTTAAAATTGCGAATTCAATCACATGGCTTGTAGGTTTTCTGCTGATATCTTGAATTGGCTAACACGTTGTTAGAATTCCTTGGTTGCAAGCTGTTGTTTCAACTTATGCTTTTCATTTTCTGTTGTTTTGATTTTTGCGGTTCAGACATTTACATCTATTTACCATGTTAAGTTGACCTTGGTTCTCTAATCAATCTATCATTTTTTTACTCTCTTTATAGTTAAAAAACACAAAAATGATGGATATGGCTATCATGAAAGACAATGGCAACTGCTGCGTAGAGGACGTTATGTAGAATTCAATTTAATTTACGACCGAGGGACGAAGTTTGGTCTAGCCACTCCAGAGGCTCGCTATGAAAGTATTCTAATGAGCCTGCCCTTAACAGCGGTAAGATAAATTTTAACTCTCCTGTACTTCTACTTAGTTTGTTAGTGAAGAACCATGCAAAGAAAACCAAGTAATTCAGTGCAGGCTGAATTTTATTATCAATTATTAACTATCAATGCGTATTCCACAACCTCCTGAGTATAATGACATTTTAAAGTTGCTCTTTCTATGTGCTAGTGTCAAGAAAAGCAGGGTTAAAATTCGAATTTTTCAGCTTTCATATGCATTATCTGGTAGAGATGTAATTGATTAAGGAGAACTCCTTCTCACATGTTGGCTAGAAAGATACAAGACTCCTTCAGAACAAAAGGCTCTGCATATTCAACACAAAATTCGTGCCCTGTCGTGATTGAAAAACGCATATAAGTCGCCGAAAACCTTCCTTTTCGGCTTGGTTTTCCTCAAAACTGGCATGCAGATAAAAGAAGAAAAAAATCAATAACAAATTACTCCAAATTTCATTAATTTCTGATGGTAGGTATTTTTTTAAGTCTGGTATAGTTATCAAATGCTGTGGTTTTTTTTTTTTTTTTTTTTTTTTTTTTGAAGGGAGAATATTAATACATTTTATGAGTATATATGTTTTAATATCTGTGCATTTTTTTTTCCTTGTCTTCACAGAGGTGGGAATACATGCATGCTCCGGAACCTGGAACTGAGGAGGCAAAATTGATGGAAGTACTACGAAACCCTAAAGATTGGGTCAAAATATAGAGAAACCGTATGTTGTGAACAATTTCTTGAATCTTTAAATGATGCAAGATTCACATTCTTCAGGAAGTCTCAATTCTATGTTATGCTTTACAGTATTGCAAAGTAATAAAGCGTATCATCATTTTAATGGTCCTAGACTAATTTCAAATCCTGAGATGCTTTTTTAAACAGAAACTTCTTAGTATGTAGTTCTTTCAAGGAGGAAGACTACTGACTGAATAAAATGTAATAATTGCTGAAAGAGAAAAACGAAACAAGGATGGTTTGTGACTTCCAAACATGGCTGTGTAGTTCATTTTTGTTCACTGATCATAATTTTTGCCGGCTTAAAAGCAAATACCCATCAAAATAATCAAAAACGACTTATGCTACAAGAGGCTAATTTTTCAGTCAGAGGGCAATTAAAAGTTATTCTTAAAGCTACAGAGAAAACTTTTCACCTCACACTGTTGTAAACTAGCTATCAGGGCAAGAAAGCAGGAGTGAGGTGTGATTAACTTCGCTAGGTATTCCTCAACTTAGAATAATTTATATTTTAAATTGTCTCAACGAATGATCCTTGCCAATTGGTCACTCATCGTGATTTTTGAGCCATTTTCTGTTAGATTCAACTCTTCTTTTTGACCTAGCTGAAGGATGCGACAGACTCATCACAAAATGTTGATTCGAGGAATCCTGCCCCTACATTCGCACAATCCTCAACACCAAAAATTAGTATTTTATCCCATACTTATACTGCAACCCTTTGTCAGCCCTGAATATAATTTTTATGAGCAAATGAACTAGAAAATTTCGTATTTTGAACTTGGGTGAAATTTTTTCTATCTAATGATAGTAAGTATCCTAAGTACATTATCTTATTAATATTTTCATGTAAGTTTGTCCAATGTCATACTTATCTTCATTAAATTTTTTATATTTATTATTTCATTTATATATTTTTTTACCTCAAATCCTGAATGGAGACAAATGAGCACTGAGTACTATTCAATCATTCTGTAATGGAACTGTTACCCTTACTTAAAGACATTATCAAAAATTAAGGCTCTATATATGGGCTTTTGCCTCAAGGGCACAGCCCTATCCCATTTTCATAAACATAACTCAAAATATTTCTGGACTATGATGGCACAAAAAGAAAATCTCTGACGTCAATTAAGGTTTTTAACCCATATAAATCCTGCTCCTGGTTCTCCCTTTGCAACATGTAATGGAATCTAGAGTGGACAAGTTACATGCAAAATGACATTTATTTTAATGTCCCAAAACTCCTTAAAAAAATAGTCAGAGTTCAAAGTAGCACAGTGCAATGTAAAAATTTAAATAAATAGTCACATACAATGAAATCACAATTTTTCCCCATGAAATTTCAATATTTTTACATCGTTTGGTCAATAAATTCCGATTTTCAACGATTACCAATCAATAATGTGCATTTCATTTAGGAGCCGGAAAAAGAGGCTATGTAATGTGCAATGCAAAAGAAAATTGCAACTTAAACTAATTTTTTTTCCATAAAAAATTTAATAAGCGATGCCTGTTCAATTATTAGATAGGCAACATACACGACACAGCTATGACGTGGGTTATCGTCTCTTCCTAAAATCGGTACTTTGCTGCAATGTATACCATTCAGAATTTTGCTAAATTTACTGAACTGGGCGAAAACCTTGCACTTGCCTACTTTGATAGCGGTAATTTTTTCCTCTGATATTGGGTTTCTCAGGAGAAATTGCTCAAGTTTATCACAACATATTCTTGATACTAAAAGCAAAAAGCCAAGAAAATTTTAAAAAATACTTTTGGTTTGTTTTCCGACTCGAAAATGAAGTCTGACTGGCAAGTTTGTGACTTCGGAAGCCGGTTGGCCATCTATATGTAGTAATATCTGGCAACTATGGTTAATTCTCACTGCATTACATGACGTAATATTGCATGACGCATTTTATCTGTGAGCTCTGATTGGTCACTAATTTGATAAGGGATGCACACACCTTTACCACTACACTTCCTATGCCATGTCAGATTTCCAGGAACTGACTCATCTCTTATCATTAATTTTTCATATTTTCCACCAGAGAATATGCCGATTTCATTCAGTAGTGGAATCGCGAAAATTATGAGAAGCAATTTTACTGTGCGGCGTGATACTTCAATTTTCTGGAGCTTTCTCGTAGCGTAGAAAAAGCTACATCTGTTAGATTGCGTATCGTCTTTTACTATCCGTTGCAAAAATGTCATAATCTGTGGAGAGTTTCCTCTAGAGTGTTACACTGTGTTTCAGCTTTCAGTGTGTGAGTGTGAATGTGTTGACCAGCACTCGTAGCAGTACCGAAGCCTTTATCAGAATTTTTTGTACACCAGTTTTATCCTTTTGTTCGAAATCCCCAAATTCATCGGTGTTCTCCCAGATAACTGCTCCTGCCCGTGCCAGATAAGCGGTTCCGTTTGTGCCTGTCTCTCGCGTCGACTTTTGAATTGATCGAAAATCTTTGGTGACCTTTATTTACATTCACGGGCTGCTCGGTAGAGCTTTCGTTTTTCGCGTCAAATGGAGCTCAACATAAATTTCTGGTCGTAAATCTCGAGTGTACCGTAGTTTTGTGGTCTGCTAGTGAAAAAGAGTGAAACTATGGCCGGGCAAACCATCAGTGACAGGCTGCTGGCAGCAAGGCACAGTTTGGCAGGTCAAGGATTAGCAAAATCAGTCTGCAAAGCAACTACTGAAGAACTTATAGGACCTAAGAAGAAACATTTAGACTGTAAGTTTCGTTTATTCAACTACCTCCTTCATTATAGATCGTAACGACCCCTGTGTGTATCGCGTCCAAGTTGACATGTCAGGTTGCCAATGCAGCGCCAACTTTCATCTCACTGTCACTGACAATGTTGCCATTATACAAGTAGCAGATTTGAAGTACTTCTAAATTGGTTATAACTAAGCAATACTCACTATTAGACACACGATTCTCTCTGATTTGTTCTTAGAACTTATGTCTCCGTACGAGTCACAGACTGCTACAAAATGTACGGTTACTTAGGCCAACGAAGGTATTTCGTCGGATCATGGTTGTAAGTGAGTCACCCCATAAGCTGTTAGGGATTAATTCGAACCCTTCCTTAGTGTGATTCCTCAAGGAAGTGAAAGAGAGAAAGTAATAGTTCTATTATTTCTCCTTTCATGAATATCATGCTCTCTACAAGTCATGAACCTAAATTTACAACTTGAAGTGTCCGAATGAGTATAGAAAAATAGTCCTCTCCCGTTGAAAGTCATCCAACAATTATTCTCTGACCACACAAAACAGTACAATAGTTCAGTTTCCAAGTATAGCCTCAATGAAATATTTCTAATATGTATAGTTTCATCCCTATAAATTGATCAAACTTCTCATCATGTACCAATTTTATCACTAATTTAACATCTATTGCATATTTAGTTACATCAAACAGTTCATTTCACTGTCAAATAGTTTGAGTGAAATGTTCCTCAGTTTATTTCTAACTGAGAGAAGAAAGGGATTTCAAGATTCACGAAACTTGGACAAATATTTGATAATAGCCCTGTACCCTTAGAAGTAATCTCGCTCAACGAACATCATCAGAGAGTGTAAATTCATTACACTGACCATGAGGAAGGTGTAAGCCAGGTCAGAATTATCGATGACTGCAACATATTTTTATTCCTGCTTTGTCTCATCACCAGAACTTGGCCCTGTAGGTGCTTCAATCTTTCACATTTTCAATTTTGCATAATTTAGATCTTATTGCCATCTAATGTGGTGTCAAAAAACAATGCAGGACCTTGGACAAACCTATGATCCATCCGAATCGTTTCCATCATGATCTTTTTCATGAATGTTTTATTAATTGATCAGTTAACAACTCCACCAGTTCTCAGTTGCAGGGGGATACTATTATCAAGCAATTTGCTACTTAGTATTATCTTCAAGAGAGGCAAAATGCTATGATTATATCTTATGACGATAGGGTTAGGAACAGAGTAAAGTTTGACCAATCTTTGACAGAGAACAACACATGGGAGAAAGTAAACCAAAGATCAGATGATTGAAATCAATAATAGGTACTACTTTAGGACAATATCGATGGCCAAATATGCTTTAAAAAAAGGATCTGGATTGTAACACTTAAACATCTCTTTTATCTTATTTTCCTCAAAGAAAACTGATCAAAATTTTTTCTCGTAATTTGTCCAGAATGAATGAAGGAAATTCATCGAAAATCTCAATCGAAACTGTTAGTTAGTTTGCCTAAAAAAATAAAACATGAGAAGAGACATAAGTACAATGTAGCCATCGGAGATCCGCATTTTTTTACTTTAGGCATCGATATATCGTTACCTTCCAGCCAAAGTATCACAAGTGCCATGCGACATTTAAAAATTTCCAGCGCCATTTTATTTTTTTAAAAGAGAATTTTGTGGTTGAATCTGTTTGAAAATTTTATTGAATTTTATCGGCAGCACAAAGAAAATTTAGTGAAATCTTCAAACAGCTTCTTTGAACAATTTCTCTGCAAGTAAAAAAATAAAATGATGGTGGGAATTTTTAAAAGTCACATGGCGCTTGTGATACTTAGGCCGGAAAGTGACAATATCAAGAAACAGCTAGTTCCTTGCAAGTGGGCAAAAGATCAGGTGTTTCCAAGTGTCAAACCAAAGATCTCACGACTTCAAGGAAGCTCTTGATTTATCAAGAATGGAGGTTAACATTAGAAGTACAATATTTTTGTTACCTAGGTAGGTACTATATGAGATTTGAACATAAGAGTAATGGATGCAGCGCTCAGATGAAATGGATCTTCTATTTTTACTTTTTGGGATATTATTTTATATTTGGAGGGCTCCATTTATGCACGAGCGTAACAAGCTGCACCGTCGTTTATCGCTTGAAAATTCACTGCAATCAATATCTCTCATTCCTGATGATAATATTGGAGAAATGAATAATATTGAATTTTTTTTATTCTAAGTACCTATTTTTTCTCCAAAAAATAAATCAATAACTAAACGTTTTTAATCCTATCAAGAAAATTCCATTTTGATTTATTTAGGCACCTAAGTACCTACTTATTTTTTTAAAATTATTGTTTTCTTTTTTCTGATTACTTACTAATTTAAAGAAGTCTCGTCTGCCCATGTTCGAACTTGAATAAACAGAATAGAAACCTCTTATCCATCCTTTCTCTACGATCTATCTATTCAAGTACCCTCCTTGTTTAACAGTCCCACCAGAGAAGGGGAACCTGTTTTTGTTTTCCCTCAGGCCAAAATTGTAAAAGGAGGACTCAAATGCTTTGCAAATACGTAATGATGACAATTTCCTTTAAAAGATGTCATTTTTCTCTCCCCCCTCCCCCCTTCTCCGTAAATTACACCCTTGCTGTGCACGTGGATACAACCAGAGAGGCCTGGTCCCCTTAACATGTTTACTTGGCGCACTTCTAAAAATTGAAGGGATGTACAAAATTCATGTGCTAAATTACTGTGATCTTTGAAATTTTATTTCGTTGAATTCATCATTGGGAATAATTCACAGTTGCTACTAAGGTGTCTCGCTTTTCAAAATTTTCTCAGGGGCCTTGTAGACCCTCTCTCTGGACTGCGGGGGTGTCTCCTAATTTCCTCGATGGGGTCCAGCCCGGAGGCCTTTCTGTGTCCTCCATACACTTCTTGATATGTTGCCCTGCCAAGGGAGAACGTCGTATGAGCATTCGAGAGTTGCCAAGTTTCCTTCAATAAAATGTTCATGTTTTAGGAAAGTTACGAATATTTTCCCTTGAAATTTTTAGAATTTTTCGGTGAAATTGCGAGCAAGATTTTTTGAAAAATTGGAAGAAAAATATTCACAAGTTCACCAGGAACTTTGTGTTTTATCGAAACAAATTTGGTAACGCCTGAAGGTTCATACGGCGTTCTTCCTTAATACGGTAGTACCCCTCTGTTCCCTTCCCCCATCCTGCAAAAAATTCCCAGCTCCACCCATGGTTATGCAAAGACTTTTTTAAAATAAATTCCAAGGGACTGTAAGCATCGACGACGGAGTGACGGCTGTCTCTACAGCTGTGTTCGTGCTGTAAGCCCATGAGGCCGCTCGTTCCCAGCTACAAAATTCTATAAAACTTTAAGCCCAATAAGCCTTAATTTTTTTAATGCTTCTGCAATACCGAGACTTAGTACCCACTCCATGTAACGCATCTAAACAGTGAAATCTGAATTTTGAAATTTTGGGGGAAAAATCATCAGAAATTTTTTTTTTAGAAGTTTCTTAACTGGGGAGTTTAAGTATAAAGTTTTAAGTTTCTTAACTCGAGAGTAATAACTTTTATCGAATTTTCGGATTATTATCGCATACGTAGCCCCTGAAAAATCATTGACATATCATTTTGCATCTCTGCGCACGCCATATGAGCTTTCGAACGTTGCAAATTTTCTTCGATGAAACACTATAACTCAGAAACTAACGAATAATTCTCCTCCACTTTTTTTTAGAGTATCTTATATGCAATCTGATTGAAGAATCTGAAACTTTGTAAAAAAAGTACTTATGGCTTCCATCAAAATGAATATCTCATCGGTGGAGATTTGGCAACATCTGCACGTGGATATGACGTTTTTCCTCAACACAGCAGGAAAAGTGTGTCACGGGGTGGGGGAACCTTCCAGGTGTTGTATTACCGTGAAAGGGGCGAATTTTAAATAAGAAAGAGTCACAGCTTTAAAAAATCCCAGGAAGAAATGATGTCGGGAGTTCCAAAAAGTGTGGGGCGCTCCAAGGTCGTTGGGTGCTCCTCTCCCCCAAAGAGGCGAGAGAACAGGCCACGGGCCACGTTTTTAGGGCATCGATCGCAACTCGGTGTCACCCCCTCCCTCCCGAAGCATCTGACTCCCTCCCCCTCCCGCCCACCCCATCCGATCGTTCCCTTCTGCGAAAGCTATTTCGCATCTGGTCCGTTGCTTCGTCGGTGAGGAGTGAAAATTCTAAGCTCCTAAGAGCAATCACCGAGCTTTCCAAGGATCGTGCTTTTATTCTCGTGGCCGACCGGAAGTATCGGTCGGGAATCCACCACGGTTTTCTCTGACTAAAACCAGAGAGAATTTCTGCCACGTCATAAATTCGTAGAGCTACGAGTTGCATAATCTTCGCAACATATCCAGCGCTCAGGGTGGATTTAAACTGAGAGTGAATGGAGATGTTGCATGTGTGAGGAATTTGCGATTTGACTGTTGATTCCAACGTATAAGTTCGCGAGAAACACGATGGTACCACTGGTTTTCTCTGAAAACAACTCCCAAGCTCAAAAAAAGCCCTCAAGTTGAGGCTAAAATGGAGGGGATATCCCACGCTATTCTGAGAGTCCACCTCTACATCAAAACAAACTCTCCATGCAATAGGGAGCGAATACATTGACAGGGCTGCCACTTTATTTGGGGATTCTAAAACTGAAAACATGGCATCACTGCTAATGTATTTGCTCCCTATCTTTGCATGGAGAGTTTGTCTTGATGTGGAGGTGGACTCTCAGGATAGCGTGGGATATCCCCTCCATTTTGGCCTCAACTTGAGAGCTTTTTTTGAGCTTGGGAGATGATTTCAGAGAAAACCAGTGGCACCATCGTGTTTCTCGCCAACTTTTACACAAGAATCAATTGTCAAATCGCAAATTCCTCACACATGCAACATCTCCATTAACGGAAAGTAACGAGGTCCAACAGGCTGATTATCTAAATTGATAGACGAAGGAAATTATGGGAAAATGGAACGATCCCATTGATGAAATGGTGGCTGTTATAGACTAAAGGGAAAAATAATGGACTGAAGCGTCCCCTGTGGATTGCCGTGGTTAGTCTACATATTTGCCTCCTTTGTCCACTGCGACCACCAATCATTAGGTTTGCGCTCCGTTCTCTTTGTATTTTTTATCCGTAGCTTTGTCATAAATTTTATTAATCACCCGCTGAATATACAAAGTTTCTTGAAATTTATAATCGTGAAATTTTAAGCCAAAGATTGCCGTAAATCTTTGAAATTTGTGAAGTAATAATGACGCGTTTTAGGTCTCAAACTGTCGATCTCGAAGCCTACACTGAATAATAACACAAATTTGCACGTAAAACAATGCTAGGGGCATGATGGTTGATAATTTCATAATTGTTAGCGCTAATCTGTGTACAATGTACATGCCCTCAATTTTTCTCTCCAATTTTCCGGAAAAATCGAGGTTTCCTTTAAGAAACTCGGTTTTGTAAGGAAAATTCAGTATCCGGTTAATAGTTGCGTGATTGAGTCAAGCCAAGGTCATTCTTAGATTCAGCACCCAAAAATACCTAGGGATATATCTGTAGCATGCCGATGAAATTGTGTCAGCTTTGTCTAGTAACGAGGTTTTTCTGGTCGAATGGCGTAATTCGCACTCATACACCCTCTTGTTCAAGCAAAACTGGTTAATTTTTTTTGCACCTGAAAGGATGAAAAAATTACTTTTTTCGGATGCCTAATGAGTTTTTGGTTCATTTCTTTTTAATTTTCACTCAATACTTAAGCAGAAATGAGAAAGAAAGATAAGAAATGGGGGAAAAGTGGAATAGTGGTATTATCGTGAAAATGCGCACTTGCTCGGACACCAGGGCCGGATTCACCTACTTGCCGCCCATGGGCCGCCTATATTTTGCCGCCCCCTTCTCATTCGTTTTGATACTCGATAAAAACCATCAAATGAACGTGCCAGCGGGGGAGGGGTGCATAAGACGCATTTCCTCGTGTTGAACACATTTTTTGGGAAAGCCCTGTCAACGTTACTAGCAAAAGTTCACGAAACTTTGCGCGAAAGTTAAGTTTTGTAAACCTATCTCTGTGTGGACAAGGCCTTCCATTCCTAAGAAATGAACGAAAAAATTATGAAAGAACAAATATTTATGTGGTTCAATGATTTTAACTTCCGCCGCCGCTCCGCGCAGATCGCACCGTGTTGGACGTAATGCGTGAAGTTTTCACGCAGTCTTGTAGGCGCTATGCGTTTCACGCTGACCGCACTGTGTTTGGCGCAATGCGTGAAGTATTCTTGCATTCTTGTAGACGTTATCCGTTTCACGCTGACCGCAATGACCGCACTGTGTTTGATGCAATGCGTGAAGTATTCGTGCAGTCTTGTAGGCGCTAATATGTGTTACATGCCGATCGCCGCGCCGAGGGCTTCTCCTTTACATCTCAAGTCCTCGTTATCATTTCCCTCTAAGTCGCGCCGTTCCAGGCCAAATTACGTGTTTGGTCTCTCTCCTAACTCGACTGATTGAAGGTGCTGTCTCTTGTATCACTAAGAGACGACAAAATTAGAAATTACTATCTCTCAGGAAATGAGAGATTTTGTCGCCTTTTCTCGTTTGTAATTTTTTTTTTATAAATCCAATTTTTTTTTTTTACACCAACACTTTTAAAAATTGAAAATTTTTGCCGCCCCTTAGATTTGCCGCCATAGGCCGCGGCCCATGTGGCCACCCCCTTAATCCGGCCCTGTCGGACACGTACAAAAAGTAGCCCTTAACCGAACGAGACTAGACAACACTAACGCCTTGTTAGTTCGCCTTCAGTTTCGGTGTAGGCAACCCGAGCTCCTACGTGATCGAATAGTGGTATCATCATGGAATGGAACGCTCACTCGGGACACACACAACAAAGAGCTCTTTAACAAACGAGAAAAAGTTAATTAAGCGTCATGTCAGTTCGCCTTCAAATTTTAGTGTAGGCAGTGCAAGTACCCATGTGATCGAATAGTGGTATCAATCCTCGTATAATAGTCAGATTGTCTCTGTAGGCGAATTCGTTGCCGACACGGTAAAGTAAGAATATGACAAGAATAAAAAGCAGAAGAAAAGGAAAAAAGGAAGTAGAAAAGGGAAAGAAAAATGATTAAATAGGAGGAGGAAGAAGAAGAAAACAATATAAAGAATCAGAGATCGATCGAGAGAGACTAACGGGCACCAGGGGACCGATCAACATTGTTTCCATCGAGAACTTAGAATAAGCACTGGTTCTTTTGTAATTTCAGATCGGACTATACCGATCGAAAAAATCACTGTCTATCGTCCCGATAAATTTTTCAGTCAGTCACAGGCTTCTTGCTGGGTCTCAGTGTGAGACCAGAATATCATCATTTGTAATAGTGTTGTTTTATATTCTACCCAAATCTACAGAAAAAAGGTAATTTTGGTTTTGAGAGAGACGTAGAACAACAATAATGAAAAAATAAAATAAAATGAAATAAAAACAACAAACGGGAAAATCATTCCATACCTTATCAGGGATTTAATTTTTTTTTTAACAGCTGTAGGGCCATATATAGGGGTATACAACAGGTAATTTTGACGTTAAGTAAACGTCAGGAATTTTGCTAGCAAAGTCAAGGGATTTGGAATTTTGCCGTCTGCAGCCGTGAGTACTTGAAAGTATGGGCCTCGAAGCGGAGAAGATCGCGCTCTGAATGTAGCAGAGATATTTTCTCGAGCTGGAATTGCTGGAAATTCATCAGGCTGGAAAGACGAGTGGGCAGGCGCTAGGCGCATGAAGAGAGAGAGGAGTATTAAAGCATAATGAAGAATGAGATCATGAAAAGAGTATAATCCATGTGCGATGCGGATAATGACCGATATGAAATTGTAGCGCTTGTCAGAGAGCACGACAGCAGTTCAGAAATCCCAACAAAATATGCGAATCGTCCTACGACTATCGTACAGAGAACGCACGATTGTTTTCAAATTAAGCGTAAATGTTAGCCGCGAACGATAACAAGTAACGGAACTATTTTTCGGAGGTCATCTCCAGGCTGATTATTGAAATTAATAAACAAAGCGCTAGACAAATAAGACAAAGGGAAAACGGAGCGATCCTATCGATGAAAACGGGTGGTTGAAATGCATAAAGGAGGCAAGTAATAGTCTAACCAACGGAAACTTCCGAAGACCTTTTAAGTTAGTCTTTAACGGTCATCCGTATCAACCAATAGGATTGCTCCATTTTCCCTTACCCTTCTTTTTCTATAACTTTGTCTATCAATTTCAATAATAGACTTCAAGCTTTATGGACATAATTTTCTCGCTGGTCAGTCGCGCTGGCGCTGGTCAGAGACCCAAAAGTCGGATAAGTCGGATAAATTTTTCAGTTGCTCCGCTTATCATCAGGGTTCGCGTCGTTTTGAAAAATCTTCGATTGCTCTCAAATTTTTCCTCTCGAATATTCAAGTCCCTATATGTGCTTGAATCTTGGGAAACTGAGAACTTTCATGCCTTTGGGTTTCTGATCGAAGTTCTTTTTTGTGTCAAATTTTACGAGGAACAGCAAACACACTGGCGCTACTATTTTTTTTAAAAAGAGCTTCAAGCTCAATAAAAGCTCTCAATGTTGAGGCCATAGTGGAAGGGATCTCGGTCGATGCTATACCTGATAATGTAACAAACAGACTGGTGCCATTATGAAATATTCAGTCGCTCTTCTGTAGAACCGCGAGTTTGCTATTCGGGTCGTTTTTGCACCGAACTCCTCATTTTTTAGGCGCACCCGGACTCTCTCATAAAACCGAGGATCACAGTTTTCATTACGGCCTCAACTTAGAGCGTTTCTTTCGAGCTTAGAAGTCGGTGGCGTGGCGCGCTTTGCGATATATCGATTGATCTGATTTTAAACCTATGGAAAAGGATCGATAAACAGGATGTTCGCAACGAACACCTTAATAATCGATTCTTTACTATAGCTTCAAATGGGGAAATCTCGAAAATCGATCATTCTCACCTCGCCACTGTCAGGAGTTCGTTAAAGAAAAAAAACCGAACTTTTTTATCGTAACTCTCTGAAAAAGCCTTAATTTCGGTTATGAAAAGCCGTCACGAACTCTATCGTGAACGGCCACTTTTTGGGACTTGCCGTTCCTTTCGGTGAGAGTGTTAATAATCGATTCTTTACTATAGCTTCAAATGGGAAATCTCGAAAATCGATCATTCACGCCTCGCCACTGTCAGGAGCTCGTTTACAAAAACCGAACTTTTTTATCGTAACTCTCTGAAAAAGCCTCAATTTCGGTTATGAAAAGCTGTCACGAACCCTATTGTGAACGGCCACTTTTTGGTAGAGTACCTGTATAGGGAGAGTACCGACAGATCTGAAACTCCGAAAGTCCATCAGGCCTTCACCGATGCCTCTGCGAATAAAGTTAGGGCCCAAAAGGGCAGCCAACCTATGAATTTCAATTATCCAGAGCGTTTTACTGATACTATTGTTACGAACCGTCCTTTATTAAGCACGTGTTTGACTCAGTTTTTGCATAAATTTACTCAGTTTCGCGGAAGAACGCTCATTTCTGTACATTCTTGGCCATCTTGGTTAGAATTGGAATCTGCAGACTGGCAGTGAAATTTTGTGCGTTAGAAGTTGGTTAGAAGGGTGGCTGCACTTTTGGGCCCTAAGCCCTCCATGAACCGATCTGTCGGTACTCCTTTTTGGGACTTGCCGTTCCTTTCGGTGGGAGTGTTTTTTCCATACCTACATTTTTGTAGGGCAACCATCGCCGCAGCAGGCTTTACGAGCAGGTTGCCGGCTCTCGTAATCTGATACTCATGTTGCTCGTGTTTTAGCACTGGCCCGACTGCGCTGCCGAACGTAGCAGAAACCACTTAAGTACACTGTGTTTAGCATCGAGGTTCTGTGGCTCTTTCCTGGTACGGTTGTGGAGCCAACGAAGCCACCCGTGCAGAATACGCAGCATCATTAAAAAAAAGAGGAAATCTATGCTCTAACGAACGAGCAATTAGTTGCCGCGATAGCTGAGCTTTATCTTTGACAGTTCAGCGCCAAGAACACGAACACCAACAGGCGCAGACGTGATCTTGTCGCCGACTGTATTTCCAGTGGCCAATGGAAACGAATTGAGTAGGCGGGATGACAATTTTGCGTTGATACCCCGAGCAGGGTGCCGCGAAACGGAAGGAACATACGACCAAAAGGTAAAAATTGCCTCGCTGAAAAGTACGGACTCCTGTGCTGTCGTGGCAAGGAAAAACGCCGTATGAACCTCCAGGCATTTCCAAATTTCCTTTGAAGAAATACGGATTTATTTTATAAGTTGTAAATATTTTTCCTCCGCATCTTTTCAGAAAATTTTGTCCGTAATTTAATTTAAAATATCCGAAATTTCAAGGCGAAATATGCATAACCCTCTTCCAAAATAATTTCTTTATCAGGGAATATTTGGCAACATTCGAATGTTCATTAGGTGTTTTTCCTCAGCACAGCAGTGTGGCGGTTCGGCGTCGCAAAGCGCCCTAGTGCGCGGCAGGAAGATTTCGCGAGAGCCAAAAAGTAGGTAATAGTTAGTTTCTTTTTTCGTCATCAGGTTTTCCCCGGTAAAAATTGGCGATAAGAGCTGCGTTTCAAAATACCACAGGAATTCTTATAGCCGGTTAAAGAAGGCTACAGAAAATCATTTAGCTGGCTGTAGAATGCGGAGAAAATCATATGGCCGGCGCCATACGAAGCGATAAAAAATTATGCAGCCGGGCTATAGTTCCTATCACCGGGATTTACACTTTATCGCCTGGCTGTTGCTTTTTCGCCATTTATGAAAGACTATAAGAAATAGTGTAGAAATTCGTGTGCTTTGGAAATCATTAAGTTTGATACGGAACCATCTTAATATTTACAAAACACACATTATATTTTCCTTTAATACATATTTTTCTTTTCTCAATTAAAATGAGAATAATCCATACAGGATGTGCAAACATTTCAAAATCATGAGTTGAATAACGCTGACTCCGCCAGATTAAATATTAGAGCCCAACACAAAGCGGAGCGGCGACGCACTGGCGCCTACAAACCTAACAGGGATACTTCACGCATTGCGCAACGCGTGAAGTATCCCCGTTAGGTTTGTAGGCGCCAATGCGGCTTTCGCGCTGGCTGCCCGCCTGCCGCGCCGCAGCGTGCCACCCACGGCGCTTGAAGCAACTATTTCACACCAGAGGTATTGCACAGTATCATACGAAACTGAAGGTGCTCCAATATAGTAGGAATGGCAGGCATCCATCAAAAGTACGGAGCTTTCCTCGCAAAATAAATCAAGATACTACGGCCCAAAAGAGAGCAGTAGTCCAAAAACTCACTAAGTCCTAGCATCCGTAATTTAGTAACGTTTAGCATACACTTTATCACCTGGCTGTTGCTTAATCGCCATCTTCTATAAAAGCAGGCTATAAGAAATTGTGTAGCCGGCTATAGAAGCTATTGGAAATCTTACAGCCGGCTGTAGGTCTATGGTATTTTGGAACACAGATTCTACTGCCAATTTTTACCAGGGTTACGGGCGATTGGGAGGAAGAAAATTTTAAAACGGTAGTAAAAAGGGCGTATTCAACGTATATTTTACCATTTCCGTGCCGAAAGTCTTAAAAAAGACGGAAGGAAAACAAATTCTGAGGGGATTCCACTATTTTTGCGTGATCGGGAATATTATCGACCCCTTGTGCGCTGTATAAAGTCGACCAATACGCACAGCAAAAAAAGGACCTTCAAATTTTAAAAAAATTGACGGTAGTTAAATTTTACCAGAGGAATCTACTCCATAATTAAGGGGGAGTGGGGTTAGGAGAACTAAACGTTACGTAATTGGTTTTTTATGCGGGCTTACGTTACCTTACGTTACGAGGGGGAGAGAGGATTTACAATTTTACTTTGACGGTTTGTTTTTCTTGGTAAAAATAAAATTTAAGTAAGATACCATAAATCAATGGTGGGTTCACGACTTTGACCATTGATATCCATCATAAAGTGTGTAACGAGCCAGCCTTACGTTTTGGTGATGCGTGTTACATATTAAAAAAGAGCGAAGTCACTCAAATTACCGAATTTCAGCAGCCATTTTGCAACATCACCGTATATGTGTGTGTCTAAACTTAAGTCGGTGGTATGCGCATGTAGGCAGAAGGTTTTATTCAGAAATACTCGCCTTTTTTAATTTTCCCTCTGACGTCAAGTAAGGAAACAATTTCATGTTTTTTCTTCTTCTTTTGTTGCAGATTTAATTCACTGTACAAATGAGCCGAATGTCTCAATTCCTCAGTTGGCAAATTTACTCATAGAGCGATCCCAAAATGCAAATTGGGTGGTCGTTTTCAAAGCTCTCATCACAGTCCACCATCTAATGTGTTATGGAAATGAAGTAAGTATCGGAATTTCTATGTTTCTCTTTTCTACCGAGTTTCTCTCGATATTATTTCTACTCCTGTTTAATTTTTTCGTTCGCACTTTTTCTTATTTATATTTTGGGCGTATTTCTGCTAAACGGAAGTAAGCGCCAATTTCAGTTCCTTTTGAGGATTTTAGAATCCCGGATAGCGCGTTCTGTCAAACGGAACTTAGCGCGAAGGAAAAATATCGTGAGCATAGGCCAGTAACAGTTGGAGCTCGTCAGTCACCTGCATCCGCCAATCCAACTCCATTTATTGCCCCTATGATGGCTCTTAGTTCCGCTTAGCAGAAATTTGTCCATTTTAGGTTTTTTTCCAATGTCTGTCCATTTTTAACCTTATTCATCTCTTCTTTTTTATTTTCGAGTTTTCTCTTTCAATTTTTTTTTTCATTTTCTTTTTTCTTTTTTTATTTCCCATATTTTTCTTTTTATCGTTTACCATGTTTCTGCTATTTCACCGGAGACGTTGCGAGTATCAGAGCGGACACTGGTAAAAAAACATCTTGGTTCAAGAATGCAGTTTCTTGTCGCCGGATTTAAGAGTCTCGAACTCTTGTTTCAAGCGGATTTTGCATTGATTCAATTCACGCTTGAATTGAATCAATGCAAAATCCGCTTGAAACAAGAGTTCAAGACTCGTATGTCCGGCGACAAGAAACTGCACTCTTAAGTCAATGCACAGCGCTATTGGTCCAAGAGGTTTTTTTTACCAGTGGACGCAGAAATGCTTCAGCGTGGCAACATCGATTGATGTCAGGCCAATCAGCTCATCGCCCTTCCAAGCCCCTATTCAAGCCTCAACTTTTCAGCTTTTGTGGCTTTTGGCCAAGATATGTCGAAGTAAGCGCGCGCAGGGGATGGAACTCGTCCGCATTTTATTTCGTTTAATTTATACGTACACTGCACGGTTGATCCTATGAGCGTATTTAAATCTGAAGGAACTATCTCCGTTGTGACATGGGCTCTGTAATGTATTTATTATTATTCGTATCATACTGTCATAGGGCCCAGTTCACTATGAAATAGTTCCTTTTGCATAAAATACATCTACTTGTATTGTATGTTGAGACTCCATGCATCTTTTTTTAAACTCATTGACGGGTTCCCGTTTAAGGGAAAGCAGGGTGTCTTCTGTCAGTATAAAACCCGGAAAATATTAGGAAATTCGATGTTATCAGAAATAATTAGGAAAATTTGCCATGGATCAGGAAATTCTGAGAGCTTTAAATATTTTTCAGACTTTTAATTCAAGTCATTATATGTTGATTTTTCAATCGAACGAGTATCTATTTATTTGTGCGGAAAATCGGGAAACTCCAAAATTAAATACTGGGGACACCCTGGAAAGGCTTTATGATCTTTTATTTGCATATTCGTCGCCGTGCGCCGTCCATGGGAAAAGGGGCCTAAGTTCACGAAAACTCACAAGTGAATCACGAAAATCTGGAACGAAAAATTGAAAACGCTCCGGTCGCTCTAGACCATGAAACAGTGGAGCTTCATGGAGTATGGAGTGACCGGAGCGCCCTCCAGTCTGGAAAACGCAACACGCGTGTCCATAGAGTACGAATAGTTGTATCATGGCGAAATTATCAACATTAGCGAATGTTTTGCTTATGTCTACTGAGTTGTCAACATGAAAAGCCCCGCCCTGTCTTATTCTACCTGAATGTCGTTTAAAAAGTGAATTAAAAAATGTTAATATTTTGAAGAGCTTCGATCAAAAAAACAACTTCATGGGGCGCAATTTCGTCAGGTGATGTTATTCGGGGATTGAGACTTCGTCGAACCCGTTGTTTTTACGTGGCGTTCTAAGCCATACTAATGCTAGACTTTTTTCTCCGTTATTTTTTTAACCAAACGACTTCAAAATATTGGCATTTTTAATAGTGAAAAATGTTAATATTTTGAAGAGCTTCGGTTAAAAAAACAACTTTATGGGGCACAATTTCGTCAGGTGATGTTATTCTGGGATTGAGACTTCGTTGAACTTGTTGTTTTTACGCGGCGTTCCAAGCCACCAATGATAGGCTTTTTTCTCCGTCATTTTTTTAACCAAACGACTTCAAAATATTTGAATCTTTAACAGTGAAAAATGCAAACTTTCCGATGCCGTATTACCAAAATGAGATCTGAGCTCAAGTTGAAACTTTTACTTCCGGGTTCTCTCATCATAAAATTTTGTTCGGGATGGATTTAGACGAAATCACTGCGTTTTTAGAAAGAGTCACACAAAGACCCTTTTATTGACAGGCTCTCTCGGTCTGTGGATCAATCATTAACGAATGTAAATGCCGAAAATAATTTTTGAAAATCTTAAAATGTAGTCAAAAGTATAGTTTCCAGTAATCTGATCATCGACACTCGATCCCTTGAAACCGGTTGCACATTGGAAACAGTAGGTGCTTTTTGATATGTATTACGGTTTTGAAAGATACTTTTCAGCACTATTCATTCCTTACTGATTGACCCAAGTACTGAAATCTCGATTTTTCCAAATAATCCACCCTTAATGGTTAAAACTTGAAATATGCCGATCATACGCAGAATGTACTGCGCTAAAGCTGAGGATCCACCTTAATGTTATGTCGTTTAGCGGCAGGAACCAGGCATGCTCGTGCTCTGTCCCCCACTTACGCCCGACGCAACGGATGAGCCCCCAGCTTTCTTCTCCTTTCGTGGTCACCTGTTCTGTCCATTTTCAATTCGATGCCATAATCCGAGACAAATATTTGTCTTTTACCCATAAGGCTGCCACACGCACGCTTACGCGATAAGATTATTTGTCTCATTTTCTTCCTCCTCTTCTTTTCCCTCTTATTTCCCTTCCCCTTACCCCTTTCCACCCCCTTTTCTCATTTGCGCCTCTCTGCTCTTCTCCTCTTTTCTTTTCCTTCTTTCTTCCTCTTCCTCTTCTCATTTTCTTCTCCTTTGACTTCTCCTCCTCCCTCCTCTATTCTTCTTTTTCTATTCCTCCTACTCTTTTTATTCTTTCGTATTTCCTCTCGTCCGTGGATTTCTTTAAGCTTGTTATTATGATCTCCGCGATTTTTCTTAAGGTTTTTTTTCTCCAATTGATTTGGACTATGATTTCTACAATCTGAAGAGGGAATTAGCGAATCCACGCGGGAAATATTTAAATCCGGAAAAAAACTGTGCATCGGGAATTTTTTCTCTCTTCATTCCGAAATTATATTATCTTAAAATTGGGTAGTTAAACGAACCGTGTTCGCCACGGAAAAAAGGATCCTAGTCTGCGGAGGCAAAGTGTGCAGTCGAACGGTTTTCGTCGAATTGGGCTGAAAAATTTGACTTCGAAATCGCGACGGAAAATCATTCGTACTTATAATCGGTTCATTCGGATCTGGGCATCGCGTATGTACATGAGGGAAGTTCTCTGCCGAAGAATTACGCCGTATGAGCGTTCGGACGTTGTTTAGCTTTCTTAGCTTTGTTCAAGCACCAAGTAATTTTCGGAGAAAATGTATCCAATTTTTTCGTAGAAGTTCATGCGCATCTTAATCTGTATCTGAAAATTTTGAGGAAAAATATTAATAATTTTCCCAAAAAATAATTACAACATTCGGATTTTCATACTGCGTTTTTCTCTAGCACTTCAGTTTAGACCTACCTACGTTATTGGGAGGGGAGGGGGGGAGGGTTTGGTGGTGTCCAAAATCGGGTTTTTAGCGTTACGCATGTAGGAACTCTTTGTGTCCCTTCTCTCATGAAGGGCCACTTTTTATGATGATATGGCAAACGCTAACTTAGGCCAGGTGATCGTCGGCATATCATGGAAACGGTCTAAGATGACAGAAGATATTCGACTCCGATGCGACGTGTCGGACCCGCAGGGTCGACCAGGTCCGGCAGGGTCACGACCCTGCCCCCTTCCCCGCTCCCGCGATCCAAGATCGAAACATCAAAGCCTTTTTCCTCATCACTGGGTTTCGACCGCAAAGTTATCCTAGAGCACCTTTTAGTGCGAGTGTGGCCTGCGAAAGATCGATTTCTCATTGGATCAGCCATCATGGGCCTCATGGAGCTCTTAAGAGATAAGAAACATGGCAAGTTTTCAAATAGTCAGGGAATTTTTCTGCAGAATTTTGCAGGAATTTTGTCAGAGGGGAGGGGGAAGAATCAAAGCCGAACTTTACGTCATTTTTAGAGAGGGTATCCCAAAATTAAACACAATGAACAAATGAGGCCCCATCCGCGGTTTAGGTTAAATTACGTGCCTTGCGAACCCAATCTTTCTACATTATTTTGGCGAGTCGATCAGCAGGATGGCAAACATGTTTATGATGAATTTTCGTGAAGAATCTTCATGTCGAGCTCCATCTCGAAACTCGATTTATATCTAAAAAGATCCTAATACCTTTGTCAGTACTAACTTACTTTAGATTTTAAGTCATTGAAGTTCTTGCTTGGAAGTATTGATTTTCTGTATAATGCAACTATTACTTATCATTTTACAAGGATTATAATGAAACATAGGTATGGTTGGTAAGCGGAATTGTCTTTCTCACAGTAGACTCAGTATACCTACAATCTTATCATAGTAGTACAATTGAAGTGTATTTTCTTGTCAAACGGTTGCTTCAACCCAACCTTTTTTTCTCTGTTTCAGCGTTTCACCCAATATTTAGCCTCTAGTAATAGCTCATTTCAACTAAGCAATTTTTTAGACAAAAGTGGCGTTCAAGGTAAGCAAACTCGTCTCTTGATTACAGACCTTTAACTTCAGTACTTTCACCATCTTTTTCAATTGAATATACATGAATAAATCTCCAGCATATAATTTGATTCTGGCCAACAATTTTAACTGATAAGTTTCAGTAGAAGGATGTACAGATTTACAAAAATTCCTTTTGAAACATTTGATTTTATGCCATCAACTGGCATTTTCAAATTATTTCATGTGAACTTTTTGAGTAACCCATGTTTTTTTTATCTATAATGTTGATGACCCCAACAGTTGATTAAAATTTTGTATAAGTATTCACTCAAGTGCTGGGTATAACTGGCTGAAAATCCTTTTTAAAAAAATTATCCATATCACTTGTCATCATACTTTCAAAAGATGATACCTATCCTTCATGAAATAAGATTGAAATCTTTAATTGTTCCCTAATTCTTTTTTTTGCTTTCTTCCTTTTTTACTTTCTGTGCTTACTTCTTGTAGCAGGAGCAAGAGTCGGTGAGTTGGAACATAAAGCATTTACTCTTTTTCATGCACTACAGTCTTGCCTCTTGTTGCTCCCATCGCATATAAAGTCTTGACATCTGAATATTTTATCATGTGGATCTTTTTATGTATAAAATGATGGGGTCGTATGAAAAACAAGTTTTTCAATTTTATTGATATGTATGAATATTTACCGTGAATATCTCAGTTTGGACATAATTCTTGACACAACAGCTAAACATATTAGCATTTTTTGATCATGTTTTAATATTATTTAGTTCTCGTTTTATCATTAGAGTTTTTTTTAAAAATGAAGTTTAGTAGAAACCCTATTAGAAGTGTGGGTAAAGAAGAAAGCAATTATCAAAAAATGTCCCAGCAACAAAATATTGGGGCAAATTCTCAGAATCCCTCATGATTAGAAGCACTAGGTGTTTCAAGTTCGTTCCCTACTCTAACGCCACAGCGAAATATCTATAGTAAATTGCTGCAGTTGTATGATGCAGCTCCGATGCATATAAGTTGTTCATTAACAAATGGTGAAGTTGTAATTTCTAGTAATTCTGCATTATTGCATCTATCAAATTTTAAAGACTTAACAAGAGTAGCCTAGATGCATGAAATTACAAATTTTTATTAATTTAATTTACATACCAATGCATCTCGGCATGAACGTGAAGTAAATTTTGGTGAAGTTGGAATGTAATTTTGAGAAATGTTTCCGATGCAACATTATTTGAAGTAAATGGTTAAAAAGATGTCCCTGTTCAGACTATCTCCACAAGGAGGACGAAGATGTGTCGAAAAAAAAAAAAACGGGACTAACTAAAAGTAAGAAAACAAGCAGGTTAAAAAAAAAAAAAAAGTAATGCTAGTATGTTATAAGGATTTATCATGACTTATTCTATTAGTGTAATTGATATACTTAATTGTAGTTATTCATTTAAAGGCTAATGGCCGTCTATTAAATTTGTATGGACATGAATTCATATTCAGCGGCACCTTCAGCCCATGGTCCATGGTCATTGCGGTGATCTAAATCATTACATGGTGCTTGGTCTAAATTTGACATTTGTGCAGAGTAAAATATTGTATTTTTGCTAGAAAATTTACTCAAAGTATTCTGAATAATAGATGAGGGTAAGTAAAAATGTCTGAGAAGATGAATAGCTGATAATAATTTATTATACAGTTGATAATTTAATATGCTGATGCCTCTTTTCCTCATCAATAGATGCCTCAATAAGATCCAATAATAAAATGTCTCTTTTATTCTCCACAGGTTATGACATGTCACCCTTCATTAGGAGGTATGCACGATACTTGAATGAGAAAGCTATGTCCTATAGAACTGTTGCTTTTGACTTCTGCAAAGTTAAAAGAGGGTAAGTCAGACACAATTTGCCTCAAGCTTTCCCTTATTTCTTACACCAACGATTTTTTTTATTTTTTTTTTTTTTTTCAAAACTTTCGATTTCTTTTTCAACTTGGTTTGAGTTATACCTGGAAGTCTAATTTTGGAATTTACCTCTAAATACGGAGGTTGTAAGAACCCTGGTGGTTTTGTTTCTGTAAAATTCAAGTATTCTGTGCTCCATCAGGAGCTATTTTTAGAGGGTCTTCGTGTAGGACACAAACTTCAAGTTATTTGTGTCTCTGAAATTGCTAACTCAGAAATACAAGGGTCATTCAGCTAGTATGTTTTCCTATTTTTTTTAAGTATTTATTCATTTAAATAATGTGACAAGCAAATTTTCTAAAAGACTGTGCTTTAAGCTTTCTAACAGTATATAATGACTCTGGGTTTTACAACTAACTGACTGTCAAAAATTTGCATTTCTCTAATGAAAATCCGGTAAAATCCAATTTCTAAGCAACTGGTTGATTGAAAACCAAAAATTATCTACCATAAGAAAGTTGAGAGTTCAATCTGTTTAGCAGTGCATTTTGAAGTTTTTAACTGAAACAGTTCAGCAAAAAAAGATAAGAAAATTTACTTTCTGAGCGACCCTTGTATGTAAGATAATGCACCCTCAGCTCCAGCTCCGGACATGATCAATTCAGCAATAATCATATTTCAAGCCCATAGTCATTCATACAAAGGTTATAAAAGGTTATAAAGGTTTTCTATGTGTTTGATCTTGAGTCCAAAGGATAATTAAAACGAAGCAGATCTTTACCAATCCAGATTTTTTCAGGGCGCCTGAGTTTGCTGCTGGCTTTAAGCGCATAACTAGAATTGCAGTAAATGAAATGTTATCCTGGATAGATATCACTAATTTATGATAGGTTTTCTTTTCAATTTTAAATTTATTCAGCCCAAGGTCTCAGCCATTCATAAGTGTAGAGTTACTGGCTTGTGTCTAAAAACTGTGCAGTAAAAGCAGTATGAATTACGATACAAGTCTAAGGTTAATTAGTAGGTGCACAGCCCAGACCACTATTTCTCTTTAGAGAGAACCTTATTCTGCAGTGTTTGCGCAGGTATATTTCTAATATTGTATGAAATAAAATTTTAGGAAAGAGGATGGTGTCCTTCGGACAATGAATTCTGAGAAGCTGTTGAAAACTCTTCCTGCATTACAAGCGCAGATAGATGCGCTCCTTGAATTTGACTGTTCAGCACAGGACCTCAGCAACGGTGTTATCAATATGGCTTTCATGCTACTCTTTAGAGATCTTATCAGATTATTTGCAGGATATAATGACAGTATCATCAATTTGTTAGGTAAGACAACATTTATTTCATATATTGACAGACAAGCATTTTTTGTCCTCGGAAATGGATCACTAAACCCTCAGTGAATTTTTCAACTCGCAAGTATACTTTTCCTAGAGTAAATTATGCGTAAAGAACGATGCGCGCAGGAAAATACGAGGAGGTAACTCTGAAACCGAGTAAGATACAATTTAAAATACGTATCTTTTCTGCAAATTTAAAATGCTCTGGTTTTGCGTAGAACCAAATGATGTCATCCGACACCAATCAGAAGCGAGCCTGAGCCTCTGCGACATTTGTTGAATGTCTTTCTACTCCTCGTTTGTGAAAACCATAGGAAAGTCGAAGCTATATCTTCAGAATCAAAGGAACCGAATCTCATTTATGTTATTTGTATTAAACCAACAACAATTCCACATTAAAATATGTTTAATTTTTTCACGTTCAACGCAAGGTTTAGTGACCCTTTCTCATTTCCTATTGAATTCAAATCTCCTTCCGTATTTTTAGGAATAAAAAAAATTGAAAAACTTAGCAAAAAATTAAAAAAGAAAGGAGGGAAAGCTGGGTAGTAAATGGCATGCTCAAAAGTGCTCCTTCGATAAGTCTCATGCCAATTGCTCAATAGACCAGACTCATGTAGATGAATTGCATTCTTTACTGCCTGGGCAGAATTCTAGTGCAGTCAACCACAACTGACATTAAAAATTTGTGTCCGAACTTGCGAGTTACAAATCGAAGATTATAAACTGTTTTCGTGAATTGAATCAGTAATGAACACCACAATATTTATGTTGTGACAATTGCTGTATGGTAATTATTTTAACTTAACAAGGCATGGTCAAATCAATGTAATTATCTGAATCTCCTACCTTATAATTTAATTTAAGAGGTAGTCAGAGGAAGACATGTAATGGAAAAAAATGAGGAAAAAATGGAGAACTATAGGAAAGAGCCCGAAGTGTTTCTTCTGAAGTTTTTCTGATGGTATGTAATTTTTTCTGGTGACTTTACTATGTAATTTTTGTTTCATTCTCCCATTTCAGAAAAATATTTTGATATGAATAAAAAACAATGCAGAGAAGCTTTGGACCTGTACAAAAAGTTCTTGATTAGAATGGATAGAGTTGGTGAATTTTTGAAAGTTGCAGAATGTGTTGGAATCGACAAAGGAGAAATTCCTGATCTTACAAAGGTATGCTTCTTCAGCCATCAAATCATTCTTTGTGAAACAGTTCCATTTTTTCACGTCTCCTTTTAGTGATATATTATTTGACAATATTTTTTTAAAACAAAACGTTTATTTGAGGAGGAGCTTAGCCTTTTATTTGGATGGAGGGGGGGGGGGGGGTTGGCATTACAATTTTGCTCTGACAGCTTGAATGAAAAGGTATGCCATTAAAGGTAAAATAGAAAGAAAACTCTTTTTAGTCAAACAAGAAAGTCTCTTTCGTAACTTGAAAATAACCCTTGATTGAAGTTAGATTTTTATGAGTTTTGACTGCCTGCCCTTTTGAAATGGAGCGTAGTGCCTGTAGTATACAGGGTTATTCAAAAGTTACGCACCACTGGCCATAACTTTAGTTCTAATTATGATATCGATTTGCGGTTTGTGGCGTCCTTCCTCATATCGAGGGGGAAACTTTTTGAGGTACTTTTCAGTTCTTCACCCCCCCAGGGGGAGGGGGGCGGGGGGCAACTCAAAAATTTCAAATGGCAACCCCCATCATGTGATACATCGTTAGAAAGAGCATGAAAAAAGAAAATTTTTGGCGCAAACCGGAAGTCAATCTGACCCCCCTGTCAAAAGTTAGGGGGGTCCAAAGGTTATTTAGGGGGTCCGTACCTTCATTTTTTAGAGTAGCTTCGGCGGCTCTTGGACATACCGTTTCTCTTTTCAAAGAGTCCTCGAATACTCCAAGTCTGATACCGAAGTCTTCATATTGCCCCCGGGCCACCACAGTCCCCCCGTAGGGGGGGATGGGCCTGTTACAATGAAACATTGCATTAAAATGCGAAAAGTCACAGAAGAGCTTCAAACTTAGCATCAAATCCGAGTGGAACTTCTTGCCAATGTTAACGCAAACGCAACCTGCGACTTTAAAGTGAGTTTTCAAAACTCTTAGCCCCCTGCCCCCCTCATTTTTGGTTGCAGAGCGGGTAAAAACCGGGAGATTCACTACAAATAATGCCCGAAACTAATGTCCAACTTGAGGAGGACCCTTGAAACGTTGCGATCAGTCGGAGCATTGAAATACAAGGACTGCCACCCCATTAAAGTACGGAAACATCCAAAACACCCCCGCTGCCCCCCTCATTTTTCGTTGCGGAGCGGGTAAAAACCGGGAAAATCGCCAGAAATGATGCCCTGGCTCTTACCAGCTCTGCAACGAAAAAAGAGGGGGCGCAGCGGGGATTTTATGGATGTTTCCGTCCTTAAAGTGGGCGGCAGTTCCTGTGTTGCAGTTCTCCGACTGAGCGCAACGTTTCAAGGGTTCTCGTCAAGTTCTACAGTGGTTTCGGGCATCATTTCTGGCGATTTTCCCGGTTTTTACCCGCTCCGCAACGAAAAATGAGGGGGGCAGCGGGGGTGTTTTGGATGTTTCCGTACTTTAAGGGGGTGGCAGTCCTTGTATTTCAATGCTCCGACTGATCGCAACGTTTCAAGGGTCCTCCTCAAGTTGGACATTAGTTTCGGGCATTATTTGTAGTGAATCTCCCGGTTTTTACCCGCTCTGCAACCAAAAATGAGGGGGGGCAGGGGGCTAAGAGTTTTGAAAACTCACTTTAAAGTCGCAGGTTGCGTTTGCGTTAACATTGGCAAGAAGTTCCACTCGGATTTGATGCTAAGTTTGAAGCTCTTCTGTGACTTTTCGCATTTTAATGCAATGTTTCATTGTAACAGGCCCATCCCCCCCTACGGGGGGACTGTGGTGGCCCGGGGGCAATATGAAGACTTCGGTATCAGACTTGGAGTATTCGAGGACTCTTTGAAAAGAGAAACGGTATGTCCAAGAGCCGCCGAAGCTACTCTAAAAAATGAAGGTACGGACCCCCTAAATAACCTTTGGACCCCCCTAACTTTTGACAGGGGGGTCAGATTGACTTCCGGTTTGCGCCAAAAATTTTCTTTTTTCATGCTCTTTCTAACGATGTATCACATGATGGGGGTTGCCATTTGAAATTTTTGAGTTGCCCCCCGCCCCCCTCCCCCTGGGGGGGTGAAGAACTGAAAAGTACCTCAAAAAGTTTCCCCCTCGATATGAGGAAGGACGCCACAAACCGCAAATCGATATCATAATTAGAACTAAAGTTATGGCCAGTGGTGCGTAACTTTTGAATAACTCTGTATCATTTTTTCATTTTCTTGCTATTTCTCATACATTCATGATATGAATGCGGTTGTCTCTTGAAATTTTTCATGTCATCTTTTTCTCATGTCCACTTGGCAGGCTTCAGGCAGTAGGAGGAGTTTGGGTTAATTTAGACCTTCCTACATAGTCGCCTTGAATCTTGAGTCCTAACTGGAACTCTCTAGTTTCATGAAACACACTCAAAAATGAAAGGGCAGTCAGTTAGTGTGAGAAGAATGATAATGAAAAACTTGTGCTTTTTACCAATGTGAAGTGAACGATGGTAAAAAGCTTGTGTATTTACCGATGTGAGTAGAATGATATTAAAGAGTTGGTATACTCAACCACTGTTGTTGTAGAAAACTAATTGTCAATTTTTAAAGACATATGTTTTTAACTCTAATTTTTCAAGGCCCCAAGCAGTCTACTCGATGCTCTCGAACAACATGTTGCCTGTTTGGAAGGACGGAAAGGATCCACTGCAAATACTCCCACTCAGGCAGCTAGGTATGTCCATGTTTGATTTCCTCACGCTCAATTTTTATCTCAAATGGCTAACATTATGGTGTCATTTCGAGCAATATTATTTGACTCACAGGTTAATTCTAAAATTTCTAACAGCAAATTTCTGGAATTTTTTGAAATGTAAGAAAAAACATGTAATATGTTTAATGCTTTAATGCTGGTTGTGGCCGACATAATTTATCCAGCTGTTTCTCTTTATTTTGATGGATTCGGCAACTGTTATAGTTGATTCATTTGATGGAAGATGCAATATTTTTTCTTTTGAGGAAAAAGTTTTAGCTAGGAACTCTTGAGTAGGGACCTATTCTGTCAAAAGCCCAAAGAATAAAAATGATGAAAGAATCATAGCAATTAGATAACCTCTAAAACCGGAACGGGAACCACTATTTTACTACCAGTTGACTTTTAATTCACTGACTAGCCTATTTGAACTCTACGAGTTCAATAAGGCTAAGAGCCTTATTGAACTTTATGAGAACTTTTAAGTTGAACTTTATGACAGCATTATGATGGTAGGCTCTTTTAGAGGGAGTCTGATAATTTCTACAAAGTTCTTCAATCTGGATAAAGGCCAAATAAGTATGATGGATTTTTTATTTTTCCTTGCAGTCAAAGGAGTGATGTGAAAAGTGGAGTGAATGCTTTGAATTGCACTAGTTCTGCATTCGGAACTGTTGTCCAAACTGCAGACCACGAGGAGAGTCTACGCCTACAAGCGCTTGCAGAAGAAGAAGCCGCGATGAATCAATACAAGGTACAGCTGCAGAAAATTATTCATCATTTGATTCTTCCTTTGAAGAAACCATCAAATCATTGAAGACTTACCAAGCATTAATTTATACCCAAAGAGATGAAGTAAAATTTAGTATTTATGCTGTAAAACTGAAAGTGTTTTATAACTTGTATCGGTTTTTTTCTCTGTTTGAAAAAGGCTTGCTTGTAATTAATATCTGTTGGAGAGAGAGACTTCTGTCAAATCTCTTTGATTAATCCTTTGAATTTTAAGTTTCTAAACTTTTGGCCTCCCTGTAATTACCTCTCGTGAATCTGAGTTTCTAAGATTCATCCAAGAATAGTCCCAAGAATTTCACAAATCTAAACGAGTTAGTTACATATTGAAATAATCTAGTCTAATGTCCGGACTCATTAAAATTCTTGCTTCTTTTGGTTTTATTTTGCAGGCTAAAGTTCAGAGTCCGACAAGTAGTACAAATCCCTTCCTCATTTCGCCGCAACATCAACCTTCTCAGCAGCAACCAATTGTAGACCTGTTTTCTTCTCCAACTCAGCCAACAACCAATGGAACGCAAGTAAGTTTGCTGAAACTCATAGTCGAAAGTGTTTCTCCAAAATTAGGTCCCATCTTATTTATCCTCAACTGCTTCAGAGGATGAGTATTCTCTCTTGAAGTACAGTTTATTTATTGTGATAGTGAGATTATTTCTTCCTGTTGATTAGAATAAAAGGCTAAATGAAATTGTAGGAACTGATTATTCATCGTTAGATTAAAGAGCATGGAATTTAACTAATTCTATGCCAATTAATCTAGTATTCTCTGATGAAGTGGATTGAATAAATTCATCACACTTGCTGTCAAAAAGTCCTTGCGAAATTGTTTCCGTTGGTCCAGAAAAATGTGCGGGTAAACGGCAGAATCTGAATGCTTCAAACCACAGTCTCTGCCAATCAAATAGAATCTAGCACTTACTGCAGCTGGAAACGTAACTAATATTCTACAATTTGTTCTTTGAAGGGCTGATAGACAACTCTCCTATCTTGCGATACCATGATGAAATTGCACTAGTTACTCTAATCGCTTCAGCCCAGCAGGACCAACAAAAAAACAAGTCATTTTGACCGGCTTAGCAGTGAAAGTGTATACTAGATGTCAGACTGTGCCTAATTGCTTTTCTTGTTTTAATTTTTTTTTTTTTTTATTAGGAAACAAAATAACATTCTAACTTGAAATTTGTTGAGCTTACCCTTTATTACTGTGATGAAATTCAGTGAAAGTTCCAGAAGGACATGTCAAATTTTCTGTTAAGATATTAAATCATGAGAGAAAATTAAATTATGTGAGATGTAGTAGGGCTAATTCTAGTCACATCAGTCTAGTCAACAGGGAAATTCCTATCTTTCTCTTGAAGTTGGTTATTTTTTGCTAAGTGCAGCCAAGCTGGTTTCTTTTTTGAGCTGTGTTCACTCTTTCATTTAATTTTTTTGCAGGCCAACAAAGCGTCAGATGATCTTCTGCAGCTTGGCAACCCTTTCCTTGACATGTTCTCAAGTGCTCCTGCACCACCTCAAAACAATACACCTTGGATGTCAAATGGTAAATATTCTTTAAATATCAACAGTCGTGTCTCTCAAATCTAACCCATTCAGTAAATCTTACAGCCTAGCTGATTGCGTTCCTTTGAATTAATCCCCAATTACTTTCAAAATTTAAGAAGAACCGAAAGTCATATGAAGATGATGCTGAACAGGGGCAGTGGCCCAAGATTTATGGTACTCATTTAAGTAGCACCTGCACAATTCAGTTTCTCAATACTAGATAGAGTTACTGAAATTAGAATGCTAGCCCCTGTGGAATTACGTCTCAGGGGCTCAAAAAGTTTTCAGCTCTCCTATGTTGAAAATCAGTTTTTCCCCAACTTTTCGAAGTTGTGATTTTTCTCTTTCCTTTTTATTTATAAATTGCAGTAATTTTGCAAAAAAAAAACATTTTTATTTTGATGCGACTCCTTTTTGTGGCGGTTCTATTTTCAAAAACCATTATTGCAGTCCTCCCATTTTCCTCACGACCAGCCACATACAACTGAGGTTGAGTGGTTGGGAAGTTTTGTCATCAGACAAAGTCTCAAAGCAAGAATATTAAAGCAAGAGATGACACAACTTGAATCAATTCTTTTAAATCCTTCGAGTTCAAAATGAAATCTCATCCATAACTTAAAAAATCAGCGACTTTTGACCTATCTTGAACTTCAGACTTACAGTCTGAGACCTGCCCAGTGACTGGAGGCTGTGATTTTAAGAACTTGATAGTTTTTGCAGTAAGCATATTGTTATATTTGGATTGTGAATAATTACAGGGTTTCAGGAGAGGGACAGAATGAGTAGTCACTCTTTTTTTTATGATTTTAATGAGTTCCAGTTTTGATAAGGGAAGGTTTGGTCTTTGCTTGTTGAGAAGCAATGAGTTGCATGTCAGTTTTTTCTCTTCTTTAGAGACAGATCCTCACAATTTTTTCCTTTGAGCTTGTAATAGTCATGTTTTTGTCACTTTGTAGGTACTGGAACTGGTGCATTTGTGGATGACAAGTCATTTTCATCTGTATTCGGCCAGGCTGACTCAAACAGTCAAGCACTTAATGCAGGTACCTATGATTCTCATTCTCCTCTTTTTGTTAGCAATTAGGTTATTAAAATCAATAATTTGTTTAATTTTATTCAACATTCTTTCATCAGAATCTTCATTTTGAGTCTCCGTTTTGAAAAATGTATTTCCTGAGATTAATGGGATGATTATTAATTTAACCAGAAAAGTTTGACGTGACTTAATGTATTTTTACGTTAGCAAGTAAAAGCGCCGATTCACATATTGGCTCTTCTTATCAAGATCAGCACCCCTTTTTTTTGTGATATCCTGGACCAACAATTTACAAGTATTGCAATGTTTGTAGGAGGAAATAAAACACATGAAATGATTTTCACTTATCAGCAAAATGATCTCTTATCCATTCCCTAAAAATAGTTTTTGATAGTACACCGAGTCTTTCAGCCATGGTCATTGTTTTTATTTTTTTTTTCAATATCTCAAACAGATGCAGCCAGTGTGAACCAGTAATAATGCAACGACCAGTCTATCAATATTTAGCGGTCTGCTAAATCTCAACAGAAACAGACTAACTGGTTCATATTATCTGCATTCTCTTGAGATACTGATGAAAATATGGATAGTGTCACTGAAGGACCTAAGCCACTTTTTTTGAGAGCAATTCAGAAGTTTGCATTTCAAAATAATACATTGAGAACTCATAATTTTCATGTATTCTTTTACAAGCTGCCTCGGTCGGAGCCACTCCCAATCCCTTCTTGTCAGACCCTTCTGATCCTTCGAGTGCCCAAACCATGAACTTATTTGAGACCGGTGACAAGAGTGGGGATAATTTTTTTGGGGAGGGGGGTGAATCTCCTAACTTGGGAGGCACTCCAATAAGGAGGCCCTCTGGTGGTCCACCTCCCGGGCGACCTCCACCGCCAGGAGCCGTTTCTAAAGAACCCAAAAGTGCTGTTGACGATTTAAACGATAGTATTCAGCAAGCATTGGGGTCGCCAGCTCGACCTCCCCCCGCTAAACAAGTTGTAATGCAACAACCCCCTGCATCCACTCTTCCCTATACCCCTCCCATCCAAATTCCAGCACAAGGCTTCGGTTCTCCGCTTCATCGCCCTCCGGCTCCATCAGGTGATCATAATTTTTTGCACTACTTTGAGGATTGATTCATGAGGCTCATCTAAAATGTATGTAGGTCATCCAATTTTTTCTCGACTGTTGACTGTTGAAGGTAAAGAAGCAGGGCAGTACCACAACCTTGGAGTTGATCAATACACGACTTCAATTTCTAACCATCAGAAGATGTCTTTTTATCGTAATTTAATGCAGAATGACATGGGCAAACAAAAAATTTCCGAAATCAACTGATATCAGTATGTTTTACTGGAGTCAGTATGCTTTACCTCAGAGTCGGTTAATATATACTTCAAGAAAAAATTTGTGAACATTTGACCAGCAAATATATAATTTTCACCCTCAGTTTTGAATCTTGAGTGATGTGAACGGACCTTGCAGACAGAGGTCAACAGACCGTAATGTCCAACAGACATCTTGGTAGCAAGCTAATTCAAAACATAACTTTCAAATGTGTACACAATTTTCTGGTGTGCAAAAGTTTCAGAATTGGACGATTATTAAGTTCTTTAGAGCTTTAACACCAACTATATAAAATTCAGTAACAAATGTATTACACAATTACCTGGAGGAATTTAACTATAAATGTACATTAATCTATAAATTTGATTTGGAATCATTTTTTGTTACAGGAGCCCCCCTAAATAATACCTCTACCACCAATAAAGTTCTCACTGGTGACCTCGACAGCAGTCTAGCATCTTTAGCCGAAAATTTATCGATCAATAAAAGTACTCAGCCACCCAAGTGAGTGACTAGTTTAAGTTTTTTTTTAGCATGATCATTATCTTTTAATCTTGTTACGCATCATTTAAAAATTACTCAGCTCTTGACCAGTTTAAGGATGAACCATTGAACCCACAGTTTGTCGGTGAAAAATGTTTTCAGTGAGGGCACTGTTTTTGTCGAGTGATGAGCTTTCAATTTATAGTGCGCTTCAAGTTTTTTGTCTTTTTGCTTGTAAGAAAAAATTAGAATCTGGCAATTTTCTGCATCACCAAATACGGATACCGATTTTTTGTACTCGGCCGGAGCTAAATACCAGAGAATTGGGTGAGGTATCTGGCTAAAACTGAATTTGGACAGTGCTTTTTTTTGTGTTACAAAAATACAGAGTAGTGCAACCATCTGGCTAGTTACGGTTATGTGGAAAAATTGAATATAGTATTGCAGAGTCGTGTTCTGCTGAGTAATACGACATTCCAAATGATTTCTGGATATTAGGCCCAATTCTAGGTAAAATGTGATTGGATCAATTTAAAATATGGAGGACTCAAAGATTCAGCCAGTAATTTGTACCATTTTTTTCTAGCGTAGATTAAAGCAGAAGATTATAATGCTCCCAAAATAAAAAGCGAAGAAGTGTAATCTCAGTTAGAAAAAATTTAACATTAGGTTGCTCTGCACAAATTCTCTCATCTTTCAGAATAAGCAGCCCTATGAACTTTTCAATCCTAAATTGTCTTCATCATTTTAAAGCATGTAACAATCAGTGTGATTTTATCGTGTGTTGAGTATCATTTATCGTTCATTCCTTTCTTCAATATTATTTATTGTTTTTGATGCTACAATTGTTGTCATATTTGCAAGAATATTTAAGTTTTGTCTAAATCATATTACTTCAAGTGATGTAATGCCAGCAATAACCACCTATAGTCCAAAGAGCCATTCACCAAAAGTCTTGTTCTAAGAGTTTGAACTTAAAGGTTTGTCATGAAAATTAAACTAAATTATTAGTTCTGTAGCGATCCTGTAAATGTTTTCCCTTTCTTTTTTAATTCAATCCCTTTGGATGATCCTGATAGTAAATTTAGTTGATATTTTGGCTATCACAAAATATTTTTCGGAAAGTTGTTGCATAGATGGTTATTGCATCCAAGTTTCATTTTCTCATAAATATTTTAAGTTTGGCTGAAAGATTCATTGATTTAAGTAAGCACTTGATATCTCGAACTGTTGTACACCATTTGACTATAATATACAAGATAAAATTCTCCTCTGAAGTTGCAATTTTAAACAAAGACGAGGGAATAACATTTACCATAAAATGCTAATTTTTTACCTGATGTTGGCAAGTAAAGTAAAATTATAATCGGTAGCTTAGAGTTTTTTCTATTTTCTTAAATCAGTTGGACTTTGTTCACACCACTTCATACATTGCTGACTTAATCGACTTCTTATTAATAATTGATCAGGAAAGTCGCTCTCAACACTCAAGTGCCTTTAAATCATCCATTCTATAATAAGGATTAGAAACCAAAACTAATTTGATAATTAGTCGTATCATTAGAAACTACACCAAATTAGTCATTTACCAAACATGCAAGAGAATTTGACTAAAATGAAGGCCAAATTCAATCTCATGCAGAGAGGAATTGAAGTGTACCCAAGTCCAGTCAGGTAAATAGATAAGTTCAATGTGCTTAATTTTCTTGATGTCCTCTTAAGTTCTGAGCATCAAAAGAGGAAGGAAAATTTTGTAAAACGGAACTCGAATCATCTGCTGTATACATCATGAATGATTGGCCCTTGATTAAATTGGCATCGATCATGAAGTAAACCATAAACACTACCTCCCCATTCACATGTTCATTTTGAAAATTTCCAATGTGTTTAATGGCATCCGCATAAAAGTCTGATAGGGTATTATATTGTTCGGCACTTTAATTCTTACTTGTCTAGTAGTCCAAACAAAAGGTCAAACAAAAAGTGTAGGACAGGAAGGAAATCAAGCTGCGGACGCAATGTCAATGTCTCTTTATGATTATTTATGGAGTTAATGTGAAAGAGGGTGTAGATGTAGATGCACTTGTCAAGTAGACTCTTTTCTCTATGGAAAAATTCACTGGCGAATGAGTATTTTCCAACCATTGTGAGGTTTTTACTTTCACAGCATGCAATAACTTTGGTTGAGCCCAATTCGTCTCTGTGATTTGAATGAGGCAATATTTTTGTCCTTATTAAGTCGTACATGATGTAATAATGCACCTTGGCTGGAATTTTGTCGGGGAAAATGTGCCTACCGAGACAGGTGAATCTCCCAAAATTTGTCCTATTACTCCTGATTGATCGGCAGTGTGGCGTTGGCTCAATGAGGCCGTACATTTTTCTGACAAAATTCAGGTTGAGCCATGTCAGTCCGTTTCATTCAAGCATATTTTATTTGAGTGCTGTAACCAGGCTAACAAAAAGTAATGTCCGCAGATCAAGAACTGAAGGGAGCAAGCTCTGTAAGGGCAAAAATCCCATAGAAATCACCTATAGTCAAATTTGATGCAACTGAAACATGCTACTCTCCTTTTTGTCTTGGTAAGATTCCGAAAACAACATCCAAGTCTCCAAGCCCTCAGCAGAACTTTTTTCGAAAATTATTAGTCCACACTGAATAAGTTAATGCACTTTTAAAGTTTGGCAAAAGGTAAGCTGTTCTCAGTTCAGCATTGAAACTAATCATTGAAACAAGACGACTTAACTTCTGTCTTACTTTTAAAGCGTGTAAACTTTTTTGGTGTGCGTTCCAGGAGAGAAGCATTTAAATTTCATTGCATTCTTTCAAAAGGTGATTATCGCAAGAGGTCAGCTCTGTCCTTTTTCCTATGGCAATGAAAGAAGATAGCCTTAGGAAAACGTAATGATCCACGATTAGACTTCATTACTAGTCTGAGGTTTCATTACCAGCACTTACTTGTTGAGGCCGTTTCATACAGAGTTCATATAAAGTTTTTACGCTCACAAGCTTCACTGATGAGCTGAGTAATAACGCAGTCTGTCCCATTTTTTTTTGCTGCAGGGGTGTCCAATGGAACTCACCGAAAAACAATGTTAAATCAGGAGGCACCCCAGCAGCCAATTGGACTCCTCAGCCCATGGCTGCCACAACTGGTGCAAATTATCGGCCTATGGTAATGTTTTTTTTCTGTTCTTTATTCTTTATTACTTTTTTTCAACTACTGACCGCATTTAAATTTAAATTTAGAATGTTGTTCTGCTGCCCCCCAATGAAAAAAACATTGATGAGTTTTTTCATTGTTTTTTTAGCCATCAGACCAACAAGTAGAAAGTGGAATTTTAGGGCATTCGGAAAGATACAGAATTTTAGAGGCTTTGCTCTCGGATTTAAATCCTTAGAAAATTTTTGGCAGCCTTGCTGCTCTCTTCAAATCCTATAATCTGGCTGTTAAAGGCGCTTTGTTCGCACTGTCATTATGAAAATGAAAGTTTTGAAGAACCTCAATGGAATACCAAAAATTACATTATTTTGGTATCTGCTGTAAGCCATCAAGTATGTTAAGCGCGGTGTATGAAACGCAAAGTGGCTTATCTTGCTGCATCTGATTTCATAGAATTTTATCCTTTTGGCTTTATTTCATGCAATGCAAAAAATGCTTGGCAGTAGTGTGAATAAGTAATCTCCATTTCTTATCACCCTTTAGTTCACAGAAAACTTTAGCATGTATTTCCCTCTCGAGAGATTTTGTAACAGCTAAGGTCATTTCAAACTCAAGCTAAATTTGAGCATCAAAACAGAGTCTTTGATTGAGCAGTCAAATCAGATTTCAATTATGACTGTGCACGGCTTTTTTAGGTAATTGTTCTGTGTAAGTAATGATCAAGTAATTTGTTGCATTCTACAACACTTAATTTTTTTCTACATAAGTGCATGTAAATCTCCCTAGATGATACACATTGGGACCTCATTTAGGAATAGAATTTCATCCTTATCAAAGAGTTTTGAAAAAAGACTTATCTGTGATGCATAGGTAATGTGTGTTAATCGGCACAGAGGCCCTTATTAAGTATTGCAGATCTGCTGAGTAAATGGTGAGAGGGAATTCTGGCTTGTTTATTTAATGAAGTTTCTTGAACTTTACTCCAGTTATTTTTAAAGTAATCAGATCCTTACGAAGTATATAATTAATTTTTTTGTCTAAGGAATGTTATTTTAATTTTTTCTTTCCTTATAGTTCTCATGAAACAGTGCTGAATATGATGAGCCCAGTGCCCTGAGCTCAACTGTCAAACTCAAATAATACTAAATCTGTATAAATAAGTCTTTTCTTCAAAAACTCTCAACTTAGGTGATGTTCCATACTTAAAGATGTTCAATTTATCCCATTATGATAAAGTTCACATTTGCTTCACTGCACGTCACTTGACATGCGCACACTAGAACATGGTCAAGCTCAATGTACATAACGCACATCTTCAAAAAGTTAGCATTGGTTGTTATGGATCTTCTGTGGGAGGTATCCTTGCCTAAATGTTTCTAACTGGTACTGTTTGGAAGTTTGATGAAATATTTTGTGGTGAACCAAGTTATGAAAATCAAAGAATTGTGATGGGAAGGTGCCCAAAAGTTGCCTTCTGAAACGAAATGAGCATTCGCAGGGTTTGTGGCACCTTAAAACTTTCTTAACTATTCTTACACTTTCTTCCAAATTTTCGAACCCTAGCGTATCCATTTATTTGGGATATTGTGTGAATGTACTCATAAGTCCCTTCAAAATTTTAATCAGGCTAGGAACATCGACTACTTCACACATCTGTCTCTTTACTGTGTTAGCCAAAAATGAAAGCAGAGATTGAACAATTCTCAAGGCATTTATTAACACTTTGGCTGGGCTGTTACCCTTTTTGACCCAGTAGTGTACTTTCAGATTTGAATCTTGCTCCCCCTTGCTGGCCACTATGGGCGAAAAGAGAAAAAAATAATAATTAATAAAAATAGCAGCTAGTAAATTGATGCACCACCCATTATCCTAAGTATGACTCGCAATATTGATATTTTTAACTTGATATTAAAGTCACTCATGCAAATGCCAACTCATACACTAAGGCAGACATTTGTCACTGATGCAAGTAAGGTATCTCTGTCTCGTCTTCTCAGATTGCTACCTTGTCACAGAAGATCCTCACAACTTTCGAATGAAGCATTAAATGACAAAAATATCTAGCACCCGGCGTGGGGGGGGGGGGGGGGGCATGAGGGGACTAGGGAATAACACAAGAATCCCACAGGTTCAATGATAGCCATGCAATAGACTTTAAAATTGTTTGTATTGTTGGATGAGACAGAGTTAACTTGAACTTACAAGCTAGAATTTTGTGCCCGTTTTTGGCTCTCTGATTCCTAATCTGCATCTGGCATTGGTTGAGATGAAGAGCCAGTAAAATGCCACCGTATCTGGGCCTATGCCTAAAACAGATCAGGAGCTTTTTTTTTTTCATTCTCAAGGACCACGGTAGAGTTCCAAAAATCCCATATGAGCTTAAAGATAATCATCTACAATTTCTTTACCGTGCAGCAAAAATTACGGCAGAGCTGAGGTATGGAAGCCTCTAAAATTTGTTGCGTAAGTCATCGGAAAATTTGTTTAAGTCCTTGATTTTAACAATTAGAACTCGAAAAGTTCTTGATTTTGAATTTTGGGTAGTAGTCATGCACACTGATTCAACATTAGGTCTAGGTAATTTATAACATTGAAAATTTTCAATGAAATTTTGTCATATCAGACAGTTTGTCATACTTATGATTTTGTAAATACTACAGCATAAAAAGAAATACTTTAAACTTGATACTCATTCAGTTGAGTAAAATTTTTGATGTTCTGTAGAAAAGAATGTGTGTGGAAGAAAGGTTTTTGCAAAAAAGAGCACCTGGCATCAAATGCCATGAAAACTGGGAGTAAAGACAATTGATTAATTTTTATTTATGAACAGCATCGATCTGTAAACATTGAGAGCATGTATTTTTTGGAATGGATCACGAAGGTCTCTCTTTTGACCGTTCGGAATTGATTGAATACTTGAAACATGTATAATAGGGGGATGAAAAATCAGACAATCAAGGCAGATCGTCCCTTTTTTTCTCGGCAGGTTACAGTTAATATATTATTTCAGTTTTTTTATCTGCTCTTTTTCTTTTTTTAAAAAATCTATACACAACCCTTTATAAATTTTCTGTATTTACATATTTTTCCCCTCCCCTCAGAGCTTTTTCTCTCTCACCTTCCCTGTTCAATTGAATGTCAGTATCAATGTTAAGACTACTAAAACACCCATCATAACTGTGCGCTTCAACATGTCTACTCTTGCTTTATTTTTATTCCTGAAAACTAGGTATAAAAACCAAAGATTTTTACAGAAAATCCCCCAAAATTTTACCCCATAAACTAGAAAATGAGAAGGTTATAATATTCTTGATCCCGTTATCAGATTAAGAAGTCGCATAATAAAATAAAATAATTCAAGGAATTTATGATGGTGCAAATAGGTATGTGTGTTTTCCTAGTATGAACATTGATGTGCTGTAATTAGCTGTAGAAATTTGTTTATGCCGTGCATGTTACCACTGTCTTGGCTTGTTGCTATTTTCAGGGGCAAGGTATGATCAGTACCCCCATGGCATATACACCCTATGTGCAACCAATGGTAAGTAATTTATCCCTCTATATCTTGAAATGTTCTATCTTAATCTCGACTCAAACGCACATTTTACATGCAATCTTATTGGTCTCTGTCAACAAATTTTTATTTGCAGTAGTCACCGATTGTGCACTAGAATTTTCCTCTCTCTTGTAAGCTGGCTGTTGGAATTTGACAATGTGAAGACAAAATTAGACTGAAATAGATTTATGCGATTGGTTGGCTCGATCATTTTATTTCCTTGTCGTGGTTTTATGAGGTCTGTGATAATAGATTGGTTTGGGTTGACATTTGAGGGTTGAGCTGGCAGTTTGTCAATTTGTCAATTATCCGACATGATGAAGGCATGTCAAAGAATACGTATGGTGTAATCAACTAATCTAATAACTCCATCTCATAGTCAACCTTGTTTCATCGTGTCCAATCAACAAGAACAGAATTTCAACAATTCCCCAGCCGTTCAGGAATCTGTTGGGTTAAATAGAAATAGATTATTTCTAGCATTCAGAAGCCCTGGTTGTTTGATTATTGCAATTAACCCCAGGTTAGCATCAATTTTTGCCCGTTGCTCTTTTTCACTTTGAAAGCAATAATGGTATCATTTCCAATTTAATGGACTTGTGACAAGCCGTTTGGGTCACGGTACCAGCCTAGCTCTCCTACAAAGGAAGATATTAACAAACCTGTTTCAAGAATGCAATGCAATTCTCAGAAACTTTTCACCTCATCTAAACACTTGTTTCGAAAAATTTGATATTGGTAGCAAAACAGAGTCATAACAAATGATGAGTATCTGAAGGATTATGAAGCGAGTGTGAACCTACCACTCTGTAAAATAACCAATACTATTCTCAGATTTTAAATACTATCAGATAAATTGAATCTAGTTTCATCAACCACCTCATACCTGATTCCTGCTTTTGGAAAAATGCGCTTAGTGAACTTTTTTTCAACTGATGCCTCATGAATTCCATTAGAAACAAAATATTTTCATTTTACCTATTTGAGTTAATTTTTGTTTAAAGTGCAACAATCTTTTAAAAAGGACCTCAAAATTGCATCATCAACTTGTATAATTTTCTAATCTTTTGTAATTCTTAAGTGAACATGTGCTCAGGCATTATTTCTCATTTTTTTATTAATATGCTTGAGCCAAATGTGTTTTCAGAAATCCATATAAGTCTCTGTAAATATTTTCTTCTTTGTACTTCTCTTCATATATTCTTTTTTCTTCCCTTTCCACTTCCTATTCCCTGTAAAGATGAAACTTTTATGTTAATAATAGTCTTTTGAATGATTTAATTTTTTTCATTTAAAATTTTACAGGGCTTTTCAAGGTGCTTTCATTCAAATCTTCAAACAATTGGATTTTACCTTATCAAATTTTATTTCATTCATCCTTTTCTGTTAATCAATCAATTTATATCTTGGGCACATAGTCAGCAGTTACGACAACTATTCTGTGGTGCGTCAGTGTCCGCAATCAGTTGAAAGTTCGCTAAACATGGATTCATGATTGTTGTCACTTCTGAAAATTCTCTCTTGATTATTCTCTTGTTAACAGTCCAATCTAATTTTCAGGGAATGCAACCGTTAGGAGGTATGCGAATGCCCAGTCAAGTGCCAGGAATGATGGGAAGTCCAAGGCCAATGCAACCTCAAACTAATCCTGACCCCTTTGGCAACTTATAAAGTAAGATGGCCTCTCTTTCATTATTTTCATGTTAAACTTTTTCAATTCTACTGATTAAAGTTTTCATAAAATTTGATACATCTGTGTATTGAGTCTTTTTTCCCTTTCCCTAACTTTTTGAGGGAAGAGAGCAATCTGAAGCACAATAGGAATCATATTTCTTGTATTCAAACATTTTGCCCTAGGGAATAATGGAGTCATGGCACTCTTGCTTAAAGGTATTTAAATTCGTCATCTTAGCTTATTCGAATCTCATTGTTTTCCTCATTTATTTTTCAGAATTTGAAGTCGGACAAGGAAGACTTTGACTGATCATATACAAGTTTATTTCAAGTTTCGGTTTATGAAGTTTATAAAAAAAATTCTGGCAGAATTGAAAGAGAATTTTCTGTTTTGCCCCTTAGTTCGGGTACAACTCTTTTAGTATTTCTTTATCCGTGTAAAATGTGTATACAATTGTATTAAGAGTGAATGTTCCTCTAAGTTGATTCATTGTTTTGTTTATAGTACTGTGAATGAATTTGTATATTAGAAACAAAGGTTTAGTAGGTATATCATATGTTATTGTTTCTTTAGATTTTATGTATTAAAAGTATACTTGATGTGAAAATTATCTATCAAGAACAAGCCGATCATCTTAAAAGTGTTTGCTTCAATTCCTATGCTGTGTCTGCCACTGAATAAGTCACTTTATTTTTAAAAAAATAATGAATAATCCAATCTTATATTTTAAATTTAAAAGAGTTCATTGCAAATAATTACAGGAAAAAGGAGCCTGCTTTCAGTTGTTGCGGTGCATTCTAAGTGAACTGAATTGAACGAAATCTGAAAATGAAACACAATAAAAGAAGAGGGAGAAAACAAATTCTTATTACTAGTAGTACAATTTTTTTCTGCCTAATGATTCATACTTTTTTAAACATGATGGGAAGAAAAGAATATAGTAAAAGCATGACTATCTTCAGAAGCGGTTTTGTAACAGTCTATCATCATAATAAGTTATTTCTAAGTCATTAAAACACTATCACTGCTGCAAAAAATTATTAGCATCATTTATAATCTTAATGAAATTTCTTTTATCTAGCATTCAACCAGACCCTTATATGCATCTACCAAAAATCATAATATTCTCCCAATTTGCCATGCTCTTGATTAATAGATTAGGGAAAAATAAGTTCCCTGTTTTGTGTTATTTTACTGTATTTTTTGTTACTGCACTATTAGTTCTCGTAGAAAAAATTGAAGAGATCTCTTTTGTGTTTTAAAAATCAATTTTTAAACCTACTTGTTGCAGGGCAAGTAAAAAAATGTACCTGTTTTATTATCATCGTTTCTTTTTTTTTAGGCTTTATACATTCCTCAGTTTATATTTTTAGGTCAAACACGTTCTTGTTCTGTATGGTTCTTCTCCTCCTTTTTTTTGTTACTATCATTAAGATCATCAGAGATTTTAGTTTCCCTTCCTTTCTAGTATACATATTTGCATTCAATGAAAAATATTAATTTTTCCAAGACATATTTTTAAGCTAGTCTCATGAACATTTTTTTAAATGGTACAGAATGATTCATGGATATTTTGCCGTACAAATTGCTTACAATGTTAAAGTGACTTCATAATTTGCGACTAAAACCATCCCTTTTTTTTAAATTAATGGAGTCTTTCCATCTAGTGTGAATACAAATTATTTGCTACATCTTATTTGTAACATCAAATGCCTAATTTTCCTTCTTCTTTGCTCTTGTTTCAAATTAAGGCTCACCATGAAGTAGGCCTCTTTTAGCTATTTTTCTTTTCTTTTATTACTGTTTCTCCCTTCAATTCCTTCAAAATTTTACGCTATCCTATTTTTATGATATCAAAAAAATCTTCAGAATCACCCTCGATTGTAATTGGCATGTACGTACACTTAAGTAGCTTTGATTTAAGTCTCTATAATCTGCTGTTTATAAAAGATGTATAGTAATCTTATATATTTAAAAAGTTATGTATATATGAAGGTGTATAAATGACTTCTAATAAGTAGCATTATAATGTATCAAAGGAAGTGAAAAGTTCCTTCCTCTAAAAGACCTCTCACCACCTTTCTTCCCTCTGAAGCATGTTGCGGAGTGTCAAGGAATTTTCACAACTTAAGTAGAGATGTTTTGATCACAGTTTTAAATTATGTTCAAGGTTACTTTTCTGTGATACTCTAGCTTATGAAAAATTTTAGCCGTCAAAAAACGTCATATTGGTGCACCCATATCCTGTTAAATTTTTATTTTATGTCCTACATGTGTGATGAATGCAGGAGGTACATGCATTTTTGTTTAAGCTAACAGCAGTGAGAACTCAATATGAAGTCTCATAGTTTTTATAGCCACACAAAATTTCCGAGCCTCATGTTTTATGATTTGTTTGATCACTTGCACAAGAGTTCCGTACAAGCTTTCTTTGAGAGAAATAACCAGAGTTGAATAGGGGCTGGAAAAGAAAAGAGGTTGAAGCAGCAGCATTGCATATGAGCATTTATCTATTTGCTTTTGCTCCATTCACTAATATTACTTTGACTCGTCGTTAACTCTGATTTCAATTGGCTAAGCCTTTGAAGCCACATAGGACAAACACCCTTACAAGATGCTTTGCCAGTCAGAGCATAATATTGCCTCAAGAAAGGTGTAACTCAAGTTTTGCTCATTATAATAAAATGTCAGATAGATCAGTTACCATCAAAATCATTGCATTCTGCATTGTCCTAAAAATTGTATGGCTCCTTGTAGAGTTCTCAAACTTCTTCTCCATGTGGCGGACTACAGTTTCTTTTGTTAAGTTTTTCCTGTTTTTTTTTTTTTTTTGGAACCAAATGATTTTGATGTAGAGATTGTATATTTTTAGTAACTCTCCTTGAATAATTGATCGGAGTAAAAAAAGCCGTTTCTGGCAATGTATGGAATATTCTTCATAGTACATTTTTGTTAGAAATCATTGTCAGAAACTTTTCTTACAGCAAGTTTAATTCTAGCGTTCAGATCAGTGCTTTCCTAACTTCATAGAGTAAGTAACTTTGCCGAAATCGTTCCAACGATGCTTACACCATAGCATCTCTGGCATTGCACTACTCAAGACGTTCCAATCAGCTGTAGATAAAATAAAAAATTAGAATTACATATGTATGTGTTAGCAACTGAGTGCAATATTAGTTCTCATGTATGACTAAAGTCTTAAAACTAATTATTGTTTCGAATAATTGAAAATTAAAAGCGGCAAGAGAGTCAACCTAAGCATTCCTTTTTGTTTTTTTTATCTCTCATCTAACTTGAACACCCTACTCTTTTCTTCCACTCTTCCCTAGGATATGTTTTCTTTCCGTTGAGAATCTTACATTAACTTTGCTGATCCTGCTGAGAATGAAATGTTGACCCTTGCAACTGTTTGCCTTGTGGAGACATTCATATTGGTTCTAAAAATGGTCTTTCACTCCATCAGAATAGATGATCTGTTCTTCTATGGTTTATTAAAACTGGTCCCTTCATTCCTTCAGGCAAGCTATTTTTTTGGCGCCAGGATGTGCTTCATGCATAGATTAATTGCTCATCTGAACATCCTCTGGATGTGTTAGATTGACCTAAGCTCCGAGCTTTCCTGGCCACTTTAATGGTAAACTCTCTCTTGCTTTTAGTGGGTAGATATTTTAGAAGCAGGACTGTTCTCGTCGCCTAATTGAGTTTCTCTCAGTGTTACCAGTACGTGTGTGTACCATGGGCGCTGCTTATTGTGGTCAGGTTTGGCAAAGCAAGTATTAGTCCTCGGCTAAAGAGGCTGATTCTAAAAAGTGACAGGGAAAAAAAACGGTAAAATTATGTGTACACTCAAGTTTACTCAGACTCTCCACTGGCTGACGTTCAATTTTTTGTCAATTCAGTAAAATTAATTTCACGCACAAATGATTGCGATATTGGTAACTTCTGCAGTTCTGCACAGCATCCCACTGATTTTCATTCGGAAGCTTATCATTTGTTCTGAAATTTGTTCCTTCCCTGTCACAATTAGGTCTCTTTAACGTTTACGTGAACCTGCTTCATACCTTGAATAAAAAAAAAATCGCTATAAAACTGCCCTCAAATTTTAATTCCTAAATTGCAAGACATTATTTTATGCACTGACTGATGCAAGTCTAATTACTGTCAGATGACATTTTTTAAAGACGCATTGGTCAGCAAAAATAAGCTCTTACAATAGTTCAGCGCTGATGAAGGTGTGCCTTCCTGATTACAATAAATGGACGGTCGATCACAATAAATGGACGGTCGATCACAATAAATGGACGGTCGATCACAATAAATGGACGGTCGATCACAATAAATGGACGGTCGATCACAATAAATGGACGGTCGATCACAATATGCGGTGAGTTTTGCAGGTAAAAATATGTTGCCTCTCTGTTACTGTAAAAATGATTTTATTGACCGTGATCATAATAAGCGGCGTTTATGGTACTTGCACTAATGCAAAATTGAAGATTGTAGAAGTGGCAGCTTATTTTTTCATCACTTATGCATATAATAGGAATGTAGATAATTAAATATCATGCATTTTTGTTGCGTTGTGTATTTTTCAAATTTGCTCTCTATTGTGACTTTGGCCAAAGTTGTTTTAACAAGTGATAGCCCTCCTTTAAATTGACTCATTGAATGCTTCATTACAGTCTGGAAGGTAACACTGAGTTCTGTTATCTCTTTGATTTGTATCTGATAAATAAGGTGCCATAAGGAAGGTTGTAGGGAATTCAAAAGACAATAATTGTAGGGATTATTTTCAAAAATTGCGTATTTAAGTGCTTTGTAATATATGCTTATAGTTATGCATTTTAGTGAATGTGGAACATTTTGCTGTCTTGCGCATCTCACAGCTAGAGATGAAATAAAAATGATATACATATTAAAGAGCATACAAAATCCCTATTTTTGCTTTACTGTGGATTATCTTAAGAGGAAGTTCACTCACTGTCAGGTAGAATCAATCATCGAACATAGAAAAGTCTTATACACCACTATAACAAAATTATTTTCATATCAAGTAGAAAACTTTTTTCTAACAATAAGATTTATTTGCAAAGCCTGGGTAAGTTTTACCTCACTCTAACGAAGTAAGAAAAATGTTTTTCTGAGTCTTGACTTAAGTCGCGTTTCTAAGTCTTATTTAGCAATCAACACCAATATTTTTTTTTACGATCCACTCTACAGACATTTGCCCTGTTAAGTCATGTAGAATACACCAAACTGGAAGAAAACCACTTGTGGAATCCTCAGCTTTAATTGATAATCTTGGATAAAGAATGCATACTTCGGTCCAACACCAACAATTCCAAAAATTGCAAAAAAAAAGAAAAAGAAATTGCCTCATTTCGTAAGCAACCATCATTTGAATGGAGCAGTTTAAGATTCGCTCAATTGAGGTGTTGTCACGGTGGCTGCTTACTTTTGAAAGTTTGACCACTTTAGACCCTCTATACACAGTTACTATTGAGAGCATCAATATCTTTATTCGTGAAGGCATCAAAGAATAAATTTTATAGACAATTCACAGTGCACAAGCAGCAGTTCATAAATTAGGTACGTCACTGATTTCTAAAATTTCAGGTCCCTCATCACTCCTTGTCCCATTATGCAGGTCTGCGATTTCCTGACCTATTATGTCACGGTTTGCTGGCGCCTCTCTCTTTTTGCAAAAAAAATGGCAATTTTTTACAAAAAAATGGCAATTTTTTTTTTTAGTGTTCTTACCAGCACCATCAAAAGATGTTAAAGAATCGTTCCTTTACAACTACTTTCTTGTGGGTTTTAAACAGTGCTAGTATCAACTCTTCTGCTCTCTTATATTCATCACCCAAGGTCAGATTTTTCCCAACCCCTCAAAGCGTAAAGTAATCCGTGGAAGTTCCCTAACTGCCGACTTATTGGAGTCCAATGGATCGTGAAGTCAATCTTTCCCTGTAATAAAGATGAGTCACAAGCATGTTGTGTCGGAAAATTGATTTCAACATCAGTGACCATTTGTGTCATTAATTTTGAAGACTTGATCTGTTTTGAGATCATCCGCTTCCAACCACCCACCAGGATATCAGGTAGTACTAGTAACGGTCGTGAAATTTTAAATACAAAAAGTATTGAAAATGGCGTTAGTCCGGTCTTCACTTGCAACGCTAATTCTGAATACGCAAGATGTGACTCCTATCATAGTGAAATATAAGATAATTAATCATAGGTCTATTCATAGCAGCTTTGCACGTATGTGCTTCAGGTAGCTTGGTATTTTTGATAGGAGTTTCAGCAGCGTTGAAAGCCCTGATCCTTTTCTTTTTTGCAAATGGGATAGTGAATATCCTTCCTAAAACTTGGAGGAGGGTCACTATTTGACTGCATTGATCCAGTCTAGATTATCAAAACTTGTAAGTGACACCTTCAGCGGTGGAGATTTAAAAGGAACAATGATGAACTTAGAGTCATCTTTTTATTCAAATCAGTAGGCGCTATTCTTTTTTTATCATAGTGCTTACGTCACCTGAAGTAAAAAATTTTCACTGATTTCAGATTTTTAGTGGCCGTCATTGTATCAGCACAAAGCTGGGGACGTGCTTCCTTCAAATTGTTAGCCGTAAAAAAATTAAAAGTTGTCTAATTTAATTCTTTGCCAAAAATCTCTATTGGCATGGCATCTTAGCTATAGCAAGGTGTGATGCATCTCAAGTAACTAACTTTCCCTAGAATAGTTAAGTATGGCAACTATATGTATTGTATAAAGAAGTTAATCTGGGTTGCGTGCCATCGATTAACACACGGACATTTTAAAAAATTATCACACAAATCAGAATTGGTTATGAAATTAAAGTTAGGAAATGCTGTGGTATAAATATAATTAAAAGATGTTTTAGAGGTACCATTCCTTTATACTCTAAAAAAGATATCCTTGGACCCTTGAGGTGGAACTACCCACAAAGCTCTCAAAAAAATTCTAAGAGATGACAATTCCCAGTTGAAACTAGCCACACCCACTTAAATGATGCACCTGAGTAGATTAACATTTTTTTGGAAAAATTCACTTGCTCAGGTGAAAAGCTATTTTTCTTTTTTAGCGATGAATATGTCTCACATGTACCTATTTTTTAACTGATCAGTGCAGATCATTTGTCAACAAACCCTGAGAGTGGTGATTTTGACCATCTACTATATTTGCTGCCCTGAAAAATTTTGTATCATCACAAGTCGAGGGCAATTGTTTCAGTGTGTATCATGAATGTAATTTAGAAAGACGCAACAAAATGATTGTCTGTCGAGAACTCATCACATTATTTTGTTTCAAATATTCTGAAATTATGTCAAATAGTTTTTTGTTTCCAAATAGTATATTATCATACTGACTTTACACGTAACAGATAAGCTGAGCTGTTGAACATAATCTACGGAATTTTTAAGTACCTTGAACTGTAGGTTTATTTGGTATAATTGTTGCAGTCGCTTTTCTTAGTGTAATCATGTACCGTACTGTAATCATGGTATCTGCTAATTGATTCCTCTTCAAATAAAATGTTAGCAAAATTTATTGTTTCATCCTTAAATTTCATTTGACCTTTAAATATAGCACCAGTCCCAAATAATACCCTGGGAATAGATTACAGATGACTTGCTAAGAGCCTGACGCTCTCTCAATGCTGTTATGATATTTTTAAAAGATAATATTTTCACAGATACTGAAGACTCAGTCCAAGAAAAGGTTGAAAATGATCATCCTTTCGCAGTACTAAAAGTAGAAGAAGTTTTGTCTGATGATATAACATGATTTAATTTAATAATATAATTTTGGCAGAAGTTAGTTACAAAAAGTTTTTCTTTAACAAGATTATAAAATGTTAAAACGATGTAGGTATATAAATTCTAAACAGAAAATTTTGATTTAACAAATTCCCAAATAGAGAGGATAGTTACAGATCCACTTACGTACATAAATGAAATTTAACTAACATGCTGATCATATGTTAAGAAGGTGATTATCTACTTCAATTTCAAGAGCTGTGCACTGGGGCACAGTTCTTGTTTTCATTGGGAGCAAGTTTAAGAATAACAAATAGTATCACCCTCTGAGCGAGGTGAATCAGTCATTGATAAAGATTAATTCAATTTTTATCATAAATCCTTCAAGGCTTATTATTTGAAACCATGGTAACTAGACTTAAATATCAATTTCAGAAATCATAATTCAGAATACAATTGTAGGCTAACTGCACCTAAGTCACAGAAACTATTTGCGCTCCAAGCTCAGATCACTTACACAATGCTGCATAGAGGAATGTTCATCATAAGATGAGATGAAAGCTTTTGCTTTCACTGGAAAGCATTTGCACGGCAAAAATACAGGACTGAAATGCTTTAGGGAGTCAGTTTTAGTATAATGTTTGCTGGGCTTGTCAGATCCTTTATTTTTTTCTACATTTCGATTTTTCCCGGGTTTAATAGCAGCATTGTAATTTCTACTATGATTATTTTTTTCTTTTTATCATGCATAGTGCATTGATTTTGCTTTATTAGTTGATTTTAGTTTTTTTGTCAAATGAAAACGTCAGCTTTAGTGCGGTCCTTGATGAATTTATTAGCAACATTCTTTAAACGGACAAAGTTTTGGAAGAAAATTAATACCTCACATGTGTATCAAACCAATTAAATTTTTCTAAAAGGAGGGCCCATCATTTTGTGCCATAGTGTCTTCAGTATTTCTTCTTATCCTGATAAATGAAATAGTCCATCAAGGTAACAAAAAATACTAAAAAAACTACCAAGGAAACCTCACGAGGAAAACTCAAGCCTCAAAAAATTCTTAGTGAGGTTTAAAGCTAGAAAAATTTCTCATGAGAAGGAAACCTTCCATCTCGACTGGAGAGGAAGTATGATATCAGATTGAGTGAAATTCATACATGTTAACTTTGACTTATCATAGGTTCATCTCACAGGAAGATTTTCATAATCTCAAACCGGTTGGCATTCAATGAAGATTGGAAAATGCGAGAAAGTAAAGTTTAAAAATGGATGACGTTCACTTGTTTTGGAGATTTTAGAATTGAATGTGTAGTATCTTTGCATATTGGCATCGGATGGCTTATAAAAAAAGGGAGCAAACACGTGAGAAATTTCATAACCATTTATGGATTTTAATCAAGTTTAACTGTAGAGTCAGATAGTGATGAAAATTTACGAGAAGAAAAAAAGCATTACTTTGATTAGAATGTATGCAATTTCGTCTTCTTCCCTGGTAGAATGAAAACAGCAAAGCTGACTAAATAATAATAGTCCTTTCAATACTTGACACATTAACATATGTAAACTCATTTTCTAGCAAAACTTTGCCCATCACGTGTACTATTATACTCAACAACTAATTTCTATATCTTCATAGCATCGCTATTCCGCAATATGATATTCTCAAGTTTTCTTATAGTGTCATGAATATCGATGGGGAAACTAGAAAAACCAACACCTCCCTTGCAGTGTTTCTATTGTTGTGTTGACTATTTTGTCTGAAAAAAAAAATGAATCAAATGATCTGCCTCAAATTTGGATGGGGAATTTTTCACTGGGTGGAAAAATTCATGGAGATTCTCCTAAGATGATTTCGTAATTTCAATATTGAGTACAACTGGAGTGTTTTGCGAAGTTGCCACTGAGGTTACAAGTCGTTTGACCATCGATATGCAGTCCAAAGGAGGCACATTAGAGTGCTATTGAGAAAACACTTTTCAGCGACATTGATTTTGTATAAAGGCAATAGTGAACCACATTTTCATTTTCGTGATGGTAAATTAGTCAATCGTTTTTTATTAAAAGTGCTAAGTGTGCTCTCATTAAAAGGAGAAATGGCTGTTAGGAATAGGTACAATCAAGTTTATGTTGCCAGGAAGGTACTCAAATGTTGACTTTAAAACATTGACTTCAAGACTTCCCAGGCAGTGTATGTGTTTGTTTTAGTATTTCATAATAAAATGGTAAACATACGAGAACTGCCTGTCAAGGATAAACATGATATGGGCTCCTCCCAGTCAAGCTTCCAAAGATACCGATTTCAATTGCAAAAATATAATGATCATAGTACGAAATTGGGGGAACACTTGGAACTTTTGAAATTATAATAATACAACACTGCATTTTTCTAACAATAATTCTGAGACCACATAGTAATTAAGGGGAATTTTCAGATGATCATTGACACCATTAAGAAAATGTGAAAAAGAAACAAGCAGACAGGCAGTGATGCTGAATTTGGAGAAAATAAAGAGCAAACAGCAGATGTGCACAGTCCGCCGTGCAGTAGCTAGTCAAATGCTAAAGGAGCAAAGAAAGTGGGGACCTTCTCAGCAAAGATTGGGTGGCAAGCGAGGACTTGTGCGTTTGAACGATGGAAGGCAGCAATAAGCCTGACTATTCTTAGATGATTTGAGCCAGCATGAATTGAGACCACCACTGAGAAAACTATAAAGATCACATCCCTTCTGTTTCTAGCAATTTATTCAACAATTACTTTAGAGAGAAATTTATTTGATACAGTATTGCGCAGTATTAATGTAAAATCAGGATGAGTTTCCATTGCTAATGCACAATGAATGGCCTTCAATTGAGGAAAATAATGGGTTGTATTTCTTTCAGTATGATAGGTGTACAACTACTAGAGGGTTTACAACTAGCAGCTTTCCTTGGTGAGCCAAGGGTAAGAAATTGAATGCTATTACATCAGTAATTAGAGATATTGTGGGAATTGACTTGTAGTTATTCAGTTGAAAGGAGGAGGCGTAAGGTAAATCAAGGATAACGCTGTGACATTTTGCCAATGAAAAAAAGAGAAATTTTTACAATGGAGCTGACGTGGCAACATATACGTTTTCTTATTTTTGTGTGTGGGCTCACACATTTAGTGATAAGTTGCGTAGCTGCTACTTCAAGTACCTCACGGACTGGTTTTCACAGATGTCTCCATGTGAGTATAATTGCATTTATTAAATTAATTAGAAGTTCATATGAAAAACTAGGAAAATAGCTAGCTGAAGGCTCATTATTGCAACTATTTGGAAGAAGAAAAAAAAAACCTTACAACATTAAGGACAATACTTTTTAGATAGAAACTCTCAAAAATGAAATAAAAGAGTTTATTAAGTAAAATAAAAAGGGAGAACTGATTCTGTGAAACAAGGAGACTTGAAAACAATGAAAATGAGTAAAGAAAGGAATTGGGTAGGGGAAAAAAGGAAAGATAAGCCAAGGAGAAAAAGAAGTAGGAATTACAAACAATGTTAACTGTAACATAATAAAAATTACATTTAACATTTTCTATGTACAGATAATAAACGTTATCTCAGTCAGAATATGACAAGATGTAAAAAATAAAATAACAAGCAAATAGGAATGTCACTGACAACAAGAAACAAAATGACATACACATGTATCCAATATTAACACAAATCTAATCAAGTGAATAGAAAAATATTCAAAAGACGTCAACTAATTATTTACTCTACAAACGTATCAGAAATAAGAAAAAACAGATTCTTTTAGACCTATATAATATTTCAACAAAGATACACCTGTCATAAGCTGATTCAGAGTTAAGGTGGACTGTTTTAGCGATAACAACACTGTGCAAAACAATGAAAGTACTTTAAAACAATCACTAACTTGTTTTTCATACTTTTCCATGGCCCACATGCCAAATTGATCTGGATGCAAGTACGGTGAAAGTCAGGCATCTTACAATACAAAAAATACCTACTAGCACTTATTGAAAAATTAATTATTGTTAGGGTTCAAGAGACTGCATGAGTATTTGTACCTCCACAGTATTATTGCCTACAAAAATAAAATAAAAAATCCTTTCGGTAATTTAAAAAATTATTCCCTCATTCGTAGAACATAATGAATGTGTTAAAGACAGAGCACAAATTCAGTGCTTCTTTTAGACCAAGAGGAGTTGTTCACTCACAATAAGCATGCAAGTGATCGATCAGCTTCTGACATTAAAAACTGAAGAGTATAAATGATACACATATCAAAATATGGATTCCAGATGGGATAAAGTGAAATATATAAGTAGTTCGATAGACTAAAGGTTTTGAGCTTAAATTCAATTGTTCCATTTAAGTCAAATAACCCAGCATAGCAATGCCACTTGTCGTCTGATATCACTTCAATAGGTCAGTGCCTTTTAAAGTTACCCTAAAACAGCTTCAGCCGGCATTAAAAAACGTTAAGTTTTAAAATGAATCGATAACAAATAATGGAATAAGTATATAAAAATATCATGACCTAGCAAAACATTTTTAACTACAAATACAGGCTTTCAAAATACTGAAGCCCAGAACATCATCTTCTATTTAGGTATAGTTAGATAAAAAAGGACAGTTTTATATTGACAGTAGATGAGATCTATGCTAGATTAGAGTGATGAAGACTGGTTCAAGGAATTTAATAATTTCTTTCAAGTTTGGCAGCACTGTAAAAGTCTCATTTGTATCTCCATCTATTAGCGCAATCTGCAATTGAATTAATAATTTTAAAATTTTCAAACAACTACTTCTCTATCTAAGGAGTGGTAACTTATTTAATCAGAGCATTTATTTCTATTGGGCACGAAGAAGCTACATGTGACCCTTAATAAAATTAAGAAATTCCTTAACAAAAAAAGAACCTTAAATAAAAACCATCTTCTGAGGTTAGTTTCTATTTTAATGTAAGTACTTAAAACCGTGATTAGATAAATGGAATGTTTTGGGTTGTGGCCTGATAATAGGCGAGGAAAAAACATCTTAACATGACTAGGTTGACCAGGATTAAAATTCAACTTCCCCAGTTTACGGCTCACAAGTGCCCAAGTACTGGCTTCAAACTTGGCCTTTTGCTATTCTACCTGCAGCAGTATTGGTTAAAAATGTTAAAACAATCTGGCTCTTGACGAGGAATAGTTCAGTAATACTTATATAGGGAAATACTGTCATTGATGCCGATTTGCACTGCTGGGTGAGAGTAAATTATTTTCATTTAAATGAATCGCTTTACAACAAAACCTTGAGCCTGCTCTTCTTGTTAATAAAGTTAAGGTACACAATAATTTAAGTCCAGAATCGTACACTGAAGGTTTATTAATAACCAAATTGCTCTTTGTCAGCCATTCAGGTTGGCCAGACTTGCATTCTTTGAACAAGTTCTTTTTTTATACACAAATCATGCAATAGGAAAGAAAATATTTTGGCACATTAAATTTTGATACTGGGAGAGAACTCAGCACACTAAATCATTTTTAAATTTGAAAAAAAGAAATACATTTGTTTTGACCCATGCTATTTATGATACCACAACAATTCTCTGTAATGACAGCTCAGCAAAATTTATACCGCATATATTCAATTAATTAATTAAGACAAAATTTTAATTTGTTGGCAAACCTGTCTGGAAACAATTGAATCTGGCGACAATTTAATGTTTAAGTTTGGCTGCACCTCAGGGAAGGATAGATCAGTTCCCTCAATAAGTTCCTTTGTAATTTAAGATAATTTGATTTTGACTTAATGATGATTGCTTTCAAGACTGTAGAATTTATAAAATATTAGAGTGTTTAATTTTTTTCTCCCTGAAACTATTTGAGCGGTATTGCAACACGGTAATATCAACTATCATGCCTTTTTAATGGGAAGACACAAATTATTATTGAGAATTTTTTTTGATTTGTAACTCAAAAACCTGCAAAAATTTCTACTGCAAGGTGACAGGTTTCCTTGAATTTTAAAGGTCCCTGACTTTATTATGTTACTTTTTTTATTTTATTTACTTTTTTGCATAACTCCGTGAAAACGTGTTTGACAAAAATGTTTCAGCGCAAAGTCTTTTGAAAAAGACAAAATTTTGAAATTCGATAATTTACAAATGGAAGTTTGAATTTTTGTGGATAGATTGTACGTGTATGGTAGAAAATAACTTAAAGTTTCGGCTGGAGGAAAGAACTTCAAGGTTGATTGGTAAAGTTCCCCAACTTTTCAAGGTTGAGCAAAATTCCCTGATTTTTCCAAGTGTCCAATGACTTTTCAAGCACTGATCACCCTGTGCTGTGATTTAAATCAAGTACAAAACCAGATTTTTCATAGATGCTCTACGGTAGGCGTTGTATCTGAGTAACAAGCTTCCATAAACCTACTAGAAGGTGGACATTTTTCTGGAGGGCTATTCATTTTGCCGGGATAGCTTATTCCCATGAGAAGAGTTGACTTCCTCAAATTATGAGGAGCTAAATTAGAAGACACAGGCACCCAGGTAGGGAATTCCAAATGTGAGGGATTAGAGAAGTTGAAACCAGCCCAAGGCTGGCATAATTAGGCAAGTTTTCTGAACCAGTATCTGTCTCTCATTGCTTTATTGAATTAATTGTCTACATAAACTTCGGAGAGGAAATTGCATTTTGGAATGAGGAGGAAACAGCCTACACTTACCCTGAGTGTCAAATACACAACAACAACAACAACAAAAATTTGATTGAAGAGCTCTTTTGAGGCAAGTTGAATTATGAAATTCAAATAACTGGCTGACAATAAATCCTTGAACTATTAACCAAGTTAGATAAAGGGGATCAACTTTGTAGACGACCACGCATAAGTAATTTCAGGAGAGCTTGTGTTCACTTTTTTTAGAGCTTCCAAACTAACGAGAAATAAAAATGGAGACAAATTTAAAGTCGTTCACTTCCTTCTGTTTATCTATGGTTCCAAGTTTGGAGAGATTAACAACAGACTTTGAAGAAAATGCCCTGAATTGAAACATTAAATGAACAAAATGATACCTAGGATTTAAACATTGTTCTGGACATTTGCCAGAATCACATTTCTAGATTATAATTCAAAAACTCCCGACCCTTTCTGTGCAAATCAAACGAACAGAAAATATTAAGAAAAGAAGGGAGAAGGAAAAAACCAATGTTACTACTCTATGCAGAAGGAAGGGATCAATTTTGAATGTACCTTATCTTACTGCCTAAATTAAGAAAAACATTATTTCGGCCTGTGTATAAGATTTGCCTAGTTTATTAATTTGACCATCGGAATCATTTTGTAGGCAATTTTTTTTTTTCATTCATGCAATCAATAATTATTACTTTCTTTTTTTTTGTTTTCTTTTTGTTTCGTTTTGTAGGAAATAATTTGAAAAATTTTAAAAATATACATTTGAACGAAGATACAAAACTATAAATAAAAATTATTTGAAATAAGTTTAATGAGAGAATGGCACAGCTAATTTTAGAGCTGATACCACTTCTTATCTTTGTATTTGAGCATAAGTCCGTGTGCAGACGAGGAGAAGTTCTCAGCTTCAGACATCATACGTTGAGTGCGTTCTTCTAATTGAGAGAGCCGTTCCCCTCGTTCTAAAACTTGCTGGTGAGCCCGAGAAACTTCGCTGGCTGCGGTGCTTGCTCTCTGACCCAGCTGTTCAATCTGTGCTGATGACCTAGGGATATGTTTGGCTAGACTCCGCGAAGCACGCCCACTCGACGTTTCTCCAACTGCAAAAAAAGAAAAAGAAGTTAGAGAATACTGCGACAGAATAGACAAAAGTCTGAACAATCAATTGAAGAAATAATTGCTCCCATCAGCTTTTTGGATTCTTCTTACCCTGGACTATAGCATGATATAGGTAGAACATTGATAGGTAACAGCTGGAGGTAAGAAACCCTTTTTTTCACAGTTAAGTCAGGCTTCAGAAGCAATGGGTGGTAGAACTCATTAACGCCTGAATGCTGTTCATGCATCCTCAACTTCGCAAAGTTATTCTCCGTTTGGGGGCATTCCTAGAAGTGACATTTCTACCTACTTTTTCCTGCTGAAGCTGAAAATGACCTTAGTTTTTCCTACAACCTACCAATTTCCTGGAAAACTTTGTTTCCCATGAAAACATTCTTTAAGGGTGCTAAATTTATGTTTGTACATAACACTGGCATCATTTTGTTGAGTCAGCATCAGTGTAATTTCATTTTGCGTTAATCTTGCGCGACTACAATGATTTATACTTTATAATTCAACAAAAATGATCGTTGGGCGCAAAGACGGCCTATAATTTGCTTTTTTAAATTAATTATGTTTCAGTGAAAACCAAAAATTTATCCCAATATCTACCTGGTGCCCTTAAATAGAAAGTTTAAAAACACAAAATCATGGTACCTGCATAGCATAGTCGGCGTAGTACATCATGCGTAAAACTTTAAATATGTTTTTCTCACAACGCGGTTTCCAGGCATCGGCCGTTATTCAAGCGGTGTTCTTAATTTGACATCATACCGTTCACTATTTCAGATAATTATTCAAGACTAATGTGACGAAGGGTTTCATGATTTTAGATTTTACTTCTTAAGGTGAAAAAAAAGAATAAAAAATACAACTCGTTTAAAATTGATAAGTTTGAGATGAAACCTTCGACAAGGAGAAAATTAATGCATGATTAGATCTACGTCAGGCAAGAGTTTAAATAGACCGTAGGTATGGAGATTTTCTAATTTTTCTGAACCAAAATACCAACATTTCCTGACTTTCTCTGACAAACAATTTAGTGGAATTCTTTTAGAGCTAGGCAGGAAAGAAAAGCCGATGAAATTTAGTCTCCTTAATATCGAGGATGAGTCCTCTTGCTCTTTCCCTCTCTCTTGGTCTTTCATACTTACATAATTCTTCTCTATTCAACGTTCGTACTCCACTTCCAAATAGGCCGACAAAAAAGCTTTGCTTTGGAGCTTCAGGCATTTCGTGTGGGAAAAATAGTTCGCCCATCATTTCTGCTAAACTTGCGCTAAAGAACACAATAATAAAAACAAGACAAAAATCAAAGATTTGGAGAGGAAGATGACAGGAAAAATTTAGAAAATGAAGTTCCTGTTTTCTGCTCTTAATTACTGTTCAACCCGTTCTTAGAGGACAAGACATTTTTTTTTTTTGAATTTTTACCAATTTATGAACAAACTTCATGAATAAACATTATCTGAGAAGAATCAAAAAGTCTCTGAGTTCATGTGATTACTAAAAATTCTACAAAAATACAAGTTTCATTTATTTTTTTTACACAGCTCTACAAAGATTTTGTCTTCATTAAACGGAATTGCAAATATTCCTCATTGATCTTTCAGAATTTGGGTATTTTCATGTATGGATAAGGGTTGAAGGAAGAATCAAGTAGGATTTTTGAGAAAACACACATGATTTTCTTATTAAAGCAAAAATTAATTACCTGAATTCAGCAGACACTGTGAACTTTTGTAGTTCTGTCGGTGAGCAGAGATACAAACCATGGCCGCGATTACTGAAGCAGAATGTTCGAGCAATCCTAAGAGAAAAAACAAAGATAAACAGAAGTATTAGATGAAATCATGAGAAAAATCGCTTGAAAGCTTACAGAAAAGTCATCCCTATGATTATTCGTTTAATTCTCAATCATTGCACATTACTTCAGTGATTTACCCTTCATTCAGTTTTCCTTGAAAACTAAAATTGAAGATTACAAACACTCCTTTCCCATTCTGTGGGTTTTATTACTTCACTTTGGTGCATGAATTATCCTATTATTTTGCGTACAGTAGAACCTGGTTTCTTCCGCCCCATGTCGCAGACAGCCCATTCAGTGATCAAAAATTCTGGATGATAAATACACTTTGCTTCGGCCATTCCTAACCAGATTAAAGCAGCGTTCTCTTTCAGAAGTTATCAGCATAAATTTTGGTATTTTGAAGATGCTTGCGGCACCACTTCAACTCTTGTAAATTATTAAGTACAGTTGTTGATCCTTCCAGAGTTGAGTGGATAGGTGAAAATAGTGACTTTATGCAAAAAATTCGAGAAAAATGGGCCTGATAATTAGTGCTCAACAGTAAAAGTTTTAGCCAAAAGCTGAGGCTATAAATTTACATTTGTTTTTACTGATGCGAAAATGAGGACAAAGAATTGCAAAAAAATTGGGATTTTCAACTCTTCACTGTTGACTGGACAAAGATAAAAATTTGGCTGCTTTCCAGCCTCATCTAGACGTTGTAATAGCAGATATCAAGAGGACTAGTTCCCGAGTCTTAACAAGTCAACTCATGAGTTCTCTTCATTCCTTTCCTTTTTTATTTTACTCAGATATGGATACATGTGTACTTGGACACCATCTAGTAGGCAGAAATCTTAAGAATAACCATGCTCACACGTTTGCAAGGCACAGAAAAATTGACTTCAAATCAGAGCACGATCTCAATATCTCTCGTTCTTTGTTATGAAAAATACATTGAAGCTCTGAAAAAAGCTTCATTAAAACTAAAATGAAAATTCTGACACTATAAATAAATGACAAGAAAAAAGCACCGACAGCCAACCCAAAAAAAAGTAAAAACACTTATAAAAGCAACACCTATTCTGTAAAGTACCTACCAAATTAACTTTTTAAAACTGTTTTATAACGTGAAAAAATGCAAAAATTAACCCACAAAGAAAAAACAAAAAAAGCACAGAAGACGGAAATTTTTACAAATCAAAATACCTAAAATATTGAAAAAGCCACAGAAAATTTCAATTTTAATGTGATTATCAAATCAATGAAATAACAAGAAAAACAATTGAATTGGCATAGGACATTCCAGATTTCCTATCGTTTTCCACCTTTTTACAGGATTTCCAAAAATTATCAATCACTGCTGAAGGCGTATGTAGATGGCAGGCTGAGCGGTATGTCATGCAGTCTGACATGCCATCTGATGCACTGCTTGACAAGCCCTCCACCAAGCCTTCTCAACAGGGAGAATAAGGAACACTCCAGTGCTGTGAGGTAACGGTGGATGATTCGCTCATCGAGCCACGCATAAAGCGGCTGGACATACCGCTCGGCCCACCCTCTGAAAGTGCCTTTCAAATGCAATATTTTTCTTCAGTAGATAAAACTTCACTAGTTTCACCTCATTATGAGGCAATTATAGAGAAAGCATAAAGGTCAAATAGGAGCACAAAATAGAATTTGAGAAAAATTTTGTGAGAAGTAAGCATGACCCCTGACATTTAGCATTGTAAGGTCATCACTCCTATGTGATCCCTCAGGAGCCAGCTGATTGAATCCAACTGCTGACCTTCATCCGCAAAAAATTCAGAAACAAAAAGGGATGAACCGAAGTAGACTTTCCCTTAAATGAAGCTGTGCTGTGTACCAAGATATCCCATTTGCTGGGTTCGCTACGGTATTAATACTAACACTGCATTTGACTAAGTCATCAATTCTGATGTGCTATTGTATAGAATAGCACTGTGCAAGGCAAAGTTCGAGGGATATTTGTATAGGATGGCACACTCATAAAGGTTTTGACTGAGCTGTACATCTACTTAAAAACCCACACAAGATTAAAGAGAAGTTAGGCCTTGTCTTCACGGGAGGTTTCATGGGATTTGTCCCAGGTTTGAATCGCCTGAATGAAACTTTTGAGCTTTTCCCCATTAAACACAACGAAATCTCTTCTTTTCCTCTCTGAGTCGCACTTGGGACCCCGTGAGGTCTCTCCTTAGTACTGTGATTAGTATTGACTAACGCAATACTTTTTCCAACTTTGCAGGTGAGATTATTCCCTGAGATAAATCCAAGGAGACAAGACTTACGAGAAAACTCATATTTCTTCAAGAAACTTTACCTCAATATAATGAAGCAATATGAAAGAGCCCTCCTTAATTTTTCAACAAACTTCCTGAGGATGCAAGAATGAATGTATAAAATTAAGAGTGTTGAATAAGTGTGATGAATGTATAAAATTAAGAGTGTACTTTGTATTCATTTGGTGGAATTTATAAAGGAGGAGGGGAGGATCACAAAGTTGACAGCAAAATTCTTAACACATATCTAGTTAAAAGAACAAAAACTAAACACTAAGGAGCGGCCCAAAACTGTATATAACAAGGTGGAGAAATGGTGCTGGGTCCACACCATTTCGCGGGGAAACAAAGCCAAGAAATACCAAAAATTAAAATTAGAGTCAAAAATAAATTTTTAGAACTCTAATGCGCACCAGTACGTAACTGAGGGGGGAGAGTGTTCAGCTCAGGCAGTTTGCAATGGAATATTAAATTGGAGTCACGCCGAGAGATCTTTACCGGTTTGGGCCTTATTAGACCTCATCAGAAGATCACACTCGGCAGTGAACGGCAGAATTTAATATTCCATTGCAAACTGCCTGAGCTGAACACTCTCCCCCCTCAGTTACGTACTGGTGCGCATTAGAGTTCTAAAAATTTATTTTTGACTCTAATTTTAATTTTTGGTATTTCTTGGCTTTGTTTCCCCGCGAAATGGTGTGGACCCAGCACCATTTCTCCACCTTGTTAAAAGAACATAGAGCATAGAATCTAACTGATAATATTACAGTAATTTCATATTAGGTCATGAACTACGGTACCTAACATGAATGAAAATGATATCTATCTATGGTGGGACTTTTAACTGGTACTCATTAATTGTGAAGGCTCAAATTTTCAGAGCAGAAATATACAGATTGGATATTTTTTCCCCTTCATTGTCCCATTTTGGGATCAGATTACACTATATAAGGTGCATTTATCCATGTATGTTCTTAACCAAAAACTCATCTCTCAGATAACTTTCTTTCCAAAATAGTTGTGCAACATCTACCTGGACACTGATTTCCTGATGGAAGCTGAATTTTAAAAATTCTTTCATGGGCCGCCGGGGGATCAGCAATTTTTTTATTTGCAATTACAAGTACAAAAAAATTTTCTCTTTAAACTCATTTGGTTGGGCTTTAAAAGGGAGCGCTGGGTGGGAGGAGGATTTACAAAGTTTATAGCAAATATCTCAACACATATTCAGTTAAAGGAATACTTTGCTTATAAAAATCAAATTCAAAATGTGAGTATTGTAAATGAATTTCGTTTCTACGTCCAATGCAAATGCAAACAGTTCATATAAAAAATCATGCACATGCTAGTAAACTTAGCTTGTTATCTTAAAAATGTATCCTGCCCTACATATTCTACGAAAATGTGTCGCGCACAGTTCATTGTTAATAATGAAATTAAAATTGTTTGCCTCAGAGAGAAAGAATAATAATATGACAATGCATGGCAAATGAGAAACAAATTTTAATCTTTGGCAGTGACAAGGATATACAGTTGATGAAACAATGTAACTAGTCAGAAAGCGGAAAAATACAAGGATTTGGCCAAGTATCTCAGAACAGTTTGTGAGGACTTCCAAAAGCCCTGCACAATGACACATTTTCTTTAAGGCGTGTATAATCTATAGCTTTACTGCAATTAAAAGGATAAGATTATCACCAATCATCATATTCACATTACTTTCCATAATTTTTCAATATATGGGACAAAATTATGAAAGTTTATGTTCTTCTTATTATCGATTTTTTATTTTGATAAAACATAATAACAGCGAATGATGATACTCCCAGTCCTTCTCATCTTTCAATAATAGAGTTTAAATACAGCGATGAATTGTTTGCAACTAATTATCATGATATTGGCTAAAAATTAAAAATTCTGAATTCAGATCTGAGTTATTCATGAAACTGAATTCTCCAAACAGCTTTCAATGGATTTTCTTCTCAGAACAATGTTATGGGTATCTGTCTTGCATTTCATTATTATTATAACCATGAGACACACATTGTCAAGATCTCTTTAAACTTGAGGGAAAAAAATGTCCGATTCTTTCAATCACTGATCACCCAACATGCATAAAATGAGATTTCTACGATTTTTTCAAAATGAATTTCCATGTTCTCTGTTACGTAATCAAGCGTACGATTTTCTGAAAAATGAAAACATTCCCTCTGATGCTCGTAAGACTTGATAAGATAGAGAAAAAATAAACATGTGAAAAAAAGCCTTTCTCTTTCATTTAATTTCTCGAACTATATCTTGCTACCAAAATGTAGTTAATGCCTAAGTGTCCACCGGCTTAAAATTTTGATGAGAAAATATGTATAGTGATCCTTGATTTCTAGCCTTGTTAAATAGTCTGTTAGTAGGGCAAAACTTACTTTAGTGCGCAGCCCCTCAATTAGAGAAGATTCTTCAAATGAAAACAGAGTGCATTATCATATTCGACAAGTGCAGATTTATGAAGAGGTTGATGAAATAGCAAAAGGTGACTTATAAATATTAAAAAAACTCACAGTACGGGAACATGAATATTTTTCCCAAGTGAATGTTTGATGGTGTCATTAATTGTAAGAAAATGTTTCATATCGGTGAATATCTTGGATACACATTTAGACATTCGATTCTTAGACAATTATACAATTTCACTCGATCTCTTAAATTGAATTTCACAAATGTATTTGTTTGTATGCTGTTGAGAGACCAGGAAAATTTTGACTGATACTTGAAGAGTAGACTCGAATGAAAAGATGAAAATAATTTATAACAGAACAGTAATAGCTATTTGTAGCTGGTTTGTATTTTCTCAAATTGAAAATTTAAAGCAAAGAAGAGATGTAAAGTTCATGAAATAAGAAAGAATTAAAATTTAATCCTCCAGTTAAGTCTCTTGGAGGAATATAACTAGCATAATCTTCTTTGCAATTTCAATTGGACTTGGGTAGCTGCCTTTCTACGTTCGCTGCTGTAGCTTAAATGGTTATTGAATACGGCATTCGAGAGTTTGAACCAGCCGGCTGGTTTGACCGTAAAATTGCAGTACAGAAATCCCGTTTTTTTTTCAACACAGTTTTTGGCTGTTGGGCGGAAAGTTACAGGTACATGCTATTTGTTGTGGCCATTTATAATTTTTAGTAAAATTTCGTAGAATCATGGGTGTTCACGGGTGAAGATCGTGATTTTTCGGAGGCACTCATGGTTTTTCACAACACAATGCCGATTTCAAGAATTCTCAAAAAATTGTTGTCAACTTTCGCCAGTGACCACAGGATTTAGCTGATTATTCGTCTTAGCCCTCTCACTGTGGCAGAATTAGTCTGAGGTGGGGTTACTTGGTACTCCTAAACTTTCGGTCCTTCCAACTTTCAATGTTAGTAAAGTTGGGTTCTCCTATTATGTGTTTCGTCCTCCCCCTTACATTTCTCTTTCAGAGCGTTAAGTCCAATTTGATAGTGATGAGTGGTAGCTTTAGCTGTTAGTCGTGTTGAGAGTCATTATTAAGTGAAAAGTATTTTACTATTCTATAGTTTTTCATCATCAGCCCGACACCACAAAAGTTCATTTTATTACACTTTCCCACCTTATCACCATCCGCGGTGTAGTAGGGGTGAGAGAAAAAGTGTATTAAGAGTGCTGCAACTCTACTAGAACTATTGCTCAACTAGTGGAGGTAAAATTATGGTAAAAAGAAGTGCTGCTTCAAGTTTTCATGGTCTTCCAGTTTCCCTGGACACTTATAGGTAGCCAAGAAATATTGCAGGAGTTGCTGGCTAGAATGGACCAAAGTAGAACAAACGCATAGAGGTTTTGCAGATTCTCGCCAAATTTGTGCCAGTTTTATTAATCGCTACTATGCCGTGGATACTCACTGATAGTACATGAGTCAATCCATGAGAATGGGTTCAACAGCGAAATAAAAGTATTAGGTTAGTTGCTATTGAACTAACCATGGTTACTTATTTATCCTAATTTTTACGACTACCAAAATCAAAAAAGCAAATGGCAAACCTTGCCTATATGGTTTGAAACAATGCCTTGCTGTGTTTCTGCATGACTTTGCTTCTTAGTACACCACTCAGAACATCATTTTTTGTATTATTAAAATAATCTCTTGCAGTTCAAATTTGACTCTATAAATAGGTACATTCAAGTTTCAGATAGTTTGATGAAATTTTCTTTTACAAATGCTTCCTTTAGAGATGAAGAAAAGAAGTAATAGGGCAGAGTTACATGTTCCCTCACAATAATGAGGGCTACTGTCTCACTTTGAAAGTGTTAGCTGAATTTCAAACAACGAAATGAAATATACATACCACACAAATGCAGAAGAATAAAATGAAAGACACTCAAATGAGAAACTTGACAAAGATGGATTGAGGATTGAATAAATAGGCAGAACCAGTCATCCGGAATATTTTCGGGTTGTTTTTAGACAGGAGGAAATTTTTTTGGAGGGATGCAGAGGGACCAAATGGAAATTTCAGCAAAAAGAAAACAATAATAGATGTTAGACTTGGAAATATTACTTCATATCTGATTAAAATGGTTCTTTGTACCTGGCAGAGTTTGAAACTGATACGTAAATTAAGTTAGATTAATCTCTACTGGTAAATAAGTGGGAAACATTGATACTTCACCTCCATTAAGTTATGAAAATACCAGCAGAATTTTAGATGGATGAGGTAAAAACTTAAGCAGACTGTAAAAATGTATTGACTAAAAAAATAGGAGCACCGAAATCAATCACAGACAAAGACACTAGTATTCAAGCAAAAACAAACAAACACAAACAAAACCAATTACAGTGAAAGAAATAGTCCTCATTTTACAGTAGGACGACGAAACAAAGTTTTGTTTCCTAAAACAGTTGCGAATCTTTGTACACATTTACAGGTCGGGCTTTGAGGAAATTTGACAGCAAGAGCTCCTGCTGCTGAGCCAATGTTTAAAATACATCATACCTACATTAATAAACTTTTCGACAAACATTAAATCATTTTAAAGAAGTGTATTTGATTGGCTTAAAAGTTAACCAATGAGTCCAAAATACAAAGTGGGCTGGACTGAAAGACTGAAGTAAATGATGGTTTAAAGGCGAAATCCCTCCCGCATTTTATCATGCCATGCAGCAGCTATAATGATTTGAAAAAGAGGAAATACTCTCTGTAGACAGCTCCACCGCGATGCAAGCATCCCTCTGCACTCCGCACCATTCTATTTTTCCTTTACTGGATCAGATAGATCAGATCTTGCTAGTAGTGTAGGATGCAGTGTAGCGGTCAGCTGCCTACAGTGACATAAACATACGAAGCTTCTTTTGCTTGTACTTCAAGTACTTCTGCTCACATTAGAACTGACGCACCCTTCTGGTTTACTGAAGTGCTTTCCAGATTCGATAAAACCTAATCATCTTTTTTTGGGGATTTGTATCCTGTAATGATCTCATCTTCGTTTCAAAAATTTTTTTTTTTAAAAACGTTCCTCAGAATTATGGCTAAAGTCGCTCTGTTATTTTTCTCTGCATCAATTAACTTTTTCCCAATACTTAAGCAAAATAGGTGTGATTTTCATTTCAATAAGTTTGATCATAACATCTACTGCTGTCAAGTTCCCTCAATCTTTTGGATTAATATTTTACGTTGATAAAATACCGTCCTCTAGATCTTATGTTTGAACTTTCTTACTGTTGTTCCTATGAGACTGGAGATAATTTCAAACTTACTCTATACGTCTCCTTTCTTTATCATAAGAAAGGATGTAATGAAGGAAAGTTGCATGTTTTCCCGGAAGCAATAAAAAATCCATGAAGCAAATCTGAAAGGAAGGAGGGAATGTGAGGGAATTCAAAATGGAGGCAAAAGCATAGGATGGCAGGTGAATGGGATGATGAGGAGTATGGTTGGTAGGTCCATTTGAAGGAGAAAATCTTGGTATGGGAACCCTGGGAATGTATCATATAGGAAGCGAAATATATATATGTATATTACATATGATGTGGTATGTACAATGTATGTGTGTGTGTAAGGCCCCACTTACTGATCTGTATCTTCGTTGACAAACATCTGTTGGCCCCAAATTGACAACATAGGATCTACAATCCCAGGCTTTCGTGTCTGGAAACTAGCAAAATCAAATTTTAAAATCATCAAAAACGAAATGATCTCAAGACCAAGCAACAATAGGACGAAGTCCTGAAGCATTATTATGAAAATATTGCTTTCCGATGACTCAAGTCTTGGTATGTTTTAAAACTTCTGGCGTTGTATATCGCGTGTTCAGTTTCAAGAATTTTGATGATGTATTCCTAGACAACTTTAAAGATCTTTTCGTAAATAAATATTCTCCAGGCAGAAGAAAATGTATCTCTTCTGAGCTTAAATAATAATGAGGTTGAATGAAAGTTAGGTCAAGGCTGTAAATTTTTAAAATTTTGAATTTTCCTTACATAATGACACAAAGCTAGGGTAATAAAAAGGCCAGTTGATTAATGCCTTAATGAATTAGTACACATAGAATTGGGTATACATCACTCTCCTGATGTACATGTTACACTGTGGGTGAGCAGTGGCGTTAATTTCTGTCTTCTGTTGTGAAAGTATCTGTTTTGTGATGAGTGATGCTGATGGATGCTTGTGTTCCTAAAATATTACTTGGGGTATGAATCATTGGGCTGTATAAAAAATATGTGTATAAAAAAAGATTTCATTACCTCCAATAAGTGTATTAAATAATAACCGAGGATTAATGATTGATCTCAAAAATTTATTTGTTTGTACAAATAGATTCCAAAGTTCACCGGTTCTTGTCAAATCTGCAATAAAATGCTGACTGAAGTTCATTTCGACCGACATTTTATGGTTTTGTCAAATTCCTGAGCAATAATTAGTTTTAGTAATGTTTAAACAGGCTGCTTGATGATGACAGACCAGGAATATTGACTTTTACTTTGAAAATGATTAGGGTTGCACACAGAAGATAAGAATCAAGAATCAAGAACCAAGATTTCTAAAAAATTCCCCCTCTATAATACAATTTATATGATTTTTCAATGGAAAATTGAATCTAAATTGAGGCAAAAAGCAAAGCTCATGGTGTTTTCCAAAGTCCAAGTTTCAACAAGTTTCTGAAGTTAATTGGCTCCCCCCTTTTTCTCTTGAATTTGTCTGTTCTTCTTACAAGATCAGAGAAAATAGCGCTCAGCATTAAAACCATTCACAGCCACAACTTAAGATTGTCGCCTGCCATTGTTAGAAAATTTAAAAAAATGTCCTATGTCATCAAGGTTTTTATTAAAAATTCCTATGTTTATAGGACTCTTTCTACCGAAATTAAATCCACATGTGTTTCTTGTTTTTCCTATTTTAGCAGTCACTAAGAATCCAGCAGGTGCTCCACAGACGGAAAACTCGATGATTCACAGTTAGGGGGAAAATCTCCACACTTTTACAAATATGTCAGCTGAAGTAAGTGAAACTCGTGAAGGCTACATGTAGACAAACTTTTAATAGACTCCTTATGAATTTTGTCCTTAAAATTTTTCCTTTTCTGGTTTCATCTCGGCCACTTATCCTAGCTTGACGGAAAAATGTCTATGATGGTGACAAATAAACGCCAACAGATAACAGTAAAAATTGAATTCGATTTAAAAAAAACCCCTAACCACTGAAGTCAGAGGAAGAGACGGAAAGTTTGAGATATCCGACAACATCAGACGCACGAACATTCATTCCACACCAATCGATGAGAGTAAAAAGAATATAAGGCACCAGTTATATCAGTGAAAATTTTCCCTAGGCTTGATGGACCAGACGTGAGAATAGTGCTCCAAGGCATGCGTAGGATTGTTAGAACGAAAAGAAGAGGAATGGAATGTGACATTGATAACTGAATGCAACTCAATCAATCCACTACTGAGGTGCAAAATCAACAAAGAGTGCACTGATACACATGAGAGGATTGTCTAATGCTGCACTTATTTCTAGGCTCTGCTACTATAAATTAAAATTATGCTTGAGCTCCCACAAAAAAATTTCCTATGAAATAACTCTGTTTCAATGGCTGGTTCTTGAATAGGACGCATGTAATGATTTATTTGAAATCATTGCTGAAAACATAGATTACACAAGGGGGAATGGTTTAATCTGTTCCAAAGTTTAGCCGTTTTCCTTTCAAAAGCTTGACTTTTTTTTAACCCTGTTCAAATTTTTAATTCTTCATATCTTTGATGAAAATCTTCAGGAGGCCACAAAAATGCCTAAACATTAGAGTATAATGTGTCACAAGATGACCACGGCACGGATTAGAGAGATGACTAAGTGAGAGGCAAAGACTATGAGTAAATTTAAAATACTGTAGAAGTTGTTCTTCTTCGTCATCGTAAAATATCGATGCAGGGACATACGCAACATGTGCAAAAAAGAAGTTGATCAGCTAGGTACCTATTTTTTTGCGTACGAAAGGCTGACATATAAAAAAGAAATGTTCTGCAAAAAATAATTTAGATGCATTTGTGAGCTACTAGCACTACTTTCAAGCAAACTGACCCTCTTTAAAACTTGATCAAAAGAGGAGACTCAAATAATTGTATACTCATGAATTGATTGAGAGAATGGGTGATCTGAAAAATATCCGTTCACAGACTGATATTAAGAAACTCACCTAAGATCAGCGAGAGGAAGAAAGTCGATATCTATTAGTGGCCGTAAACTAGGTAAACTGTGAGCGACCACTCGCCCTGTTGAGATGTAGCAGACAAGACAGACGCTATCTATAAAAGAAAAAAAGAGTTAAAAACGACAAGGGTTAAGCAAAATAAAAATAACATTTAGGTACTGCCATTGGGAACAAAACCATAAACTGTTTTTCATGAAGAATGCGAAAAAAAAGTTTAAAAAAATAAGAAATATATTATTATAGAGCGGCCCTCATGATAAAAGTTCAGCCTCATTTGCAGAAAAGCTTGGCATTCTTGTTGCGTGACTGGTCTGAATAATGATAGGAAAGTTAGGCAATATCTAATCCCAAATTATTGAAAAGATCTTAAAATTTTTTTTGGTGGGAAATTGAAAACAACTGACAAGAAAAAGCATACCTTTTAGAGATATAATTTCAGATTTGACGACAAAATCATTTTCGACTAATTGCTGCCTATAAACACAATTATGGGATGGTAGCGCTACAACTCTGGCTTGTTTTTCAGAGACTATCACAACAAATTGACGATCACAGGCCATCTCCGTGCTTCCAGATGGAGGTGGAGACATTCTACTGTTTGACGCTAGTTTTGTAGGAGTTTCTAGAAGCAAAACAAAAGAGAATCACATAATTAATGATAGAGAGGCAGATTCATTTCTACAAAAGTTACATATTGTCAAAGAAAAATGGGAAAAACAAGGTTCTTCTCACTTAACTCTCAAGTTAAATAGCAAATAATAATAATAATAATTTTTTTTTAATTAATTTTTTTTTTTTTTGGGGGGGGGGGGACAATTATTCATAGTATTTTTGGATATTCCGAAATTGTTAATATATTCGCTAATACTTGCAGTTTTAAATTGATCAGGTTTGCAAAAGAGAGTAACTGAGTTAGATGCTTCATGTTCTGTGAAGCATTCAAAATTAATTATTTGCACAACCATTGTCAATATCAGTCATAAAAACAAAAACAAAGAAAACTGTCTGGGGATCTAAGTGTTTGTATGTATTTTACACTTAAGTAAATTTACATATTTTATCCATGAAAAATGAGTAAAATTCAAAACATTTCAAAAATAAGAAGGAAAGGGATAAGCTTGAAATCTATAAGCTGAAATAATATACTGAAAAGTATGCTGAGCTATGTGCTGGTGTCAAGAACTTAGCATGAAACATTTTCTATTGCTGCGATTTTGCACAAAATCTCTTCAAGAGGCAAGTACATAATACACAAGGAAATTAGTAAAAATTTAGAGACATTTTACAGAGATAGAATATCTTTGAAAAATGTTGAAAGCTCTTGAAATCATGTTAAAGAATCAATTTTTAGATGACGTAAAACTCTTATATTTGATTGTATGCTTTGATACTATGCATAAAGCCATTTTCCGAAGTTAATTAAAACAGAATAATCCAAGGGGAAATAATTTAAATTGATCAGAGCCAAGGCAAAAAATTAAAAAATAAAGCTGACAGACGAAACTTACTTTGCTTATCTCTACTTTCATCTTTCCATGCCTCGTAGGAATATGGAATCAGAGCACCATTACAATCTAAAAAAGACATCGTCAGTATTCCTCCACTGAGACGAAAAATTGACCCTGTAAAGTAATATTCAATAATTAACAAATGATGAAAAAAAATTACACTTTACAAGTTGCAAAAACATTTAGGGAGCTAGTATGGCATATATTACCTACGCAGATGGGCATATGAGTAACGTAAGTCACCCCTCCTCCTAACCTAAACTGACAAAGACTAGACTAGAGAAGTGCATAAATTGGTCTGGGATTTCCATTAACAGTAATTTGAGCAGCACGAATCAGAAAAGTCAGAAAAAATGGAACTTTCCATTCATATGGGGGGGGGGGGGGAGAGAGGGATCTTGTCAGTTTCCCTTATCAGTTCCTTGATTCAGGAATAAAGAAAGTTTGACCAAAGAATAGGATATAATTTTGAACTGAAAACTTCTTGATAATTGAGGATGGCAACGCAGGAAAATTAGGTCACTATTCCCGATTAGAGGTGTTGTCAGATAAGTTGGCAGTTATTTAATTTTGACTGCCATGCGCAGTAGACTGATTTACGTTTCTGGATGCAGCGGCACTGCCCACAGTCAATCCTGGATGGCTGTTGGACGATTGCAACCTAGTAGCTTGCAAACGCTAAGTAAACAAGTGCACAACTTACTGCACCTCTATGAGTATCCCTGTGACCAATGAAAAATGACTTCCAAAAATCTTGCTGATACACTTAAGATATTTTATTCTATGAAATGGAAAATGATCTTGTGGTTGATCTTACAAATATGAATACCTTTCGACACGTTTTCATAATTTTCATTGTTTTTTGTCTCATTCTCTCTTGATTATCATTTTGGTCAGCTGATCAATTTTTGTTTGTTAAAGACTTGCTCTACCTGGCACAAGATTTTTTTTGTTACAGCTCATTTTGAACAAAGATTTTCTTTCCTTTATGTTCAGTTAATCTGGTGTTTAAAATTAGGAAAAACAAAAATTGAAATGTAATTGAAACTTAATTTTATATAATTTACCTTAAAATCATGAGAGTTCTCCCAAAAGAAGTACTTGTGTATTTAGTGTATTAGAAGTCAATTTTATCATCTTTTCAGGGCATCAAAAAAAAAAAAAAAAAACCAATGTTCTACTTTCCTCCGAGAGCTTCTAGGTTTAGATTTAAAAAAAAAAAAATAGAAAAAAAAATTGGAAAAATGTACAAATACTGAATGCTTAATTTTAAACTGAAAAGGCGTCAGTCTGTTCGGATATAGTATAAAAATGTTCAGTCAACAAAACAAAGTTCAATGCTAAAATTAAGTAAGATCAATGTATAATACAAGAAAACTGCATACGAACAATTCAAAATATTAGAAACACAGAGCTAATATTTTTTTATTCTTACGAAGGGGAAATCAATCTTCAAATATAAGAGACAACATTTTTCATTCTACAAAAATTGTTAGCTACCAGCTTCCTACTTGGACAAGTACTTCCTTGTTGGTTCCTCTTCCTTTTCTACATTTTTCTTTTTCGAAGCCAAAGAGAACACAAAGTAGTAAAAGGGTAACGACAACATGGCAATGATAATAAAACTTCCTGGTCTCTCTAACTTTTCCTTACTAACTCAAATTGCATGTGCTGGAGATGCTGTGAAATAATTCATCAAAGAGAGACGAATGTGGAAAACTGATCATTCGAATAGGTGCGACAAGAAGGATCTGAATGTCATTTTGTGGGATGAAAAAGAAAACGATTACTTTTAGAACAAAGAGAAGTTAAAAGACACCTGGACTAAAAGAGAATCAAATCCTTTTTTCGAGCAAAAGATGAGCAAGTGTTGAGGCTGAACCTAGCGCAAAAATAAACTGAATTTGGTGCAAATCCAATTCTTTGGGGATCCCATCGGTCAATTGATTTAGGTGTACCTGTATGGTCATTCTGTACCAAAATGTATGGGAAAAAAAAAAGAAGGATCAAGATGGATTAGTTCCTTGATACAAAAAAAGGAAGGCACATACTGATATTGAAGTAAAAAGGACGTGGGAGCAAGTTTGAGTAAAAAGAGATAGAGAGTTCCTCATTGGAGTCAGCAGAGGATTGGCACTGAACTTAAGATAAAAAAGATTGAACTTGGTGCAAAAAGAGACTAAAGAGTGCCCAAGGGAGAAGAGGTGAAATATTCTGATGTCCTTGATTAGAAGAGATCACAGCTCTTGCAAGCAAGAGAGACAGAGTATTGACATTTGAGCGAAAGCGGAACCACAGTGAATTATAGAAAATTAAATAGCGTTTCTCCGAGCAAAAGATAAAAATGTTTAGTTATTGCACAAAGAGTAGTAAACTTAGTGCAAAGCAGAACTAAGTGGTTCTCTGTGAAAACAAAAACGAGTAAAGACTAACCTCGGTTAAAAGAGGCTCTAAATGCAAATCCAATAGCTAAAGAGAAAACGGATTGACATGGGAACAAAAAGGCGCTAAGTGCCACCAAGGGTAAAACAAGGACTTGAGTGCTCTTTCTGGGAACAACACAGGAATAAATTTGAGTCAGGAGCAAACAGTATTGAGCTTGGTGCAAAAGGAGGCTAAGTGCTTCCTCTGGGAGCATGAGTGGAATCAGTACTGACCTGGGCAAATATTGGTCTAAATGCCACTCCTGACAGCAAAAGAGAAAAAGTATTGATGGTGAAGCATAAAGAGGCTAAATCTCATCTGGAGCAAAAAAGGATTAACATGTCCTCTCTGGAAGCAAAAGAGGAATAAGTGCTGAACGTAGAGCGAAAGTTTTAAGCTTTGTGCGAAATGCGACTAATTAGTCCGATTGGGTGCAAGAATAATATTGAAGAAAAAGAAAAAGAGTTGATTTGGAATGTAAAGGGTCTAAATGAAACTCCTCGGGATAAAAAAAATAAAGTAATCACATGGAGGTAGAAGGGAACGAGTGCCACTTGAAGTGAATAAAGGCTTGAAATAGCGAGTTTAACTGCAAAGCTTTAAAAAAAAATAAATAAATAAAATCGTGCATTAACCTAGCACTTGTGGTTTTGATCTTGTAAACAACCGAAGTCTTGATATTGCAAATAGATTGAGCGAGCATTTGTTCCGTTTTTGATAATGAACAATGTAAAAACGCCAAAATTTTCCAAAATGCTAATTCACTATTGGCACTCTCAGCACTAAAACTGTGAAGTATCAAGTTCAGATAATTCTAGAATTTTGCAAACGCTAAAAGCCAAACTTTTCAGTGGATCACATGTCGGTGATAACATCACACAGACAAACAAATAAAAAGAGGAAAAGTGATGGGAGAACCCTAGTCACTCAACATTTCTGTATCAAAATGACAAACTGCATGAGGGGCTCCGAAAAGCACTCCACCCACAGTTTAAGTAAGTTAAAGGTAAGCATTCATTGGTTCCTGAAATCACTTCTTCTTTTTGGAATCCAAAGAAAATTTGTTTTCTTGAATACAACACAGTACCACAGAACTAATTCAGCATAAGTTCACTATTCCTCGACCACCTGACCAAAAATAAAGTTCTACTAAATTTTATCTTGAAAAAAAAAAAAAAAAAAAAAAAAAAAAATTGAGATCAACCCTTTTCAAATCAAAAAGAATTATTTTTCAAAATTCTCTTGACAGAAATGTCAACGACAAAAATCAACCAAACCTGAGTATGATGTCAAACCAATTGTTGATGGACCACAACACCTAATCTGTATTGCTCAGTAAAGACGACTTATCTCTCATAAAAAGGAATTTTTTCTATCCAAACCGCGGGGATTGCACTGAATTGCGTTACTTTTATATCCGTATCCGCTGCTTCCGTCCTCAAGCTGAACAACAAATAATCCTTAAAATAAAGGATAGAATAAAATCCTTTGAAAGATATCCCAGATTTGATCCTCAGCAGAGTTAGCCAGGCAAAGCAAGATACTTTCTAGCCATATCAGAAGACAGCTCTCACTTAAAAGTTTACAATTAAAAAGAAACGTCATGACAAATGGCCTCGACTCAACACCTTCTATTTCCTGCTTTTCAAATCACATTAAATAAGAGGAAGTATTTTTTATTTGTTTTCATTTGAGGAACTGTGTCACATGACAATGGCTATTTATAGCTTTGAGTTAAGAGACAGAAGTACCTAATTCGTATCAAATTATGCCTTTGCCGTAGTACATTTTTTGTGTGATTGAAATTATGAATACATCTTCTTCAAGTTATGTCTTTGCCATACTATACTTATTGAAGCAGGAGGCTGAAAAATGTACACATTTTCACGCAGACACCATTGAAAACGTCTATTTTCTTTGCTCTGGCAAAAGTTTGCGAAATACTCATTCTTGTGCATGAAATCGAGCAGCTTAATTACATGCTCATAATTTTCTCGCATTCTGAACTTGAGGATCAACCTATTTTGTGTCAGTAATTGAATTTTCCAGAAAGAATTACGATGTGGTAAGGAATGTTATGGGTAAAAGAAGAACCTGGTTTTACATGAAAAATAATAGTGCGATTCAAGAAGTTGTAAATTACTGGGAAAACTTAAAAACAGCTTTCTACTAATCCAATTTCTACGAACCATGAATTTCTGGGAGAAGGAATGACAAAGTCTGCTCAATTCCACCCTGAGCAAAAAAAAAGGCCCTATTATTCTAGTTCTTTGTCTAAATTTTTGTCGCCCAGCACCATTAGTTTAGCTCTACGAATGTGACAGTTGATTTTTTAATGAAATCACTCATTGATGGAATGAAAATCCTGTCACTGATTCAACAACTGCATGTCACGTGAGTGACGTCTTCTGGCATGTTCAATGATTTTTCTACGAAGAGCAGTGCTCCTACTCAGATTTAAACATAAAGATAAAGAACAAATGATAGAATTGCAGATGTATGTCCTTATATCTTTACTTTCTCACCTAACTTCATGAGTCGGGTACTCAACCTTAGGTTTTTTTTAAGTTTAAGTATCTTTTCTTCTCTGTAAATTCCTGACTGTTGATCCAATGAGCAAGACCACACCGAGATCAATGTTATACTTGGAATTTTATGGAGATAGATTATAATGCTATACCTTGGAGGTTTCTCTTATTATGTGATCACTCAATTAATTTCTTTTCAATCAACTCGATGATGATCTAATGAGCAAAGATACATTGGCAATATACATTCATTATTTGGTTATATGTCCTTGATAAATAGAGTTTTAACTATTCCAACCTGCTAAATGGGAGCGACGTGTGCATTTATAAAAAATTAATAGTATCAGGTAAAAAATATTTTCAGAACTAAAAATTAATAGATTTACAAAATATCAAAAAATATTTCCGATATTTTAAATTAACAGATTTACAAAATATCAAAACAGTAGTAAAAAATATCTTCTGAACTACAAATGAACAAATTTATGAAATCAATGGTAAAGGAAACTTGCCACAAGGAGTTACAGTCACAGATTGAGTCTGCCTGGCATCTCCAGCAGGCAGCAAATTCAGCATGATTGTCAAAACGGAACCTAAACTTGTTCCTACCCATAGGGTTGGGAAGGTTGAAGCATCTGTAACAGAGGAAGTACAACTAAATAAATGGAGTGGAAATTACCAGGGAAAGAGTGAATAAGTAAGAGTGTAAATAAACAAAATCGTTACTTGGTTCCTATGAAAAATGACAAACTTAAGATAAAAGCATTACCTACATTTTTGAGGGACTGACTGAACTCATTAGAAGATGCTTAGAGTTGGTAGAAATTTACATGTAACCTGAAAGGAAGCTTTTAGCGGCAGGTCGATTATTAATATTATGCAGTATTATTATTATTCTAGTGGACAAGACTAGACGGAATTGAGCCATAAGATTGGTCGGCTATGTTGATCTAATTGACCACATCAGGGGCCCTTTACTGGGGTTGAATAATTTACTAGCTTCCTCACTGGCCGACAACTGGTGACTAATTCATCCCAACACGAAGCTTGCAATTAATTCAAATTATTTATCTTCTGATGTTTCAAACGTTACATTATACTTTTCAGAGAAATCACTCCTCCAGGATATGTGACAGGTCTAATTTAGTGTAAAAAGCTTAACAGTAGAGTTCTGACTTTTTCCAATACTTTTTTTATCTGAAAAGTGGACAGGGGTTCACTCAAAGAGAGGACGAGAGAGGAAACAAGTCAGGCAATGAGTCAATTTCACTAGAAATAAAATAAGATAGTTCTTTCATCAATTTGACACCAAAAAAGACATTATTATTATTGAAAATTTTTTGGTTAGTATTGTTAATGTGGCCACAATAGAATTACAACAAATGAACATGGTCAGGGATCACATTCAAAGTCTCTAGATGAAAGAACATTTCTGGCTATGACTAATCGGCTTTCTTCAAGGAGTTGGAGCTGTGTCCCTTGGGCAGATAGAATTCAGGGACTCGAGACGTAAAGCTTGGGCACAAAGCAACTTCCAATTAAAATTTTGTAGACGAGCTAACTAATTTTTCAAAATATGTAAAGTAGTTACCAGACTTTTTTGTGTAGGAATCAGCAAACGCTAGGCACTGTACTGCTTCATAGTTGATGTTTTCCAGACTACTCATGCTGGAACTGCGGGACCGGGAGGATGTGCTGTCCAGTTTATCTGTGAAAACACCATGACAACATTAATAAAACTTATACAGCAAGCCCCAATTTAGCAAAGCCAATATGTCCTCAACAATTGATATGAAAAAATCACCAACAGAATTTGAAAAATTAAGCTGATCGAGTGAAATGGTTCTCTGTTTTTCATTTATTTTTGCTAGTGAATGGTATGAACTTTCCCTTTCTATTTTCATGAATGAGTTCATCTTCCCATCAATTCACTCTGAAGTGACTGTTTTGCATTTTACTGCAAGTGAAAATGCTTAAATGCAGAGGTTTTTGGTTCAATGGAAAGAGGTATCAAAAGAAATTTAACTGCAGAAACGAAATTCTGTAGAAACCAAACATGTCTGTAGTTTAAATAAATAATGCGATGAGTAACTTCATAATTTTTACTGATAAGTTCCCTGTTCAAAATTTAGGCAGAAAAATGTGACAGAATTTGAAAAAAGGGTTTTAAAAATGGCGGCGGCGATTAGAAAGAACTGTTAGTTTCCTGGCAGGGGCTTTCTAGGACTCAATAAAGAAGTTCCCGATTCTAGAAATTTTTACCAATTTCCTTGAGTGAAATTTACAGCTCCCAACAATTACTTCAAAAATTTAATTTGAAAAATCCCTGAGAATTTATTAAATTATTTATAGTTAGTTTATTAGTTTTATTTATTAGTTTTTTAGTTATTAGTTTCATTAAATTATTACTTCGAAAGTTTGAGACTAAAATAGAGAAATTAGGAAGAACTTGGCATGATGTAACTAATTAATACCCAACTGAGAGTATCCTGACATGATGATTTTTAATACTTTATTAAAAAACTTCTAGTTCCTATTTTCAGTTTAGGCTTCGAAAGGCTACAGATGCAACTTCCTTAAAAATGTTAATTTTTGCCAATCCCGGGAAGTTTATTAGCTTCCGACTGGAGTGCTTCAGCAGTAATTATTAAGGGTAGACGTTACATTTCTTCTTACATTAACTTCTGAAATAACTCTAAAACAGCTTGGAGCAATGTTAGATTTCACTGGGGCAGAAAAGGTTGCCATTAGTTTTACAGCTCTTGTAGTATTTCCCCAATAACCACAGTCTCTCTTCTCCGTTATGACAGTTAATTTCTTTTCACTATTTTTCATAGACCCTGCTCACAATTTGATGTTACACATGGACTCTTCCTTATCTAACAAGTGCCATGGACTATCTAGGAAAGCAGGTCGAGAGTTTCAATGAGCCAGATATAAAAAATACAGTACAAAGATAGTTTTGTGTATAAACAGGAGACTTTCATGCCTTTCTTAATTTTAGACTCCAGAACTCACGATCAGTCGAAATTTTGTTTTTTTCTTGAAATTTTGTGTAGGCAGTTTAAAGCGGGATTTGGAAGCCATTCAATTCAAACAATTTACCTCTTTAAATTGATTCGTTGATTAAAAGCTTATAAAAACTGAAAAACGGGGAGAGACTATTATGCCATTTGGTACAAATTTTCTTGTTTAAAAGTTATTATTGTTGCTTGAAAAATTGACAAGTGTCTGAAAAGTAATTGAGCTGTAAACCTGTGTTTTAAAATCTTCTAGGACAGGTTATCATGACAAAATAAGGAGAAAAGCGAGTTAAGTCACTTGATAGCAGATAGGAGCATTGATTTTACCTTAGATTCCCAAGTCTTTAATTTTCAGTATAATAATATGCTTCCCTATGACACTACCTTTTCTTTTTTTTCTCTTTTTTTTCCTTTTCTTTTTTTTAATAAAATACCCATGACCTATCTCTTCAGCACTTGCAATCCTGCAGAGTCATATGAAGATTCTGAAAGTTATCTTTTCCAACTTATTATGAATTATCTATGATGAAACAAATAAAAAAAATGCTCAGGACTTGACTGATAAATATCTTCAGAATTTTAATTCTTCTGAAAGAATTTATTAGTGAGAGCTGAAGATCAAAATTACTTGGCTCACAGAGTTTGAGAGTAATTTATTAATGCATTTCCTAAAACTGTGAGCAAATTTTAGTGTTGAAACTACTTTCCTCTGCATTTTGTATTGATTGCAAATTCAGTGATGTAAGAGAACCTACTGAACCTACATTTCTAATAATAAAGTCCCGTTAAAATTCTTAAATACTAAAAATTTAAAATATCAAACATTTAGCAGTGATAAAATATGAAAAACACTCAACACATGTTCAAAAGAAGAGTCCAATTTTCATGCTAAAACATTAATTGGCAAAACCATGCTGAGAAAATCTTCAAGAAAGTGAAATCACACTCATAGATTCAATGGCTCCTACCCATGGAACATGTTTCAAGCATTTTGAGTCAGAGAATATCTTCTCCATACTCAGAGATAAATGGCAATACTCCACACGTTTCTCAGTGGCAGGTGGAGAATTACTTTGTCAGGGTTCCACTACTTGGCTCTCGAAAACGATACTTCCTTGGTGGCTGCTGAGCAACACGATGAGCAATTTGATTGGCAAGCAAGCTGACCTACCAAATTGGTAAACTTGTTGACCTTGACTACTTTGCTCAGCACGAAGCTCAACATCCGAAGGGTAGAATGAGTGTTGCTACTCATGAGGTAATTTTAAAGTGAGGAATGCTAAAGTCTACAGGTGGACCATTGCCAAGATTTGAGCGGAGGGTCTCAATTGGCATTCATCTTTAATCACTGTTGTTGTTTTGATGTGGGAAAATTGTAAACCTCCATGTTCATTCCATACATCTGTCTTTTGCCGAACAGCAAGAAGAAAAAAGCTGGACCGGGAGAGCTTATGAATCAGACAAATGGATTCTTACATAAAAATCCAACGAATGGGAGCCCTTGAATTATGCAATCAGATATTAATCTAATAATTTCATTGCCAAAAATTTCAAGCAAAAGAAAGCTTCTGTAACAAATCTCAAAAATGTGCAACAGAGAGAAGGCAGACTTTTAGGCAGAGAGAGAGGCAATTTTAGCCACAGCTATTAAACGATTGAAAGAAATCAAGTAAAACTGTGAATAAGTAAATCTTAATTTAAAGTTACTTAAAGTTAGGAAATGCTTAAAAACAGAGAAGAAATACCTCAGATGATACCAAGATAATTGAATAAATTTCACATATTTCAACAGGGATTCTGGTTTATTAGCGAAGAAATTTGGAATCGTTCAACTTTGGGTTAGTTAAAGAGTTTCGGATCCTAGTAATTTTTAAATAGAGAATGTAAAATAATTATTTCGCAATTAAGATACCAATACAACTATTCTTGGTTGCATTTGAAAAATCGAATAACTTGTTGATTGCAACCTTAACTCATTTCATTCCGTCAAAAATTGACAGGAAGTTTTTATGAAGCAAGTAATGCAATGGCTGTAAGCTTTAACAAAAAGTTCGAATCACCAATTCAGTCTCTGAAGTTACTGGATGAAGAACCACAGTCGTATTTCCTTAAAATGTTTTCGCGGGAAATTAAAAATAGAATGTTTATTCCGGAAAAAACGTTGTTTCAAGAGACACTGTACTTGAGCAGTCTGTACCTAACTGGCCAGGATTTGAAAAAATGAACATTGTTTTTAGAAAAACGTTATTTCGAGGTACAACTGTATTTTTTTGTGGAAGTTCTTGGCAAGAACAAAGGCATTCTACAACTATCCAGCCACATAATTCAATACAATTCTGCTGTTAATTGTCCTCAAGTATAAAACAGGCATCACTTTCCTTTGAGAATTGTCTGCAGTGCATGCTCTCTTTGATCCAACGAAACTTTAGATTGCTACCAAAATTTTCTGAGTAAGAATTTTGCCGCTCTCACAATGCCGTTCTTAAAAAGAACGGGAGAGAAGGCAGGAGAGAAAAATGAGGAGCTTAACAGCTTTTCAAGCAACAGGTGGTCCTTGGGTTACACAGATTGCATCTCAATATCAGCCTAAAAAATTTTGGGACACAAACCAATTTTAAAGATATACGTTCTACTTTATTTGGGAGTCGACCAAATTTACGCAAGACGGCGTTTCACAAATTAAATAGGGAGGGGGGAGGAATTCAGGTGTAACCTACAATTTATCTTATTATTCATTTTATCTTTCAAGTTGTTGACAGGCGTAATAAATTTACATTTAGAGAAAAAGAAGATGCATCATTTCAAATCCAAGTGCGTAAACAATCATGGCCCAGAATAGCAATTCAGAGAATAAAACAGAGAAGCAAACGAGGTAAATGCATAATCTATCTAGAAAGAACATAAAAAACAGCCTGCAAAAATTGTAAGCGAGAAACTATTACATAGATAAAATTTTGCAATCAAGAGAGAAGATATTCCTTGAAAAAGGTCCGGGAAATGTCCTTTTTACTTGAGTTTCAGTATGAAGGTCGTATCACACTCATTATTTTACAATCCTGTTAGTTACTTAAATGATTTCTCGAATTGGCAGCTTAGAGAGGGGGAAAGGGTTGAACATATTTACAAATTATGAGCTTTTTCTTTGAATGAAGTTATTTTGTCGGAAGTTTTAGCTGATGTAAAGCTAGTTGTGAATTAAAATGTTTTTGTAGCTCTTTGGAACTTATTTTCTTAAATTTCTCACGATTTCCTAAAAACAGATCTAGACCAGCCTTTAGGAAATTTCCAGTCAAGTACGTGTGGATGGTCAATATCAAGAGGGTCAAGTTACAAGGAGCATCTAAAAAATGTTGATCTCGTCAGATGAAATGGTTCTTACTTGAAAGTCCTAGAAATTACAAATCCATCCATACTTTGATTCTTGGGAGAATAATAGTTTTAGAATTGAGCAAGACGGATACGAGATTTATCTGTCATGGTGCAGAAACGAAAAAATAAAATAAGAAGGTTTCTGCCCATGTTTTGAGTGACGATTTCTGATAACTTACGAGGGAGTGTGAGAAAAAGTAAGAACTTAACTTACAGAAATTTTGCAAAAATTTAAGACTCTTAGCTACGACTACTCTAAAAAAAACTTTCAGATATATTTTGAGGTAAAAAAAAAAAAAAATTCAAGAATTTTAGCTATGACTATTCTATAAAAAATTTCAGATGTATATTTGTATCATACAAATTCAGGCTCGAGGGCAAAAATATTATTAAATTACTGAAATTTACGTAAGAAAATTGAAAAGCTGCACCAAAACCTATTTTGTTGCTTTTTTAGGCCGCAATAAAGTTCAGAGATGAAGTTGGTAAATAAATTTTCTATCACAGAATAAAATAAAATAAGCCAAATATACTGTAAAAGTACTTAATGAGTTCTTTAGGTACAATAGATTTTTAAATAAAATTTAATAAAAATTTATAATTTTTTAAAAAGTTATTCAAGCAGTAAATTGTCTCATGTTTATGTATCACTGACAAAGTTGTAAGATGAAAAAAAGGGGGATAAATAAAAGCGTTTCATGGATCTCATATTTCTATTTTTTCTTCCTCTCTTCCTTTTCCGTTCTTTTCTTTGGTAGAGATAGAATTTTCAGATAGAGCTAAGTCAATTCGATTAATTTAAAGTGAACAGAAAGCAAGTTCATGTTTTGACATCAATAATTTTTCACTTTGCAATACAGATCATATAGATTATTGCATCACGGAACACATATGCAAGTGAATTGGTGAATCATTTCATATGTGGTTCAATTTTTAACCTATAAGGTAAAAACAATTTTGATAGCAGTTAAGAAATACGGAATGACGTTACGGACTTAAAACACATCCATGGGATTATGAGGTCTGCTGTGGAGCATAAAAATGACACCGAATCAATCAAAAACTCATTTTAAGAAAGCATTGAAGAACATATAAAGCACTGAAAACTTTAGAGTGCACATGTGATAGACTTAGCGCTATTATCAAGAAGAAAATTTACTTTTTGAATGACTTTTAAAATTGGTTCACAAAATGAAAAAAGGCCGGTATGCTAATCAGAAGACAAGCCCAAACTTCAAAAATCCGATAACTTGGGAGAAAAAATTGAATTATTCGAGAGACTAAGTATGCTGTCTTCTTTGACTGTGCATATTTAGCCTGCAGTTTGTTACTGACGAAGCTGTTTGAATATCAAAGACTAAATTTGATTAGTGTCTTTTTTTCATTTTGTTTCCACCAGATATAATTCATTGCAGCATCAAGAGATGGAACACTTTCACATGCAAAGTAAATAAAAATATATCCAAAAATAGGTTAAATTTTTCAACATTCAGAGCAAGACAAACACAAACAAATGCTGGGCGGAATTTGAAAATCAGAGGAAAGACCAAACTGGACAGAGAGAAAACAACTTAAAGAAGATAGTATATTAGTTGACAGGTTGTGAATAGAATTCCCATAATATTCCTTTTAAAAGGAAACCTCAATGCAATATCTGTACAAATCAATGATGAAACTATTGAAACACATATTTCCAAAGTGATATTGGCAAATTACTTGCTCCTCCTTCACTTTTTCAAGAACAGACTGTATAATATTTCTGTGAGAAATTTTTGAGGGATATTTTTAAATGATTCGGGAAAAATCATGGAAAATTTTAGCTTATCAAAAATTCTTTCCATCATTGATACGTACAAGTTTTTCAGCTCTCATTATCATTACTTGCAACCTGACAACTAAGATACAGCTCACATAAAATAGGAAACAAAAAAAACGGGACAAAAGGAGCATGATGACAGAATATAAGTTTTGGTGAGTACAGTTGAACACCTCATTTGATTTGTCGAGATTATATGTGAATAATTTAGACCGATGGAAAAAACTCAATGGCAAAAATGACGAAAGCTCATTAAATTTGTCAGGGAACTAAATTCTACCTGACAATCAAAAACCTATTATAGGACCTGAATCAAGAACGATCTAATAATGAAAAACGTATCCACGACAAAAATGGGTGAAGTTAGGAAGGAAAAGAACGAAAAACCTGCGACCCAAAAATCATCTGCTTTCTCTCTTTTTCTACTTGGAGGTGAACACTGACAACCCCACTTGCTCTGGTATTCTGCAGTGCACATCGAAAATGAATTTATTCCACCTTCGGTCCTTTTCATAGGCTCTGTTTTTTTTTAAAAAAGAATCAAATCGTCTGTATACTGGTGGGTAGTAAAAATTTTTCATAGTTAGCTACAACTATTCTAAAAATTTAGAGAACAGATTAATGATGGTACTGTGAACTGATTTGTGAACTTTGTGGTAATGTAACATTCTATCTGAGGAAAAATGCCAGCTCTGGACATGAGTAGCATTATTTCTGACATGGAAGATAGGGTAGGTTGAATGCAATTATTTTTGTAAATCTAAAAAACCCTGGGGCTCAAAAATTGTTTATAAATACTAGTAGGATGAAATAAAATCCTTAGGCATAACTTTTCCGTCTCAAAACAAAAACAAAAGGGTCGTAGCTTTGAATTGTGTCATCTAAATCCAGCGGCAATTTTTCAATATTGTGAGAAAGAAACATCAACTTTCGGTAGTTAAGTAGCATCGTCAAGGGACCATTCATGGACTCACTCTGGTTTCTGGCAACTCCACAATTTCTTGCTCATTGAAGCTCTAACTGAAAGGGCATGTAGAATGCTACGAAAACCAGCATTTTTTTTTTTTCAAAATCGGCCTCCAGATTCATGTTTGGGTTTCAGAAAGGATACAGAAATGGTGGAATCATGATGCATTAAATATACCTTAGACCTTCAATGAGCGAAAAAAATGACGAATTAAAAACGTTTTAACTTTAAATCGATGTATAGGGCTACACTGCAATGTATTTCATCATCATCAAATAGTCAGTACGCAGGTTTGAGGCGTTTGGATCCCTTGGAACAAATTGTAACAATGAGAGATACTGTAAAAGTTATTGGATAAGGACAGGGAAATTGACGCATCGAAAAGGTAGGATTATAAAAAAGCAAAAGAAATATAAGGCTAACTTGGCGCTCAGATGCACATATTAAGAGATCAAGTTCTACTAAAATATGGTTTAGAATAATAAAGCACTTGAATCAAAAGCAGAGGGCAGGAATGCCATGTTTCGACGACTAAGTTGAAGAGAAAAACAACAAGAAAGTAACTACTGTGCTGCTTTTATGAAGTAGAGACAAGAAACGGGAGAGAAGGGGTGAGCGCTCAGATTCGAGAGGAGGCGAGAGGCTACCACAAAAAAAAAAAAAAATACCAGCAAATGATTCATTCCTTCAAAGGAAAAGGATGTATGCCATTTAGTGTATAAAAAGTAAGTGTGGATGGCGTATAACTCGTTAGAAATACCTCTGTGAAAGACCACCATTCCATCAAATTGAATGGGGTGTGATAGTTTCAAAGATGTTTGTTGAAAATTGATGGGGCTCTAGTTTTTGGGGGACACTTGTACTGAATTGAATAGGAGCTAATTGGTATCATTAAAAAGTTGTAAAATGTTAAACTTGTTTGAAACAATTTATAGTCATTTCTAACTCTCTCTTTACTGCAATTAGTCCATCTCCTAATGGTTCAAATTTCATTATACTGCAAGCAGCTTCATAAATACACAAAGTTTCCTTCTCTCCTTTTACTCCCTTACTCTCTTCCTGATATAGACTAAACTTTCGATTTTCTCATTGTGTTTTTCAACAAATGGGTATTTTCTGATGAAATATGAACCCTTGACAAAAGATGTGCTTTTAAGCTACTGAGTCTGTCCAGGTTGAGGTTTTAATGGAATGAGTCGTCTCAGTGTAATTGTGTTGGTAGTGTGTTTACTGCTATGAGATGTGAACATTCACACACATGAAGTTTACGAGAATACTTACTCTTGAAACACACGCACGTAAAAACGTACGCACAAACACACATGTAAGTGAACTAATGTAGTAGTAGAGACACGAGACACCGGAATGAATCATGAGTGAGAGATGAAGAAAAATGACAGATCTAACTGATAGACGAGTCGACTACTGGACATAAATTGATGTTGGGTGACTGTACTACCAAAACTGTAATATTGTCTTGTTGTAAGGAGGCTTCCTCGCTCAGGGTGATGGGTCAGGACGCGAGGGGGATCATCAGAGTATGATACAGTGCTTAAGCATTTTTGTAGCTTATTCCTTTGGGTACCTTGCGATTTTGACCTTCGCACAGGCTCCACAGGGCGACTTCTTGCAGGTGAACCAGCTGAAGTTAGTTTGGTTGTCGTTGGCGAAACACATACACCATTCATCTGTGTTGTCCATTTAAGTTAGTACAACATATCAATTAAACATTAGCTACTCAGTAATACGAGACACATAAATCATTTTAAACACTCAACTGATAGGTGACGAGCCATTTGAGCAAATCCAACAGGAATCAACAAAAATGATCTGATTCATTTTATTTTCTTAATAGTAAACTAAGAAGGTTAAATATTTCATGCTGTACCACCATAGAAGGGACAACACATGCTTTGCATTTAAGTGTATGTATAATTTTTTCATTTTCAAACATGATGTTCCTTGGGACCTCTTGAGTGAAGTGTGCTTCCTGGTTAAGACTCACTAGGAGTTGGTTGAGAAAAATTAAGGTTGAAAAATAACTTTAGGGCCATTTTTTCTCCAGCGGAAATGGTATATTGTCTCCAGACTGCTCAAAAAGTCCAGAACCCTAAGTCAAAACTGTACTTTTTTATGAGTTGGAAGAAAGTTACTTCAGAACTTAGGTGTTATCATTTCATTCGAATGCTGAGTGTGTTTATTCTGAGGAGAAAGAGCTCTTCTTGTTCACCACCTTATTAAGGTAGTTGCTAGTCCACTTTTCAACCCTGATCTTCTCAAAATTGGCATAAAGCAAGTTTGATTACAAAGGCTTATAGTTTTCAGAAAGTCTCACGGCACAGGGACTAATAGGAAATAGATTTTAAAAAATTCATTCAATATATAAATGACTATAAATACAGCGAAAGATTTGCATCAATTGGCACATCACTGAAAATGAGCAACATGCAAAGGCACTGAATAAATGAGGGAAAAACTTTAACAAGTGACTAGAAAGAACAAATGATTTTGCCACATATTGATTTTGTTAGCCACTAATGAATTACCTATAGAATTGAAATTTCAGTATCAAAACATGTTGAGAGGCAAAGAAATCTGTCTGATTAAGTCAAACTGCTTAGTGTCAGATTTCATTCGGATGGGGAGATTTGCTCTGGATGCTGTTATTCCTTCGAAGTTTACAATAGATATATCTCAAAGGAGGAAGGAAGTTTTCAGAAGACCTGACTTGGCTAATTTGTGAAACATAAAAATTCATCCTCGGTGTCTAATTATACTTATACTAATTTAAAGGGGGGGGGAATGTCTCAAAAATATGACTCCTTGCCTTTGCATTTTGCTCAGAATAGGGAAATTTCAATATTTCTCACCCCACATTAAGAATATCTTACAAAAGATTTAAACATTCCTGTTGGGCACGAGCTCCATTCTTCCATTTTCGATATGAAAGGAAAAATGAGAGAAGTGAGCTGACTTAATTAATCGGCTCAAAATCATGTAACACTTAAGTTCCCACAAAGTGGTGTGTACCTGTTATGATATTGCAGTAAGGTTAACATTTGATATTGTCGAAAACTTTTTTTTCTCTGTTGGAAACGGCAGAAGTGGTAATTGATGCACTGGATGTCTAACTTTTTATTTTTCTTTTTTCTGCTTTATCCATACCTCTATTACTTAGTAATTGAATAGGGTGAGTTTACTTCAGGGAACGAACATGGCAGGACTGGTTAATTTTACTCCGGACGGAGAGTGTAGAGGGGTAGAGGCTTGATTGAATAGAAAAATCACAAGCATTTCCGACAGTTGCGCGGACTACATACTCATCAAATACCTGATAGAGAGACTTTTGTCACTTGTGCACGACTTCACTTCAACACATTTTCTGCCTTTTTGTTACAATATCAGAAATTCTGATTTATGTTTTTTTTTTTTTTTTCATGCACAAGGGATAAAGAGTATTCATAAAGAGATAGAGTGAAGGAAGAACCTAGGAAGATAATCAATTTTTAATAGGCTTAATCCCTCATTAAAAACTAATTATTTAGTCTAAATTTAAACCTAGCCTTCAACATTTTAGCATATCTAATATTTCCTGGGATCAGCTCTAAAGACTGGTTACACTGAGGTAATAATGTGGAAAAGCATTTAGGAAAGAATATTTTCAAGTCAACTGTCAGTTGTGGATTTCAATATTTGAATAGTTTTGTATGAAAGATGCTTGCCCATCAGGTTAGAAAATCAAAGAAACTTCGATATTATGTTTTTTGTTATGCTTTCTCTCTCAGAGCCAATTTGATGGTAGTGTTCAAATTAGATATTTTAAACTTAAAAAGCGTGGTTGGTTAAGACGGCGGATGGATGCAATAAGTGGCGAGCTACAATTTCAATTTCAAAAGGACTATCAGAATTTTCTAAAAAAAAAAAACTATTTACAATTAACCTGAAATAAAGTTCAGGGAATTTCTGCAGTAAATGAAGTAAGAGAAACATTGAACTGGCAGAAAAAACATGAATGACCATTAAAAGTCAGCTGTTAGAAGAGAAAGGATGGAGGAAGAAAGTTTAAGATTGAGAAGTTTCCGACTGCTGTAAAAAGTTACATGATTGGATTAGCTGCTCTACTCTTAAGAGCCGACGAATTAGAAGTATATAAATTTGAGCCAAAGTTAAAATATTCCCACATAAAGAATATTCAAGTGATAGTTTGATATAATTATCAAGAAGAACTAATTGTAAGTATTACTACCCAATTTTGCAGGCCAAAATGTTGATCAAAATTTTCTGGAATACCTAAAATTAACCTGAAGATTGAGTTAGTAGAAGACGGGAGAGCAAAATTGAGGGTAAAATGACATGGGATCAAGTTGACTGGAAAGAGTAATGATTAAATACAGTTACATACAAACAGGTGATAAACTATGATAGAACATTTATGATTTAAAAAAAAAATAAATAAATAAATAAAAAATAATCAAGTAATGTATAGAAAACTGTCAATGAGTAATCATGTAAATTTCACCTTTATTTCATTACCGGAAAGATATTATTAACCGTTGCCCACACAGCATGCACTGTTCCTGTTCGTTTTTGATGCTTAACAAGATGAAACGATACCATCACTTTAAAACGACTTCTCACTGGAGAAAACTGCAAGCCAAATTTTAGCGTGAAACAGAAGCTATCATAATTACACTATACATTAGCTGCAATTCATCTGTGAGCATTTTTCTGAGACAAGCTCCCAATACCAACGGAAATGCGTCAATATTTACAAGATGACATAGAGATGAAAGTAGAATTTTGATAAAATCCTAATTTTCTTCCTTGGATTTTAATACTCTCCTCCCGGTGAGTTAAGATAAAGTCAAGTTGAGGATAGTTCTGATCATACCCAGACTGCTTTTATTTTCAAAATATCGTGTAATACTTCAATGGGCCTGTTGCAAACTTTTGCTAGAGCAGAATGAAGAGTTGTTTCCTATAGATAATGCCTCAAAAATCACGATGAGCGCATCGGCAAAGTCTGAAATGCACTCATAACTTCACAATCTGCGTAAGAAATTTGCGTTATTTTGAGCTTCCCGCTTCAAAAACGATACTACTGCACAGGTGAACATTTTGTTAGAGGAGTCGCTCCATCGTCGGCAATATTCATCATGGCCGACGCTTGCGCAGTTCCTCGCGTAATTCGAGGAGAGTTCAAGGTCAATTAAGGCGGGCGAGGAAAATATGAACGTAAACACGCCGATTGTTATATGGTTTAATCCTGTTCAAGTGTTATCTCGTCCCATCACACGTGTTTTGGCGGACTGGCGTCGGCCATGATGAGTATTGTCGCCAATGGAACGACTCCTCTAACAAAATGTTCACCTGTACCGTAGTATCGTTTTCGAAGCGGGAAGCTCAAAAAACCGCAAATTTCTTACGCAGATTGTGAAGTTATGAGTGCATTTCAGACTTTGCCTATGCGCTCATCGTGATTTTTGAGGCATTATCTGTAGGAAACAACTCTTAGTTTTGCTCTAGCAAAAGTTTGCAACAGGCCCATTGGGTCCTCAAATAATAAATATTAAAAAATTAGAGCCCAAACATTTTAAACAAGCTCTTCTTGTGGTGTTCCAAAAATGGATTTATAAATATTAAATCACAATTGAAGGGTTGGTCCAGTAGAGATTACCACTCCTTAAATTAACTACTTTCTAAATATTGACGGTGATACCTGCTACTGGACTACATATCTCGGTTTGCAATGTTGCAGACTTCCTGTCATACTTCACTTTTTCAATGGAAAACGACTCAACATTTATTTGAAATTTCCATAATTTTTTTTTCTGTGCGAAGAAAATTCTGTGAAAACTTCAAGGTATGATACTGATTTGTTCTCCTTCAAAAAATAAGATGGGAGTGGAAATTTTTTAATACTGCTAATGAAATACATGGTCTGGTAGTTTCACCGTCAATATATAATATCTGGAGCGTAGGTAGGCATTTGCAAGAATCATAATCCACCAAAAAGTTAGACTTAAATGATAAAATTTATCGTAAAATTTTATAAAAAAATTACAGTGTACTCCAAAAAGCTATGATTGGCTTTCTAAACTTAGAGTCAACTGATAAAAATACTGATGTGAGATCGGTTTTGGTACCTACTTGAGTTTGATCATTTTGTTAAACTGATTACTGCCTTGAAGATTTATTATAAGCTGATTTTTCTCACAAAATAACAGGGAAAAGTTGACAAAAATATGGAGGAGGTTGCAAAAAGTTCTGAGACTCATAAAAAATTTTAGACTAAAGTTAGGAGTGGTAGAGGCTTAGATGTGAGTTAAAAAATAAGATGGATGATTTTTTACGCTTACATGTTAAAAATACACACGCTTTTGAAAGATACAGCAAGATTGATCATTAAAATTAGCGATGTGAGGATCAATTGGGGTGAAAAAGAAAACTTGATAAAAGACATTAATAAATGATCAACTAATGAAAAACAAAAGAGCAAGCTTTGGAATCGAACTCACGGAACCTCCAACTGAAAAAAATCCATTCTACAAATTCCACAATTAATAATCATACAGTTATTATAAATTTGATCACCAACGACTCTAATTCAGAAAACACTTAAACGGAAACTGATTATGAATTAACTTACGTGCATACGGACAAAATAATATGAAAATAAAACAATGGAGGGAGAGGGCGCTGAAAATAGCAGTGACTAATAATGAAATTGGAAAAAACTTGCATAATAATTTTACAAAACGTATTTTCCGTAAGAAATGGTGAGTCTAAAATTTCAAAAAGCCCTGCGATACCTGCAAATGGAGAAATTCTCCAAGAAAAGAAATAATTGAAGTTAGCATAACTTTTACATCATTTCTCATTCAAAATGTTAGACTTTATTCGATTTATTTTAAAATCTACTTAAGAGTTGATAGAAGTTACGTACAAAGTTGCATCAGAATTACTTATAAAAATTGGCTGAGGGTCCAATCAAATTTTCTCTCAAGTCCCTCTTAGACAAAAAAATTTCTTAAAAATAAAAAATATTAATAATAAGAAGAAAAACAACTAAGGGATTGAATTATTTTTCAGCTTGAAAATGCGAGAGTTTCCTAATCCATGGACAAGAGCACTTTTCCAAAATTTATTTATTTACGTGGATCAAGTTTTTTCACAACTGGTTTTAAAAGTCACTGCTCCTTGGGAATTTTGAAGTTACGACTATTTTATTTACAAACACATAAGATATACCAACAAAAATATACCACAGTCTAGACTCATTTCTACTTTTTGCAAGATGCACAATGCTTACTTCTCTACAAAATTCATAATCAGCCATAGAAAATTAATATTGATCATTTTAAATTACTGTAATAATGAAAATAAAAATAATCATTGGCTACAGTAGTTGCGTAAAAATTTGGCCTTGCCCATCACACAAAAAGTTAACCTTTGATTTATTGCGTAGATAAAATTAAGATGGAATATGCAGTAATAATCTCAATGAGCTCAAGAAAGAGAATTTATCATTTCATACCATGCAAAATTTCATTGCTTTGGGGGTTTACCGTATATTCTGCTTTTTTACTTATTTTAATTATTTTCATTCCACAATTCCTACATTTAAGTATCACTTTTCTATTAGTTTTTTCCTAATATCTTTCATTTTACTTTTTACTAATTCTTTCTAGTCCTCTTACCCTTAGCTGGACCTCTTCAGAGGAGTCTTGCACCTCAAAACGAAGATCTCTACCTTTACATTATCTTGTCGAAGATGAATCCTTGCACTATTCCGTTCTAAGTTAAATAAGAATTGACAATTTTATCAATTCCTGAAAAGAGCTGTGCTTAAAACTGTAAGGACAGTCTTACAATTTCTCCGCCACGATTTAGAAAGGTGAGAAACATATTTGAAGAATCGTAATTCACTCCTAACCTCCCGACTCTCTAAATTGTTTTCTTTCATCCTTGTTTAGGACTGCCTTTTCTCCTAAACTTCCTGTTTTTCACACTACCTACAACAATTGTACCATGATGCTTTTATGAAGGTGTGGTTTGTAAGAACTAGATTTCCAAGGTTCAGAGTCGATGGTATGAATACAGTTTTCATCACTTTATGGAAGGTCGAAAAGATAACAAAGAGTTTTAGTATAGTTGAATGTTATACTGAGGCCTGAATGAAAGTTAAACTATTTCGTTCCTGAACAACAAAAATCAATTTAAGATGAAATCATTCGATACAACCTAACGAATCCTGGTAAAAAATAGAAGATTCAACAGCGGCCTGACAAAGGCTAAATGCTATCCTAATTATCAGATAGGGAAAAAAACAAAATAATAAAAATAAACAAACGAACAATGAAAATGTTAGTTTAAAAATAGTAGTGATTTCACTATCCAAACCAAAAAGTAGGAGAATTTTCTCTAGTTGGCTAAAATTGGTAAAGACAAGAGCCAAAGCGATAGAAAGAAAAAGAGCGACAAAAAACTTTCTCTTCATCTGAACAGGGATTGATGAGCTACTGCCAAAAATAAAAATTCTTAATGACGAGAAAACCCCCAAAAGAATTTTTATCAATGGTTAAATGAGATAACCTTAAAACAAAATCAGTTGAGAAGGGTTCTGATTTAAATAGGAGGGGCCGAGAGCAATATAACCTACCAAATCTAATTGGACAAAGAGGATGTAAAATTAAAATTTGTAGAATTTAATGTTAGCCTGTCTCAATACCCTATCTCTAAAACTTTTCTAATTATTGTTTTAGACGACAAGCAAAAAAATTTATGTTGATGATTACTTTTGCACCATGTGCTCAGAGAAACACCAAAAGAAACACAAAGATACACTTCTGCCTAGTCTGATCGAAATAATTGAAAAATATCAGTTTGAAAAACTGAGGAACATTTCATGATAATAGTAAAAACGTGGAACATGATCAAAGGCTCCTGTTTTTGCAGAACTGTTTGATGCAATAAATATCTGCTTACAGCCAGAACTTTCAGCGAGTCTCTTCCATTTATTCGAAAAAATATGAGCATTTAAAAATAATTGCTATTAATTTTCCAGGCAAGAAATATTGAGGACCTCAAAATTTTATTTTATTTTCTTTGACTGATAACAATCTCAGATATAAGTTTTTTTGGGAATAGGAATATCATACCTGTAGGTTTTATTCTGAGCTCATAGGATTTTTTCAGATGTTTGAGTTTTTTTGAAAGCCATGTTTGACTTTAAAATTGAATGGGACGAAAACTATTTTTAAAAAAATTTAAAGTTTGAAAAAATGATTTGAAAAAAAGTAAAGATGTTATGGATAAAATTTTGAGAAAATATGAGTGTGACTTACTGAATCGACGGATTAAATTGGCGAAAGGAGGGTTGCTACTGCTGTTTGGGCGAAGTTTGCGGAGATCCCGTAAGGCATGATGGTACTTTATATTGGGAACCGACAGCAATCTTGTGTCTCTGGGTTGTTGAGCAGATTGTTTGTCCAAAGAAACTCTTTTGCGTTCTTTGCTCCTGGGCGGCCGAAACGGTTTCCCATTTTGGTCGAACAACTGAAGGTCTGTTGGCCTGATGGCATCAGTCTTATCATAGTCTCTCTCTTCTTGGATGCTATTTTTTTCACACCTAATTTTATCTTCTACACTAATTGACGGAATATTTTCACAGTTTAAGTCTGACATATTTTCTAAGCACAGCCTTTCTTCGCAGAAGTCTTCAGGAATTGAGTTATCGACATCTGCCGGAGAAACATTGGCACTCATTGCTTTTGACAAGGCAACCTCACTTTTAGCACCACTAGTGGAAGACTCTTTATCAGGATTCGTGCTAGAGAATGTATTTTTAATTTTTAGATCAACGCGGCTGAGTTGTTTTTTGAGGCTGAAACCTTTCCAGTGGTGAGGTTTATCACTTTTGTTCTTCTCTTCATTGCTTGTTTGCACCTTAGGTTCTTCAACGGCATTTGCCTCCTCGGCTGGAGGTAGTTCGTTGGTTGCGGAAACAATTTTATCATTTATTGACTTTGAACTCGAGTCAACGGTTGATTCATCATTGCATGAAGATAGGGCGTCCTCTCCTGTTTCAACATCTTCATTCGATAACGGTGAGGTGTTGGATAAACACACCTCGGGAGTTAAAGCCTCTCTATTTGCTTCTTCAAGTTGCTCCTTTGAATTGGTATAAAGCAAATTAATAAAAACACAAAAAATCACATTTTTAAAACTAGATAAATGCAATCAAGCTCTATTAGGGCTAGGGAAGATAAGCATTTAAAACCTAATTGTGGATGAGTAATTACACAAAAACATGGAATCTAAAGTCAAAACATTTTTAGGTTCCGGGGCATAAAATGAAAGGCACATTTAATGGGAGGGAAAATAATGTTTTCTATCGTTCAACTAAAATCAAAAAAAATGCCCAAGTTTTCTGGAGGACTCCAAACGACCAATATCAGTCCAGAAAAAAAAAATTTTGAGGACAATATTAAACAGTTTGCACTATTACGACAAGAAATTTGATTACTACCATTTCGAGGAGATACGAAGAGATAGGCACAAAAGTGAGTTGAGCATTTTGATAACTTGTTAGAAAGGATACAAAATTTAAGGATAGTTGAGAAATTCTAAATGATATTCATCTCAAATTAAGAAATGGGTTACAGTTTTTGAACAGAATTTTAAAACTGGAGTACAGGGCTGAGAATATTCAGAGAACTTCTTAAAATTTCTGCAGAAAACCAAGAGCTTTTCACTCTATCAAGAAAGCAAGATAAAGTTTTCCAAAATGAATGAATGATCCAGAAATTAAAGTTTAGATGCGCAATATGCTGGAAACATCAGAAGTATGACAGACATATTCTACGAAAGCGTGATAAAATGCAAATGGAAGTGAGAATAACTTCAGAACTTGAAATTTAAAACGGTATAATATCCTATTTGGGCAATGAAAATATTGAGTCTTAAAACGTTGTCTAGGTAACTTATTCACCATTAAAAATACAGATACAATAAATGGTTCATAAATTTAGTGTACTGTGAAAATTCTCAATACATTTTTCCCCTGCATCCTCGATTCTAAAAAAATAAAGTTTCCTGAGAGAGTTAAATTCTATCAAGTCTTTTTCAGACCTACAGGTACTTAAACTCCACAAAGATTTACCCCCTCTTGCCTTGTTTGACTATTTTAATTCTCTGGAGAAAAAATGCAACCTGAATAAGACCAAAATCCAGAAATTTTGTCCGAATGTAATACACTCAAAGTGGTTTTTTCCCTCCAATGAAAAAGAGCATAACAGGGTTCAAAATCATCTAAGTTATTTCGAGAATTCAAAATGAGAGGATGAACTCAAAACGAAAGCATTTATACTGGTGACTGATGACTTTCCTTGAAATAGTGCTCGTAGATATTGCAATGTTTAAATACCTCCTTGGAATTTTCATTTTTTCATAAGGAAAGTAACTAAAATTTCAAGCAAAATTGCGAGTCAAATTTCTTTGAAAAAATAAAACATGACTGAAGACTTAAAATGTTACAATTGAAGATGCTTATTTTCCAACTGTAGCCATTCACAAGTTTCATGGCACAAACGGTTGTATACCACCGGTGGTATTCCCATGGCGATAAAAATAACTCAAGCTTGAAGTCATGAGATACCTAAAAAAATCATGAATTATTCCAGAGGCTCATTATTGTTGATTCAAGCGGCCCATCAAAGGACAGCAATAATACTGGCCATAGACAGTGTGCTTCTCTTTTATTAATTACTATAAATCTTTTCATCACAAAAGAACAAATGAGATGTAGTGTACGAATGTATAGCCTACAACTCATTTAGAATGTTATGATTTACAACCATACGCTAGATTATTAGGGCTGAAAACAATTATCAGTACTCAATTTTTCTGGCTGACATTTCTTGTGTTGCTTCATTTTGAAATATTTAGAGTAAATAAAATTTGTTTTAAAAAAAAAAGAAATCTAGCCTCCCTTGCCTTCAAATCCAAGACATTCCTTGAAAATCCAAAAAAATTATAAGGAAGACAACTTTGACTTATAGAGCAAAAAGTTAAGTTATGAAACACTTGTTAAGCATAAAAATGAAAAGAAAAGAAAAACATTTTTGATGCTATACTGTGTGGGCTGGTCATAACGATGAACTTTCCGAAAACTCAAAAAGTTCCGTTCACCGTCACTGAATAGTTGTTGGATATTTTGGAATAATAATGAGATAGGAAAAACTATGGGCACTAGTTTGGATAAAACTTGGTCTAAAAATCAGTTGTAAATAGCAGATGAGACACTAAGAGTCGCCAGGAAAATTGTTTTGTTAAATTTTGGAAAATTACGAACTATAGAATTTATAAACTTTGCCTACATTTCAATAATATACTTGCACCTTGAACGCAACGTTTCATGAATATAGAATAACAAAATGGCTTTAAAATTGCAATGAATTTTAGAATAATATGTTTCATCTAAGAAAACATGCTCACTGAAATTAGTCTGACTAGGAATTCCAGCCTCTTGAGGTTGAAACAGATGAGCTGAATGGAAAAATTTTTAAATGTAAATTTTCTTAGATATACTGCTATTAATAATGCAAGTTTCAAACTAACCAGCTTTCATTTATGTCATATTTTGTGTAAAATCTTTCCTTTATAAAGTAAGCCATTGATCAGGATAAAAATTTAAAAGTCTGATTAAAGTAGATTCTATAGGGAAAAAACTTTTGCATTTAGCTTAGTTGTAGTATTTATTCTTGGTCATATCACTTGCGGGTGGACAATTGTGTTCTGTGCTGAGATTTCAGGGTCTAGGACAAAGCTGTAGAAGCAAAACCATTAGGTAGAGGAGAGGAAACTGAGGTGAGATTCTACACTAATGAGAATAGCGCAGGGGAATTACGTTTAATGAAGATTCGAATTCTGAGAGGAGTCAAACTAAATAAATACAGAGTATTGTAAAGGTTCATTAATAAGATGAGCAAGAAAATAATCAAATAAATTTAAGGTATTGAGGTATATTGGGATTGATCCTGTAAAATTGGTGTCAGAAAAACTGGCTGACAGACACTAAATGGAGGATAGTCTTTGACCTAACTTGAGGCTTTACGATCACTTTATTTGAAAAACTAATTTGAGAAAATGTATGGGAGTTGAGAACTCTCAGACTTCAAATTTTGCTACCATTTAGACAGATTTCTAGGATATTTCTTACTTCAATTAAAATAAACCATTGTTGAAATTCCATTTTTGGGGAGAGGAAGATTGATGGGCCATGGGCAGTTATAACTCTCCGTATGGGAGCCTTCGATGTCAATTGAATACAGCCAAACAATTTTAGAAAAGCTTTTGAAAAGATAAAAAGATTTTTCTATAGAAGAAAAGAACTATTACAGAACAAAACGCGATTCAAAGCTCTATTCAAAGTCACTATTCCAAAAGGTTCATATTTTAAAAAAGAAAAAGAAAAAATTAATTCAGGGGGAAACTATTTTAGTGTAGATGAGGTGAGTAATGGATCAAACTAAAGTTTTAGAACCAACTTTAGAGTCTCAGAAGGGGAAGGAGGAAATGTGATTGACTAGAATACTTTGCAGCAGCTGTCAATGAATCTGTACAAGAAAGAATGTGCTGAAGAAAAGGGCATCATCTTTGAGAGGAAAGTTCCCAGCAAAAAAATACATACTGAGAGGAGAGGTGGAAGATTCCTCACCTCTGATGAAAAGAAAGCCAATAAATATTATGCACACCCTTACGACCGATGCATCTTAACATGCTTTCCATTTTTCAAACATGCTAGTGCAGGTAAATACATCTTCCAATATACTAGCACTGATATTATTCAGTGGTCAGATAGTATGGAATATTAATTTAAATCTTGTCTATTCATTGAAATATTTAACTACTGTTTGTTCTGAGCCTGCAAATATATTATTATTATTGATTTGTTCAATACTTGTGCATACTTTTTATCATCATATACTACAGCTCCTCAAAGAGCTGGGATTTTACAGTCGTGGGCCTCATTAAATCACCATGAACCTAACATTGGATGTCTTCCCCTCTGTTAGGATAAGTCACAACAACTCTACAAGACAAAAATTTTACGTAAAAATTATCCTCCACTATTTGAATGTAATAATTTTTCTGAAGGGATTCTACATAAGGAGCCTCAGTAAGGGGAAAAACAAAAAATGTGTCACCTGTATTATTTTTCAAAAGCGATGAAATTGTTAGAATATAAAGTAAAGCGTCAATAATGAATGACACGATTCGAGATTTCACCTGAAATGAGATTTTTATGAGCATCAAATTTACACTTTGGCTGGAGAAAAAAAGAAATAAAGAAAAAATTTAATAAAAAATTCGGAAACAAGAAAATCCACTCTCCTCGATCTGTCACAGCTGTTGAAGGAGCGACAAATCAGACGAAACATTTGAGCAGATCGAATTATTGAGTTCCGTTATCATTAAACTTCCACATAAAGTGCACAACAATCGTATACATTCAGTTAAATATTAAAATAATGAAGCTATGAATAATATGAAAAAAGAAAAAGATCTCTACCTGATCATTGCTAGGCGATCGACATCGTTCATTTTCGGAAGTAAAATCACAGCTGCTGGGATTGGCACACTTGGGAGAGCGGGGCACTCTCATGTAGGGATCACAAGCACCATATAAATCAGGAGTACCAACATTGAGCACGCAAACTTTTTGCACTATATCGATCACAGCTATTCCATTCTCATTTCCATATGCCATTCTGAAATAGAAGATAATTCTCTTACATCATTGAAATTAGAGTGAACGACTTTTCTGTTTCTCAAAGCATTAAATTGAAAGAAGTGCAGTATCCAAAATTCAGACTCCAACTCATGAGCATATAAATAGGAGATTTGGTACAAGATATAGGTATGAAATCAAATCACACATCGGCTTGGAGGTGAACAATACTTAACAATTTATGTGTGAACAAAGTGGTTTTTCAACCATTAACTGACCATGTCTGGGAGTCTCAATGAAATTTTCATACATTCGGTTGAAAGCTCTGGTCATACATCAATATTTTTGGCAAAATCTCGAATTTGCGTTGTCAACATGAACCTGAAATGACACAACAACCAGTCCAACAGTATTTGAAGGGCAGCTAAATATAGCTGGAAATAAATTGGCTGTGATGTCATTCCAGTTTATATTGACTGCGTCGCCTCGAGATATTGACGAAAATGTTGATAATGACCAGGACCGGTGAATTTTGAGGAGATAGAATACACTGATGATTGATAATGAAATAACTTTTTCAGTTTCAGTTCTGAATTTGGAAATCTCATTTGTTGTTGTGATACTATTTTCGACTTGAGAGAACAGTATTTTATAGCAAGTCAGGAGCAAATTTTAATTTCAAGACTGTTTCTGTAAGGCTAAAGAGGTTATACTGTGAGTTGTTCCCCTCTATTCCTGGGTTGATGTTGGATTCAGTTAGGTTCTTAACTCTTAGCAGCCAAATATGGAGTCACCTTCCAATTTTATGGAGTCACCTTTCTTGTATCTATGCTCACATTTGAACACTTTAGACACACACACAGCAAGCAAAGCAAATCTGTCGATGGTGAGTCGACATTTAAGTGCAAAATAAATACTGCAACAATTTGCCACCGGCAATCTCTGGCAGACAGAAAATAATAAAGGATCTCCAATAGATGAGGAACATCCCTACAAAGTGTAGCCAGTCATTCAAATACTTTCTTTTGTCAACTCCAGGTTGACACTCAAGCGTACCCTGGAAGGCGATTCTGTCGATTGAAAGTTGAAAATTGAGGGTAAAGGGTTCAAAAATTTCCTGAGAGATTTGGCGTTAGCTCATTACATAACATCACACATCTGTTGGTGTTCATTACTTCACTGTCACTTATGAAAATCGTGTCAGCTCATTACGTAAAGTCACACAGTTGTTGATGTTCATTATTTCACCGTCACTTAAGAAGATCTATCTTACATTTAATCTGAACTGTTTGTGTTCCCCGATCTTAAGTTGCAAGTAGATCAAAAAAACTTCATCTAATCTTACATTGTTGATTTTAAGTTAAATTTGAATATTACTTTTGTGTTGCTGAGTGTATGGTTTTACATTCAGCTATGCTGTTTAATCTCTTCTTGTTTTCCCAATCTTTTGCAGACAAGGGGTTTTTTGTTCTAGCACTGCCTGTGTAATTGGCGAGATTTATAATACAGCTGCAAAACTGATCATGATGGATTAACCATGGACACGGTCAAGATGCAAATCCAATTCAAGCAATTTCTGTTCGATCATAAAACCTGCTTTGTTTAGCATGCTAACAGACAACAGCACTTAGATGCAACTCACAAGCCGTAGGAGGAGTTGATTGACAGAGCAGTAATTTGAACAGGTTTCTTGCCAGCAACCACTGGGGTAAGACAAACTAGAAAAGGTTGAAAACCAGGCGGTTTCTTCTGCACGCCACTGCGCACTTTAACTGGAAGACCATAATCTGCTCCAGGCTTAGGAAAATGCAAAGAAAAAATGCCATTAAACTTGAGGAACTCTGTACAAGGTACCTACTCACTTCACTGACTCGCCAACATTGATAATGACCAAATTACTTCAGGTAGGTTGAATCTAAGATGACAGATAATTATAGGATTGAATACTTCAAGAATTCAGCTTAACACTGAATAAAACCTTCTAACGGACATACTGTTCTTTGCAGCATTCAAAATTCAAGGTCATAATTCTACCTTGCCTTGGTGGCCAAATTTTGCCTCATTATGGGGTTAAATGGAATTATTAATACTCTTTAAGCGGACATAGGACTGTCTCATCCTTGGTATAAATCATACCCTGACAGTGGTAAAACTCATTTTCAATGAATATGTCCTTTTCATTTCCTGCACAGGGGCAGATTTACCAACTTCTGTGCAGTTGTACTGCCCACAAGAAAACATCAGCCAATTTGCTATGATGTAAACTTTAATTAATGTAAATTTTAATTTTGCAGGATATACTTGCAGGACAGGAAGTACACTAGCTGATTTGCATGCCCTGACCAGTGCTTTCACAGTTTACAAGACTTCTCTACATACAAAGGCTGTTCAAAAAGTACGTAGACTGAAGCTGTAACTTAAAAACCAATGTATGAGGATACCTGTTCTTGGTCTCATTTTAAAGATCAACTCATTGTCTATCGATTGAGACCAAGATCAACTCATTTGGTCAAAAATTGAGAAAGTTATGCAAGTTTAAACTTTGAAAGTAGGTTTTACCCCTACGGTTTTTATTGAAAATTTTCGCTTGCCAACCGATTGAAATGTCCATGATTTGTGATATGTGTCGAACAGATAAATTTCTATCTTCCCGAACAATTACACTGACCGTATTAATGTTTTCAGCAGTTAAAGACGTCAAAGGCCGACCAGACTTTGGGAGAACTTCAGCAGACTTCTGACCGTCTTTTAACTTTTTATCCCAACGGAATATTGCGGCCCGACACAAACACTCATCTCCGTACGCGTCTTTCATCTCATTCAGCGTGTCCGTTGCTGATAATCCGCGTTGAACACAATAACGAATGAAAAAGTGTTGTTCTTTTTCAACTTCCTTATCTTTTTCCATATCGACCGCACAAAAATTAGAGCAAAATGCAACAAAAATCACTAAGAGACTGCGATAAACCCGCGCGCACCTGTGACGTGTCACCGACTGAGGAAACTTCCCGAGTTTACGGGGTAAGTCTAGCCGATCGGGCTTCTTGCCCATTGGACCCGAATGTACCCTAGTCGGTCCACGATTACGGAAAAGTGTTTACACAGTGTGCTATTTATGGTTGCCAAGTGTTTCAGGTAAAATGATGTATCAAAACGTATTTCAAGTGACAACTTTTGGCAAGCGAAAATTTTCAATAAAAACCGTAGGGGTAACACCTACTTTCAAAGTTTAAACTTGCATAACTTTTTCAATTTTTGACCAAATGAGTTGATCTTGGTCTCAATCGATAGATAATGAGTTGATCTTTAAAATGAAACCAAGAACAGCTATCTACATACATTGGTTTTTAAGTTACAGCTTCAGTCTACGTACTTTTTGAACAGCCTTTGTAGATACGTGTTTCATGCATGCATAAAATAATTTCATTGGGACATCCATAAAAATTTACCTTTTTTACATCATTTTCAGAGGAGTTCGGTCGAGGCGTAAAATCAAATTCAGGAGATAATTCCGTATCCCCCTCTATAGTATCACTGTAAACTATTGGAATTTCGAGCACCTGCAACAAACAAAATGCCAAATTTGAATATTCACAGATTGATGGAAAGCTAATTGTACACTCATACCAATGCTGTTTGAATATTTTCTCTGGAGTTCATAGTTTCAAAAAAAATATCAGACGCACTTAGATAAAAATACACATTTGAGAAGAATTTTGAGGAAAGGCGTGTCCACAGATTCAATAGAATATAATAAAATTTTTTCTTAAAAGCTGCTCAGTAGACAGATCCTTCCAGCTTGATGATGCCTAATGGTCATTGGTTGTCGCATAAGAGGTGGCATCTTGCTGTTTAATATTATGGCTACTATTTATTGATGCATGGAAGAGGTATTCTTTTATGTCTTAGTTATGAAAGAAAATGCAAACGTTTTTGGGGGAAAGGGACCTAACAAGATAGATAGTTCCTGTGCTCCTGCAATAGATGTTAAACGTGGAACTTCTGGTTACAAAAATCATACAGTGAAATCGCGATAACTCGGTTTGCATCGAGACTGAGGGGTTGTATTGAGTTAAGCAGGTTTCCGAACTAAAAGGGCTTCCTCATTTTCCAACACACATTTTCAAACTCCATACCCTAATTTTGACAAACGCAAACGCGCGTATGAAGTAACTTCTAGCGGTGTTTCAGGAGGCCGTTGACTTTTTTAACAGTGTGTTCGGCAAATGATAAATGAAAACAAGCAATTTTGGCAGGTTACCGGCTTAGGCTGGTACCAAATTGGCGTTGTTTCACTGTGCCACTATGCAGAGATGTCAAACCCGGTAAAAAGGGTTTCAAAATTATGACAGATTTACTTCTCCTTTCAAAAAAAAATTATGAAGCATTTGTGGTTAGTTCATGTAAAGATGCAAGCTAAAAGAAAATACTTACACATGTTTCCGATATAGATTCTAATTTTCTAAATTTAAATAACATAACATAGGAAGATGCACCAGCAATACAAAGTTTTCTGCTTTCCGGACATAAAGAAATGAGTTGTACAGCATACGGTTCATCATCTGAGCCATCCATACTTCTCGAGTGATTTTTTTCAAATACTTTAGCTGTTTTTAGTTTGTACAACACTTGTAAAGAGCCGGCACTTGCATCCCAGAATTTTACACTTCCATCGGCATGCCTGGAGAAACAAGAAATGCATTAGAAGGGCAAGATTCATTTGAAACAAAGATCCATTTCAACAAGCTTCTTTAGAGGCACTTTCAATTGAAATTTCATCAATTACTTTTTCTCGGCAAACCATGGTTGAAAATTCTGTAAAACAGAGTATTCAAAAGATGTTTCATCGCACATCAACGAATAAAAACAGGAAAAAATATCTCAGCCTCTTACATTTACATCCTCTGTTCTTATTATCAATATTCTTAAACGAGTTCTGGCTTACTTAAACAGTTAATTTTAGATCAGCCTAGTTTACCTTAAGACAATCGGATCTGCCCAGGTTGATCAAAATCGGCCCACATTAAATGCTATTAGCCCAAGACAACGTGGGTTTGATCAAATCGGCCCAGACAGATTTGCTTTTCCCGGCTGACTGATATTTGTCTGGGTAGATTAAAGTTGGTCCGTAACAGACACAATATTCAATAATTTGACATATTTGTCTCTCTTGAAAGTGCTGCAAAGTGAATGAGATCAAACTAGGCCATTTGTATTGGGAACAATCATTTAAGATAACGAATGTAGAAAGACACAGCCATTAGATTAGTCTGTTGTACTAAAAAATGACAAGCTACCTTGCGATTCATCCCAGTTTTATATCCAGCTACTTGATGAACACATAGCACTGATTTGATGAAGATTATTTGATCACCCTAATTTGAATTCATTTCTATTTATTCTTCTTCGTCCTAATATTCCAGCAAAATTTTTTTGAGATAAGAAAAGAATAAATTCTTTAGCTGTATCTCATTTTCTATAGATTTCATACTTTTTTTATCACAACTTTTTGAAAGAGAGCCTTACCCAGTTAGGATAATTTCATTATAACTACAGGAAGTAGGACTCCACTCTCCACCACTGAGAGGCCAATCTTTTTCGCTAAACCCTGTTCTTCGCTGACTACCTCTTGATCCAACGCAGTAAAACGCTGGAATAAGGTCAGATGGACAGTCGGCGAAATAACTGCAACATGTTACTGGAGATTCATGGAGATCCATTGGATATGGATTTTCAAATAAAGGGAAACCAGGGGTAAGGAGGTCAAGAACTACTAGGTCATTTTGAAGCACCACTACGACAGCATAAGGACTCGGAGCATCTGCAAGATAAAAAAAAATGTATATAACGCTCTATTAGGACCAGGCATGAGACAAAATAAGTGGATATGAAAATTATCCTTGCAGTTTCAGAAATAGGTAATAGCTGATGTAGCCGTTTGAGGAGAAAAGCAATTGACTGATGAGCTGATTTCAATTCAATTTATCGGGCCTCTTTGTATACATAATTCACAAAAACAGTTTTGGATTTTTTTAAAACTGGAAATAAAAAAAGTCACATAACCACCTACTGAAGTTTAACCTTGTGTTGGGTGGTGTCTGCCATATCAAGTCAAAATATTTGATCAACATTTTCATTGATTTACTAATTTAAACAATGGAAAATATCTTTGAGAATTAGACAAAAGGAGAAATGAGAAGAGCCTGAAGCGCCATCTCAGCGATCGATAATTTTGCCTATTAAAGTCACATGGCAGGGAAAATACTTCCAAGATGCTAGGTTTTTTCCAAAACCTGACACTTAATACTCATGGTCTAATTTTTTCAAAATATACACTGTAGCTCCATACTTTTCCTAAATATTTTCTCGATATTTTCCCACAGTCTCTCAAGCTTCTGGAAGTAAATTATCATTTTTGGAACAAACACTTACTTCATGTTACTTGCCATGCCTCCCATTTGATCAGATCCAAGAATGAAAAGATGTAACATTTTTTTCCTCTTATACTCTTTCCCATGAGACGTCTGCAATACATTTATACTGCTGTATGAGATAAGAAGTTACATTACTTGTTTGACTGATAATGAAAATAGATAAATGAATTGCTTACCAAAATTCCAAGGGTTTTCACAAAGGGTGACAAAATCTACTACATTGTGTTCCATTTCTAAGACAGTAATGTTTTTACCCTGCATCACAGTAATGCTTGGTGAGCGACCTGCAGTATCGTGAGGTAAGCCACCTGAGAATATCACAAAAGCATCTCTGAAAAAAGAAAATAAAAAGAACAAATTATCCCATGACACCTTTAGAACCACGATCATTTCAGCAGATTATAAGCCAACTTCTTACATTGATTAAAAATCAATTTTTTGGGCTGCTAGAGATGTAGCTCTGCATAGGCCTGCATTGAAATTAACAAGCAAATCAATGGAAATTCTTTGTCACTTGAAAAAAAGAGCACAAATTATGTTATGTTTCAAAACACAATGCCAAGTTTTACAAAGAAATCAAATGAAGTGTGTGGGGCTATTTGTAGATCATTCTGATTTTGGTCTTTAATGATAGACCTCTAACAAATCCATTGATTTCCTACACTTTCATAAAATTCAAACCATGAAGTGGTCTCATTGCTTTGAAAAGACCAGCGGTGTAGAGAAATGAACTTAACAGTGCAATGTCAATCTACTGAAAGTAGGAACTTAAATAAAAAAATAAAACTTCTCAAGAGAGCAACTTATCCTCAGTTGGATAAAACGTTCTCTGATTCACTGTTTTGGGATCAAATTTTTTAGAGCACCGAAAATGAGTGGAAGAAATTAAAGTAACTCTTACTCAAAATTACGTTCTTTGGGATACAAATTCAAACCGCTCTAGGTTGGTTCACTTGGGACGTTTTTGAGCATTTTTTGTGAGAAAATATTTAAATAACATTCTGTGAAGCATTAGGTGCCAATATTTTAATATTGATCTTCTCAGTCTGCCTGAGGTCAATTCTCGCGAGGGATATCTTATTGAACTTGAAAAGTCATTGTAAAAGTTGAGTCCTCAAAATTGTAGACAGCATTGTGCCCTCATTTAAGATCTGAAACATTGCACTTCAATTTTAATTTTTTGTTCAGCTACATATTCAGTTGTAATTAATCTTGCAGCTAGTACTAATCATTTGTAATCAAAATGCATTCAGAGCAGGGTTAGTAACACTGTACAATACACAGCTGTACTCGTTGCCTATGAGAATGAAGAGGCCATAACTTTGTTCCTGTGACGTCAGGCTAGTAGATGAAACTCGGCCGCGGTTTAACATGTGTTCTTATGGGAGTGCGCTTGATGCGTGTTTCTTTCGTGCCGATATCTTCTCGGGGGTTGATCTTATGCAAAAATTCATACGAACCTTTTCGAAAGAGGATGAAATTTCACTTCAGAAAACTAACTAACCCATATGTGTCATTGTCTAATAACTGAGGAAATGATAGCTTAATACCAAAAATTGTTACTCCTCTCAGATTCAAATGCCCTGCTCACGCAACTTCGGCCGATCAAGGACTACTCTGATTGGTCCACGCAGAGACTGCCTCACTCATCGATTTACCGATGACCTGGAGATGCTTGTTGTTTTCAGCAAATAGCTTGACGTCACAAAACTGACTAGTTATGGCCTCGCCATTCTAGTGGGCAACCTAGTACTATCCCAAAAGTTGGAAAAAGCACTTTCGAAAATTGTTAGCGAGAGGAATTGGAGATCCAGTACATGTCCTCTTTTGAGGCTCTTAGAGGTAGGACAGAATTTGAAAAACATCAGAATATAGAAGAAATCGAAAATAAAAATCAGAAAATGCTTCTGAATCAGAGATACTTACCCTGATCTGAGATGTCTCCATTCTACTTTATTAATTGGTTTACAAGTTTCTAATTTCCCATCTTTATTTGTTTTGGCTGTTGGAAAAAAAAATTCAAATTAGATAGGTGATGTAACAAATTGACTCCAACTGATAGGAGCTAAAAAATGAATCCATAAAAAGAACATCATTATTCATTATTTGAAGTGTCATTTTGAGTGGACATCTTTAATGAAAATTTGTCATTTTAGTTACCGAGTTGGTGTGTTTTCATTCTCACTGCGTCAATTGTGCCTGAAAATTAGCTCACTTCATTGTAGGTTCCTCATTTAAAAAAAAAAAACCCTTCCGCATTGATTCACATTGATTTTTCAATGTGCAATGGAGATTTATTTTTAGTGGCTCATAGAGGTAAAATTCACTAGAAAATTAGCTGATAGGATTCTAATAATTTTGACATATTTTATAAAGTTTTGCTTGCACACAGCCTTGCAAAAATTGCAATAAGTAAAAACTTTCTCGAAATGAATTCCTCTCTAAATCACATTGAAAGTTTAGGCATATTATATACATACCATGGGGAAGGTTGATGGAGTTTGGTTTATCCAAATATCGCGTACTCCAATAAGTAAGGGAACCGTCGGTATGACTACACACAAACTGCTTCCCATCATAGTGCCAAGATATTGATGTCAGCGGTTCTGGTGTCTGCCAACGGTGCTCTGCTTTTTTCAGACACAAGTCCCACAACACTAACTGACCAGTTTCAAAACCTATCAATAACTAGAAAAAAAAAATGACAGACATAAGTAAAAAAAAGTCTTTGGCACTAGTGTAAGACACGCTATTTTGAATGGTTACACATTTCCCCCATTTTTTATTCTTTTCCTTCTTCACTCTCATTCATGGTCTCTTTTGAGCATACCAGCAATATCGTCGGAATACCTTCAGCCTTCAGAGTGTTGCTTCCAATAACGAATGCAGAAATGTCTACAGAAGGGATGCATAGCATAAGTAGAACCCCTATTAAATTGATGTACCAGTGTTTTAGAAACTTAAAAAAAAATACTTTTACTCTAATTACTTTTCAAATGCTTTTTATCCATCCACCAATATTGAAACAACAACATTCATGATGTTTACACTGAATAGGGGTGGCGCAGGTATTCCCAAAAAATTCTGTGAAAAGTAAAAATGGTCCATGAAGAATTTCTGTTAACTTAAAAAACATGACGGAACAACTCAATAATTATAAGCAATTTGTCTTGTTTTGCCTGAATAATCCTTTTTCTTAATATATCAACATAACATCCCTGCTAGTCATTCAATTAACGCCATAACTTAAGTTCCCCGAAAACGCTGGTTACAATTCTTCGGCTCTGCATTCTGACTATGCGTTCAAATCCACTGATTTTTCAATAATTTTTTAAGTCTGAAAATTTAGCGGCAAAAAAAGACAAAAAACGGGGTTAGTACAAAATGCATCTTTGAAAGAATATGGTACCTGCTTGGTTTTTCTTACCTTGCTATGATCCAAGGGATTTTCACATAAATGAACAACAGCACCAGGATGTGTTTTTCTGCATCTAAATCATAAGAGGAAACACCAATTATATTCTGCTCAGTGAATGATTATAAGAGATAAATAGAAATACATTTTATATAGTCGCTAGTAAAAAAATTCTTCATGCCTAAACTCACTTTGCGCTACAACCGACAGCTTGTTCCGCACTGCGCCTTTGGCTACCAAATCTCAACTTCTGTAATTTGGGAGCCTTGCAAAAAATTTACCATACAAAATACTTATGACAGTCAGCGAAGCAATATTTTGGAAAGGTGGCCTATGCTGCTATAAAAAAAAAAAAAAAAAAAAAACAAAAAAAAACCTAGTTTCTACTACACTGCACTAGTATTTGTTTCTTTATTTATAATCCAAGAAATTCCAGCTTGATGAGATATTCGATTTCAATTGAAGCTAACTGCAGCTAAAATTTTTACTTTAATTGAAGATGGAATATCTGGATATGTAAAAAAAGACTGTTTAAATAATTTGATGTATCAAACCTCTTGAGAAATAAAAGTGCATACATATTGATTTGAAAGAGGATTTTTTAGATTGTTAATAGAGAATGGATTTTTATTCCTAGCTGAGAAAAAATCTAAGAGAAAAATTAGGAAAATACTCACAGTTCAATAGCTTTGTTCCAGTTGATAATGTAGCCAGAAATAACAAAAGTTTCTATGTTTACATAATAGACATTGCCATTTTTTGTCCCCACATATAACCATTTACTTTGCAGGGGTAAATAAATACATGTAATTCTGGAAAAAAAGAATGCACGGCGATAAGGAACAAAAATGAAACATGACAACAACGAAAATGACAACATATACAGGGAGCCTGGTCAATGGTCATACCAGAACTTTCTTAAGGTGAAAACTAGCTTACAGCCGTTGACAAACTATTGCTCAGAGGATTTTCTATGATAAATACATTTCAAAGGAGCAGCTCCTTGAGCCTATTGTTATCAGAAACATTTTTCAACCCTTTAACATTCTCTGATGACCAGCTGCCACTGTATTCATAAAACCAATAGGTGAAAAATGCATGCATTGATCTGGAGCAAAATTTCTGGTAAAATCAATGGAAAATGAAGGCATATCCGATAGAAATACTCAATTTAACAATATATTTGACACATTAACTTGTACATGGATTTGCTTGCGACGCTAAAATGAAGATAGGAGTTCTTGGTTACACTCTGAAAAAGCATTGACTTATATTGCTGGAACTCCAAATGGATCCATAAGAGTAAACCGGCATACTTACTCTTCTTTTTGAAATTTAACACTTTGAACAATTTCAGGTTTTTTCTGGCGAAAGTTCCACAGGTGAACACTATTATCTGTGGTGGCTGTTACAAGAGCACCTTCATTAATTAGAAATTGAATCTGTATCACAGCTACATTGTCTTCGTGTTTTACGTGCGAGTCAACGCCTGGCCTCCCCAATCTGTATTAATTCTGAGTTAAGGTTCCAACTTCGCAAAAATCAAAATGCATAGAACAAAGATTAAAAAGATTATACTAAAGTATAGAACAGGAAAAGTAGGTGCAAAGAGATGAAAGAAGAAATATTTAGACTTCGTTTGGATGTAAATCAAGAAAAAACTCTTGAAAATTTCAAGAAAAATTAAACATGAAGTTTAACAACAATCATCCAAAGCCCTAAAATTTAAGGAGGGGAAGGGTAGACGGCCCTAGATATTTCGGGTTTTGGTGATCCTTAAGTGCACTTAAAGGAAGATTTTGTCAGATTCTTTTAAATTTAACACAGTTTCTTGGAAAAAGGATCAATTCAAGAGCATCAGAAAGATACCAAGTTGCATCACAATTGAGCCAAGAAAAAAAGATTTGAGATTTTATTCCTCCATTGGACTCAATGTTAGAGAAAAATTCAGACATCGATTTTTATTTAAAATAATAATTTTTCTTCAGAGAACATGTGCAGGTAGCTGCACAAAACTACTCCTGGCCCATTTTTCTCCCCAAGACTTGATTTTCAATTATATTAATATTTAATGCATTAAAAGTAAAAGTTGGTATAATTTTTGTAATATTTTGGTAACTAAGTCCATAAGATGTGCTCGTTGAGCATCAATTGTGAGCCACCAAATTTTGTTCAAAATCTCTTATAGAAGAGGAGGAAGGATTCAGAAAAAATTATGAGAGAATACTTCCTTCTGTTAGTCTCATAGGTAATCTGAAGTCTGTGCATACCTCCGCGTGAGTAAAATTGAATTTTTAAAAATCATTTTTTTTTATGAACGATGGTTTATTTAAAAAATTAAAATAATTTCAACTTCGTAAACTTCAATTGATCTTAATCCCTTTCTTTTTCGAGAGACCCATTCGCCGGAAAAGTACAGTGGCCTATATCCGTTTGGTTTATTCAGGATCAAGTGCAATACTGATCAGCATCTTATTTTGGTCCTGTCTCTCTATCTGCCTCCCCCCCCCTCCCCCCGAAAAAATCGATATATGGGGGTCCAAGCGCGTGATATTAGACTTCCCTGGAGAAAGAGGTTGATGCGGAATTTCAAGGAGTAAAAAAAGAAATAAAAATATCCCCACAAATTATCATAGAGGACTACAGATCATGAAAACCAGATGGTTTCCACGGCTTAGGGGGTAACTGCACCCCCCCCCCCCCCCGCTCCCTCGGTTTATTCTCTCGTGGAGGTTTGACGGCATGGTTGCCAGGTCCATCTACTTTGCATCGTAATCGGACGTATTTCTATCAAACGGAACTACGTGCATTAAGACATGAGCCCTGAGACCCATAAGAATACACGCGTAACAGGGCTCACGTCATGATGCGTCATAGTTCCGTTTGATAGAAATACGTCCGATTTCGGGCTGGAGCACCGCAGATCGGCAGATCCGAAGCACATCTATTCAAATCGACGACAAGAAAATCGTTGAGCGAACACATGGACATTGCGATTCGGGAAGAGGGTTAGGTTAGGTAATCCCTGATGTGGGTCACGTAGACAGATGTGGGTGATTCCGGAGGAGAGACCGAGGGACTGAATGGTTACGAGCGCGGGTTCCCATTGGCTAGCGTGGGCCAGATGACGTCACGGCAGGACGGCGCGAATGCGATGAGAGCGAACGTTGGACGGCCCGCACTCTGATTAAAGAGGGAAACAGAAACAGCTCGACCCCCCTACCCTCCCCCCGGTACCCCGTCGACGCCTCACCTTGCCCCTCCTCTCATTATTGATCGGGCGCAGAAGCATGAAGAATGTGCCCGTTTGCCTATATGCAGGGAGCCCGGATCCCCCCTCCCCCCCTCCGCTGCTGCTCCTCTCTACAACCGCAATTTTCCACGAGATTTTTCACACGCTTCTTTGAGTCGCTAAACAAAACTAACTCGCAACGCAACGTACCCCCAGGGCCTGCAATCCCGCATCCGACACAACGGATAATCCGCCTCTTGTTCTCCTCTCGTCAGACTCGGGGAATTCGCTGTCTGCGAGTTGATCGATTTCGCTAATACGCCTGGATTATTCGCGGGTGCACGGAAGAATCAACTTCGGTCGGCTGAATCCCGTGTTCGCTCTCCGCTAACCGCCCGAATTAAACGGTCCGTCGAGCCGAAATTTCGGTTCGCGGAGCCGAATCTTGATCTTCAGCCTCCAGCCGCCTGATTAATGTAATTGATAGACTCAGCGATAGACAAAGGGAAAATGCAGTGATTCTACTGGTGGAAGCGGGTAGTTGAAATGGACAGAGGATGCAATTAATATACTGACTGATGGCAACCCACGAGAAACTTTTTAGTTACCCTATGGTAGGAGTGAGTCAGCCTGACGTCAGGCTATGTTTCATAAACTACCTTGAGTCAGACTAATGTCAGACTGATGTTAGCCTGAATCAGTCAGATTCAGGGTAGTTTATGAAACATAGCCTGACGTCAGGCTGACGCACTTTTACTAGGGTAGTCCATCATTTTTTGAGTTTCTCTGTAACAGCCACCTAGTTCAACCGACAGGATCTTTACATTTTCTCTTTATCTATTGCTTTGTATATAAATTGTAGTAATCAGCCCCGCAGCTCGGTTCAATTGGTAAGTTCGGTTGCAGGAACCGAAAATTTCGCTGTTCAATATCAATGTCGCTCAAAATATTCGGTCGCTCCAACTAAACTTTCGGTCGGTCTGAACGAATCTCTTCGGTTGGGTTTCGTTCGTACGTGCGGCTGCAAGAACCGAAAATGTCGCGTGCTCGATATCAATGTCGCTCGAAGTATTCAGTTTGTTGAACCGAACAATCGGTTTTATAAGCTCGACTTTCGAATCGCCAAACGAAACTTTCGGACCGTATAAACGAATTTATTCCTTAATTTAGGTTGAGTTCGTTAATTCGGTTGCATTGAGGAAGGTAAGAAATGACCGCCAGAGGGATAATCGAAAGTCTGCTGTAAATAATTGAGACACTATGCTTAAGCTGAGCACGCGGAAAGGCTTAATTGAAATCCGAACATAATAGAATATTGAAGTCAATATAATAGGATGATCGGCCCCACTAAAATCCTCCAAAGTTTAAAAGGGGTATTCTGTATAATCGATTATAGGGCGCGACACATTTTCCAACTTATAAATCTATGTCCATCCAGAATTGTTTCATTAGCAAAAACTTATGAAGAATACAGTAAAATCAGCTCACTGTCTTCTTATCAGATACCTGCCATGTTAGAGTTGCAGTTGTGTGCCAACTGACGCTGCGTTAAGAATCACAAATCACAGGAACTATTGTGACTTTCACGTCAAAAATTCACGCATAAATGGAGGTAATAAGCGGCTAATGGAAGCTCCGTTATTCAATTCAATTTATGGCATCAATCAATAAGATCATTCCGGCCATAATTCCGACTTTATTTTGTGCTCTGTAGGTATTTTACATCGTAGAACTAATCATGAACCAATCATATTCTAATGCGAGTTCATGACATAGAACTGATGGGCGAAAAGAACTTAATAATATCGAGATTTTGGTGATGCTTCACCTTATCGTTCCTCTGCCTGGGCCTGTCCAATAAAAACCGAAAATCCTCGAAAGCTCAGGCACAGGCTCGTGGAACTTGAAAACATGCATCACATGGTGAATTTTTAGATCACAAGGGAAAAAGCATCAAAATGCATGCGAGCAAGGTTTGTCTTTTCGCGCAGCCTTGTGCAACGTTACACATTGATTTTTTTCTTCCAATTTGTAAGCCTTTAAAAGGACTCTATTTCAAGAAAAAGTAATCTCGGGGCAAGGTTCTTTTCCTAAGAGCAATTTTAGTTGGTAGGCCGGCAGGCAGCAGGGCGGTCGCCAGATGCAACGCGACGCTACCTCATCGATGTCAACAAGGCGTTGGATACAACTATTTCACCTCTGGAGTTGTCCGCGTTGCGTGCGGATGAATTGAAGGCGTTTTAGTTTCTTCCGTTTCTTCGAGTGGTGCACAAAGTAAGTAGCTGACGAAGTGGCGAGGCTTTACGGTAAAGGCTATTATGCACCTAATGAAGCGTTTGAGAAGGAAAGAACCAGGAAGTATCTCCTTTTGAGAATCTGTTTTTCCATGCAACTTCTTTCCACATAAAATGACATCATGAGAATGCGTCAAAGTTAACTAGCCTCAAAGACAAATGTTAAAAACAACTTGTGGAGGAAAATTATTAACAACCTGTAAGTAGCTCGTTTTATACATGTTTTTCCTCCCAAAGTGAAATCCATGTACAAATATTGTAAAAAGCCGCGAGCTCTTCATTCTAGAAGCTATCGAAAATTAAAAGCATAAAAGGCGCTAGTTTTTAAAGCTAGCGATAAAGGATGAGTAGCTCAGGTTTCACAGTACTTTGACATGCATATCACAGTTTTAAAGTGAAAAAAGAAGAAAGTTACAGCATAAAATTATTCTCCACTGGTTTAACACAATTTTCCCTTGCTGATGCTTTACACTTCGACTTCAGTACGTTTCCGTAAATTGATAAGAAACAATTTGCTTGGAAAAACAGACTCTTTCCGCAGAAAAGTGAATACAGTTCCTGATAATTTTTGCAGCAAAACCTTCACTCGTTTCCTATTATCGAATTACCCTATGCTACAAAGGCTGACCAGATGCGTTGAGCGTCGTCCGAGGAAGCAAGAAAAACTGGAGCGCCTTCAATTCAAGTGCGCGCAACACGGACAGCCCTGGAGGTGAAATAGTTGTATTCAGCTCCTTAATGTGAAGTTTCACATTCGGATACGTCCGGCGGCTTGTTGAAAATTACGTCAGCATTGGAAGACATCGAAGATCGATATATTACACGGCACGGATAGGGTTATGTCTTATCTTATCTTGTCGACAAAACCAGATACAGTTTCAACTATCAGGCTGCAGACAGCTTTTCTTCTCGAAGCGAAAGCGTTTTTCAAAAAAGAGCCTTTTCCAAAGTGCTTTCTTCCGAAACTGAAATCACTCCGAGGATGGAGAAACAAATTAATGACACCCGAGCACTTTTCAAGGCCGCACAAGCCCTAATGTAGCATTTTGATGAATTTACCCGCCTAGTCCAAAAAACCGAGATTTGAGGTAAAATGGCATGGAGTCAGGAGATGGGTCGATGTGGAAAATAAATAAAACGAGATAGCTATTTACTAAATTTAAGGGGATAATTTTGCATTACTCAGGGCAAAGAACACCCCAGAAATTAATGCTTGATGCTGTTCGACAACGAGATATTACGAATCTGAGAGGAAAAAAATTGTTGTATTTAACCAAAATCCAGTTTCATTTCATTTCACGCTGCCTAACTCCTTCCCATGTTTTATTTTATGACAGGAAAACTTAGCAACACGAAGCCTTGAAATTTTCCGTGAAATTCCTCGGGAACGTGCAGAATGTACTCATAAAATTTCAAGGCAGAATCCTCACTCCTTTTTCCTGTAAAAAAATCAAGTTTGGTTTTTTGCTGTACTGAGAAGTTTAAGGTCCTGTTGACTCTCTACCTGGCTCCGTCACCAATGTTTTCAGACCTGAGGAGGCCTCGAGGTTTGAGATTTGAAGCATTCTCAGCTTTTATCGGACGGAGCCAGACGGAGAAACTTTGAAGGGTGAGCTACAGAAAGCCCCGATACTACTTTGTCGTGCTAAGGAAGAACGCCGTATGATCAGTTTTACGTTACCAAATTTCCCTCGATAGAATTTTCAGTTTTAAGAGAGGAGATGGATATGATTTATTTTTTAAATTTTCCGGTACACTAGATGAAGTCGCGAATGAAATTCTCAAAAAAAAAAAAAATTAAAAAAATGAAGGAGGATAATGGAGATGTTGCATGTGTGAGGAATTTGCGATTTGACTGTTGATTCTTACGTTAAAGTTCGCAAGAAACACGATTATGCCACTGGTTTTCTCTGAAATCAACTCCCAAGCTCAAAAAAAGCTCTCAAGTTGAGGCCAAAATGGAGGGGATATCCCACCCTACCCTGAGAGTCCACCTCTACATCAAGACAAACTCTCCATGCAAAGATAGGGAGCAAATACATTGGCAGTGATGCCGTGTTTTCAGTTTTAGAGTCCCCAAATGGAGTGGCAGCCCTGTCAATGTATTTGCTCCCTATCTTTGCATGGAGAGTTTGTCTTGATGTAGAGGTGGACTCTCAGGGTAGGGTGGGATATCCCCTCCATTTTGGCCTCAACTTGAGAGCTTTTTTTGAGCTTGGGAGTTGATTTCAGAGAAAACCAGTGACACCATCGTGTTTCTCGCCAACTTTTACGTAAGAATCAGCAGTCAAATCGCTAATTCCTCACACATGCAACATCTCCATTTGCAAGTTATCCAGAAAATGTGTTTTTAAATAAGAGACATTGGGCAGTGTCCGAATGTTCATGCGTTGTTTTTCCCTCGGCACAGCAGAGTCGACCCAGATCCCGAAGACAAAGGCAAAGTTTTGGGAGGCTCTTCTGACGAGGAAACACATAGTTCGAGGCTCGATTTCTCAACTTGTCCGGCGGTCCATTTCCGGACCGGGGTATCAACAAAAGGAGAGTCGCCGCCTCAATCCTCTCGATGCGGAAAAACCGAACCGCCCTCCGATTGATCTGCGAGTTTTAAGCTTTTATGGAGCCCTTAGGGTCCTATGTAAACAAACAAGATAACGACCGAGTTCTTGACGTGATGGGAATGTTTACCTCCCAACTTCAGAAATGAGTTCTGAACAAACTTTGATGGATACTTTCGCCCAGAGTCACACTTTTCCGGAGCGTATCATTCATTCCTCTCCGGTGAATGGAGCATCCGCTAGGTCGGGTTTGTTTGCAAAGGATATTCCGGGCTGATTATTGAAACTGATAGACAAAGCAACAGACAAAGGAGACAAAGGGGAAATAGAGCGATCCTGTCGGTAGACGCGGGTGGTTGTAACGGACAAGGCAGGTAAGTGATAAGAGTAACTAACGGCAAATCACGGGAGACCCTACACTGAAAAAAAAAAAAAAAAAAAAAAAAAAAAAAACACATTGGATTTAGAGTCCAGACTCTTGAAAACATTGACAAAAAAAAGGACTCGTGATTCAACCAGATTTAAGCTTAAATCAAAAGGAAATCCGCTCAAATTAAGAGGCTTGGTTCTAGATTTAAGCTTAAATCTGATTGAATCAAGAGTATTTTTTCTTGTCGATGTTTTTAAGAGTCTGGACTCTAGATCCAATGTGGTTTTTTTTCCAGTGTATAGTTATCTTCTTTCTTAGTCTATATAAAAACCGCCCGTTTCAACCATTAGGATCGCTTCGCATTTTCTCTTCCTCAGCTTTGTCGATCGCTTTGTCAATGAATTTCAATGAACAGTTCGCTGTGAGCATCACGAAAGCCATAGAATTGATGAACCTACTCAATAGCATCATTTCACCAACCCTTCCACCCCAATGACGCCGTTGTACCTATTAGAGAGCAGCACATGCAGAAGTGGCAATAGCTACAATCCTTAGGAGGACGATTCGGAAAAATACGACGCTGCTAAGATCGTCGCTTTTCGCCAACGTAATAATGAAGCGAGAGTCAAATTCACGCGAGAGGAATAAGTTCAGAAACAAATATATCAGAGATCCCGCAGTAACAATCGCAATGTAATCGAGTGAAGCTTAAGTTAAGTTCGGAAGGTTAACGCTACTTTCCGCCTACCGATGATCGAGGGGCAACTTGTTGAGCATAGAATAAAATATAACTCGCCACACTACTAATGAATGTCGGGGTGAGGATGAGTACTGCATTGGTAGGCGGTTTTTTGCAAATTAGGTTAGCTTTTTGATCATCAGACAGCACTACACGAGAGAATCAAACGTTGAGACCTATGAAATCATCAAAAACCATTTTGAGATTAACCGAATAAATGTGTATCCTCCAGATTGGCGACCGTGGCTGTTTGTGTTTCACTTAGGCCAAAACACTCCCTTTCTACACCCCCCCCCCCCCCACCCTCCAAAAAACTAGGCGAATCTGAGTCTGAGAGTAAGGTAACTTAAACACCACGAGCAGGATGGCAATGTGGGGTCTCTAAAATGGACCGAGTTTATCAGAAAGGAACCAACCCACATTTTCGAAAAAATTGAGGTCAGAATGTTGTTGAGTCCGCTGGCCGTGTATTTCCTCCTGCCAAAATCTGAGAGTCGAAAAATAGAAATTAGTTTGTGAAAAGAGGGTTGAAGTTCATTTTCTACATTGAACCTTATGCAGGAATAAAACTTCAAACCTCTTTTTCTCAGTTTCAACTTAATGTGGCTCGGTTCCTTTCTGATGAACTCGGTCCAAATATATCGTAGCCTAACGAGGCTTACAGGGATCTCATCCGGTAGGTTGGAACTGACAGGGGCTATCGGGCAGTGGCGTGGCGTGAATGATCGATTATCGATATTTCCCCATTTGAATCCGTGGTAAAGAATCGATTAATATGGTGTTCGCTGCGAACACCCTGTTAATCGATCCTTTTACATAGCTTTAAATGACAGATAAATCGATATATCGCAAAGCACGCCACGCCACTGCTCCCGGGCTCCCTTGACTCGGGACTAAAAAGCGTTAGTGGGGGGGGGGGGGGTGTTCTGCGAAAGGATGGGCAAGGCGGGGCGTGGAGCCCGCGTAGTGCGGACACAAATGCGACGGTGAGAAATTGATTTACTCGGAAATAAAACACACAGACTATACTGGGAGGCCAGGGGAGGGTTGGGCGGGAGGGAGGGCACTGGGCCAAAGGGAGTCGCTCGGATCAAGTTCCGATCAACAGGTTGCAACTGTCGAATGCGAAACACAATATTCCTCCAATTACATTCGGCTCCCCGTCCCCCCTCCACCCTCGTCGACCCCTTTTCAGCCGTCCGCCTCCCAGCTTTTGATCCCCTGTTATTTCGCTCCCGTCTGCATATTCAGGGAGCTACCAAACCGGAGGGACATATCAACAGCTAAAGTCCGAACGTGCGTGCCTACATTGCAACATTTCATGACTAACGATTAGAGTTTTTATCTTTTTTTAAATTTTTTTTTTTATTTGTATTCTTTAAAACAGAAAGAAACTAACCAAAATGCCTCAACTCACTTTCATATAAATATTTACACAGACCGTTCAAAAAATAGTGGATCAAATACTGTAACTTGAAAAATAAACAGTAAGTTGGAAATGTGGCTTTTTGTTGACTTTCGGACTGATACTGCCCTGATAAAAATTGGCAGTAGAATCTGTGTTCCAAAATACTATAGACCTACAGCCGGCTGTAAGATTTCCAATAGCTTCTATAGCCGGCACCACAATTTCTTATAGACTTTTATAGCCGATGGCGATTAAGCAACAGCCTGGCGATAAGGTGTATGCTAAACGTTACTAATTACGGATGCTAGGACTTAGTGAGTTTTTGGAATACCGCTCTCTTTTTGGGTCGCAGTATCTTGATTTAATTTGCGAGGAAAGCTCCGTACTTTTGAAGGATGCCTGCCATTCCTAATATGTTGGAGCGCCGTCAATTTCGTATGATACTGTGCAATACCTCCGGTGTGAAATAGTTGCTTCAAGCGCCGCGGTACGCTGCGGCGCGGCGCGGCGGGCGGGCAGCGGAGCGCGAAACGCGCATTGGCGCCTACAAACCTAACAGGGATACTTCACGCATTGCGCAATGCGTGAAGTATCCCTGTTAGGTTTGTAGGCGCCAGTGCGCCGCTCGCTCCGCTTTGTGTTAGGCTCTGATAATCTCGCGGAAGTCAGCGTTTTTCAACTCATGACTTTGAAATGTTTGCATACTCTGTATGGATTATTCTCATTTTAATTGATGAAAAAAAAATATGTAGTAAAGGAAAATATAATGTGCGTTTTGTAAATATTAAGGTGATTCCGTACAAACTTAAGGATTTACAAAGCACAAGAATTTCTACTCAATTTCTTATAGCCTTTTATAGCCGATGGCGAAAAATCAACAGCCAGGGCCAGGACATAAAGTGTAAAGCCCGGCGACAGGAACTATAGCCCGGTAAGCCCGGCTGTATAATTTTTTATCGCTTCGTGTAAGCCGGCCGTATGATTTTTTCCACTTTCTACAGCCAGCTATATGATTTTCTATCGCCCTCTTCAGTCGGCTATAAGAACTCCTATGGTATTTTGAAACGCAGCTCCTATCGCCAATTTTTACCAGGGTGATCAGGGGTTTTACGTATTCTTTAAAACAGAAAGAAACTAACCAAAATGCCTCAACTCACTTTCATATAAATATTTACACAGACCGTTCAAAAAATAGTGGATCAAATACTGTAACTTGAAAAATAAACAGTAAGTTGGAAATGTGGCTTTTTGTTGACTTTCGGACTGATACTGCCCTGATAAAAATTGGCAGTAGAATCTGTGTTCCAAAATACTATAGACCTACAGCCGGCTGTAAGATTTCCAATAGCTTCTATAGCCGGCACCACAATTTCTTATAGATTTTTATAGCCGATGGCGTTTAAGCAACATCCTGGCGATAAGGTGTATGCTAAACGTTACTAATAACGGATGCTAGGACTTAGTGAGTTTTTGGAATACCGCTCTCTTTTTGGGTCGCAGTATCTTGATTTAATTTGCGAGGAAAGCTTCGTACTTTTAAAGGATGCCTGCCATTCCTAATATGTTGGAGCGCCGTCAATTTCGTATGATACTGTGCAATACCTCCGGTGTGAAATAGTTGCTTCAAGCGCCGCGGTACGCTGCGGCGCGGCGCGGCGGGCGGGCAGAGAGCGCGAAACGCGCTTGGCGCCTACAAACCTAACAGGGATACTTCACGCATTACGCAATGCGTGAAGTATCCCTGTTAGGTTTGTAGGCGCCAGTGCGCCGTCGCTCCGCTTTGTGTTAGGCTCTGATAATCTCGCGAAGTCAGCGTTTTTCAACTCATGACTTTGAAATGTTTGCATACTATGTATGGATTATTCTCATTATAATTGATGAAAAAAAATATGTAGTAAAGGAAAATATAATGTGCGTTTTGTAAATATTAAGGTGATTCCGTACAAACTTAAGGATTTACAAAGCACAAGAATTTCTACTCGATTTCTTATAGCCTTTTACAGCCGATGGCGAAAAAGCAACAGCCAGGGCCAGGCGATAAAGTGTAAAGCCCGGCGACAGGAACTATAGTTCGGCTGTATAATTTTTTATCGCTTTGTGTAGCACGGCCGTATGATTTTTTCCACTTTCTACAGCCAGCTATATAATTTTCTATCGCCCTCTTCAGTCGGCTATAAGAACTCCTATGGTATTTTGAAACGCAGCTCCTATCGCCAATTTTTACCAGGGTGATCAGGGGTTCTAAGTACTAGACTTTCCTGACTTCCATGACTATTCAAATGTTATGTTGGGATGTGTTGGCAATGTTGTTCACGATTTGTTTTTCAGCCTTGAACATAGGTAATTAAAAGATATTTTGGCCTAAGAAAGGATGCTAGGGTTTCGGAGCAAAATTCACTGAATTTTACCTGACTTTTCAGGGTTGGGAACATTTCCCGTCTTTGGATATGGGTTCCCACTGACTTTCCAAAAACTAGCCACCATTGAAAACGTTCCTGCAGCAATAGGCCACTATAGGCCAGTTGCGCTAATCACAGAATTGTGTTCTGATGGTATGGGTAGATAGGCAAAAAATAATTAGATCAATTCAGACACCGATGTTCTGCTACGCCCGATATTAACGTAACGGAGATGTCGCTCATCGAAAAACGCGGCATCTGACGTCATCCACCAGGTTAATGCACACCATGGTTTCTTCCACCTTGGCTGGCTATACCTCTGTTAATAATGGACGTAGACACCAGGTTTTTGGACAAAACCAATTATTATTAATAGCTACATAATCTAGTGGCTTAATCTAAGAGCTTACATCATCAGGTTGTCTACTTAAACAGGCTGACTAAAAATCAGTACTTTTACAGTACTTTTTCAGTACATTCCCAAGAAATTCAGTACCTCCTAAAACAGGAAAATTCAGTACTTTTTCAGTACTTCCATTTCACGAAATTCGAAAAATTTCAAAAATTTGAATTTCTCGCTCAAATTGGGACAAAGGTGACAAAAAAATTAAAACAATTCCGGACCTTCTTGCGGAGTTCCGCGCTTTTTCAGTACTTCCGGACCGCCCTTAAAAAAGCAGTACTGATTCCGGACTTTCCAGAAATTCCGGACCTGTAGACACCCTGATCATCAAAATACGCTTCTGAAACTAGCACAACTGACCACAATGGACCACTAGACAAGGTACGAATTTCAGCATTCTGATACATGATTCGTAACTAAAATTTCACGTAGAATACGACGCGCACAACGAAAATTACGAATTCAACTCCTTCCAAAGATATTTAACGATTCTTGATACGTGAATTCAAACCACCCGCTCATGAAAACTCAATTCTCTACGTGATTCACATCGCGCGCTGAATGTTATTATGACAGTCTCTGCTGTATAAAAATCTGGCAACCTCAATCTTGACGCTTTGGCTCAGCTATAGCAAATTGCGTACCTATAGTTTGAACAACACATGGTGGAAAATGAACATTGCTCGATTGAGAAGCTTTCTGAAACCGTTGTAGTGCGCGATTTGACTCACGTAGAGCTTTGAGTTTCTTGAGAGCGGGCAGTTCAAATTCCTTGTAACCAATTTGAAATAAAAACGATAATATCTTCGTTAGGAGTTAGTTTCAGTAATTTTCGTTGCGCGAATCGTGTTTTACGTGAAATTCTGCTTAAGAAACATGTATCAGATTGCTTAAATTCGTACCTTGTCTAGTGGTCCATTTTCGCGGTTACGTAGTGACAACGTTCCCACGACCACTTTTTGCCACCCCGTCCCGTATGCATATTCAAATCGGGGGCGAGGGGAGCCCTGGGCGGACGCCGAGCTCGGCTGCACGACGGACGCCTCGCGCTTGATAGTTTTTTTAGCCACCGGGAGAATGGAACGCAATTCAATTAGGGAGGCGACTGCGAAACGAATGACCTAACTCGATTACTCCCCGAGTTCGGAGAGATATTCGTCTATTTCGACTACAGGAAGAGGTTTTACTCTCGGAGCGGAGTTCCTGCGCCAGCGGGGATGGGGGGGGGGGGGGATTTACGATTTACGAACTGCGAATCTCCCTACGATGATTCTCGCTGAAACTTCGCGAGCAACAAGCTAGTACAACTGGAGTACTCGTACAGGGAAAGTATTTTCGTCTCAATCCTTTTAGTGCAATGAAACTGTGCCGCTTTTTCATTGGTTTATGAGTTTCAGGCTTTCGTGGAACCTTTTAGGCTCAATGTAAACAGACAAGATAGTGGCGGCGTTGTAGCCTTGATGGGAGCGGAACAGTCCGATTTTTCCATCTATGTTCGATCAAATTTTGGTAGAAAAGTTGGAATTGAAAGTCGTCGAAAATCCAGCCACATTCCAAAGGGAGAAATATTGTAAAAATATTTAATCGGGAGAAACGAGAGGACGTTGGAATGCTCATACGAAGTCGAAAGACAACATAGGCCTTGTAAGCTCTATTATTCGATGCCGCGATTATTTTAACGCGAGTTTAAATAATTGCGTCAAACACAGTGCGGCTGGCGCGGCGTTGGACGAATATTAACGCCTGCAAAACTTTAGGAATACTTCACGCATTACGCCAAACGTAGTGCAGTCGCAGTCGGTCAGTTACGAGGTGAAACGCATATTAGCGCTCACAAGACTGCAGGAATGCTGTGGAACTGCGCGCGGGACATCATTCTTGACTTTCAGCTCCAGTTTTTACCAGTAGTAAAGAGAAAATATGTATCCTTATAGTGCAATGAAACTGTGACGCTTTTTCATTGGTTCATGAGTTTCAGGCTTTCGTGGAACCTTTTAGGCTCGATGTAAGGAGACAAGATAGTGGCGGCGTTGTAGCCTTGATGGGAGCGGAACAGTTGCGTGATTTTAGTGTATTTTCCGAAGGAAATACACTATTTTTTAAAATTCATTTTCGGGAAGAGCGTAAAAAAAATGAGGGTACCCGATTTTTCCATCGATGTTCGATCAAATTTCAGAAGAAAAGTTGGAATTGAAAGTCGTCGAAAATCCAACCCCATTCCAAAGGGAAAAATATCGCGTCGACAGATTCCGTGACGTCACAAGAAGAACTGAACTGACCGCCGTGTATCCTATAACCCGCGTTTGTTTCTTTACTTCCAGATAGTAATTGCGACGAAAGGTCACATATGAGAGAAATTAGGATAGATCGACGGTGTAAGTCGGCAATCACATAACTCGGTGTGCGGCGTCGCAGATTTCCTGTCATACTTTATTTTTTAAACGGAAAACTACCCAACGGCAATTCTTTGAAGCTGCCGTGATTTTTCCTCTCTGTGCGGAGAAAATTCTGCATAAACTTCAACGAATGATGTCGATTTGTTCTCCTTTAAAAAGATAACAAAGAGGCGGAGATTGTCAGACGCCGCAAACGAGTTATGTGATTGCCGACTTACACCGTCGAGATTTTCCTCTCTGTAGTGAGAGTAGCTCAATGTAATGCACAATCTATGTCTGATTGACTGGTGGGTCTTCGCGTTGTATGTATCGATGCTTGAGGTGGAAATGTTCGCAGCTTTTTCTAAACGAAATCGCAAGTTTGTGATGTGAATCATAAGGAGGAGGAGGCTGGAGGAAAATGGTGGTTGAAACCATACGATTTAAACAATGTGACAGAAGGGACCTGATTATCTTTCCCCGAGGTCGGGAGAACGGCATATTAAGTTTTAGAGAAGAAGGAAACAAGAAGGCAGTTGAGTCGGTTTGTCGGTTATTTTCAAAAGGGAACAAGCCTATTTGTGTATGAGCCTTGGCTTGCATAAAAGGCCATGCTAAATATGACTCATAGAAGAATGGACTTGTTCCCTTTTGAAAATAACTGATTCAGTTGCATTGCACCGCGTTCTTGAATTGAGTGACCGAGCCATGATGTGTAACGTTCGGATCACGCTTATTTCACACGAACTACATTCTGCAAAAAGGGGCTATTTTCAGCTAATGGTAAAACAACATAAATGCCATCGGTTTCCTTATGCAGATATGAGGTTTATGGCTGAGCGAGACACACACGTAGTTATTTATTGCACAATGTAGTCCATATAATACCCACAGGGGTCATATTTCAGATAAATCCAGGAAGGACAGGGGAGGGGTTGCAAATGTTGGTGAATGGAGGCAATTTTTCTTAAAGGGGGACAGAATTTCAAAAGAATGCTTTTAACTTGATCAAAATCTACCAAAATTGACTAAAAATTGGGCCACCTTTAAAAAGGATGAGGACTGAGGGGAGGGAATTTATTTCCCCATTCCTCCCCACAAATGACACCCTTATAAGGACTGATCATTGAAATTGATGGACAAAGCGATAGATAAAGACGACAAAGAGACAATGGAGCAATCCTATAGGTTGAGATTGGAGGTTGTCATAGACTAAGGAGGAAAATAATGGACTAAGTATGGGGCCTCTTGTGGGTTGGGTTGCCGTTACTTATTCTATTACATACTAGTGTTGTTGTCCATTGCAACCATTCGCTTGCACCAATAGGATCGCTCTATTTTCTTTTTGCCTCCTTTACCTATAACTTTGTCTACAAATTTCAAAAATCAGCTCGCTCAACACCACCCACCCTTTATCAACTGGAATTTTGGAAACACCGTCTCACAAAATAAAAGGGTGTAACATGAATCATCAAGTCCTAACTTAAACACTTTATCTGGCACGGCACGTAGAGGAATTTCGCATCTGGTGAACATCGTTAGAAATTGAATATTACTTACCCTGGCTGTACACTGCCTGACGAAAACTAATTACCAAACGGTTCACGATGGGAAAAAGGGACCTCAAAATCGAAAGATTCAAAATTGAGATATCGACACGTTTTTAAGGAGGTGCATCTTCAAATCAATCCAATAAGTATATCGCTGGTAGGTGAAACCAAGGAGGAAGAAACCAAGGTGCGCACTATCGCGATGGATGACGCCATGTTTTTCGATGAGCTTTCCCAATAATAATGGGGACATACAAACTTGGCGTTTTAAATGCAGTGGCGTGGCGTGAATTGCGATACATCGATTTATATGCCATTTAAACCTATAGAAAAGGATCGATAAATAGGGTGTTCGCAGCGGACACCTTAATAATCGAGTCTTTACCATAGGTTTAAATGGCATAACAATCGATACATCGCAATTCAAGCCACGCCACTGGTTTTAAACAGATTTTTCTTCTCTCATTTTGCTGATCTCAGAGTTAAAACCATCGAACCAAAATTTTAAGACTAGCGGAACTGATATATTCTTCTAAAAATTTTCTTACGATGCATTAAGGCCCTTTTCCGCGTCAACAGTCTCACTAGGATCTATGTTGCACGAATGAATGGAAAAAGGATACATTCTCAGAGAACCAGTCTTGGTCCCGATTGCCAAAAGCCGCTGAACGGGGTCGAAAGCAACAGCTGTTGGTTGATACGGGAATCCATGCCGGAACGTCTGCAACACAAAAACGGTCAACTAAAATAAGTACCAAATAGAATCTCTGCGTGGTGCATTATATATCAACAAACGATCAAGCACAAAAAAATATAGCCCAAATATACGAACAAACAGGGAGGGAATTAAATAATGGGTACACAAGGCTAAAACATTAAAAAATACTAAAAGGCAGAAAGTTTCGAACTGTTATCAGCTCATTTTCAGCTACAGAAACACGAAAAATAAATAGGGTCGCCACTCAATTTTTTATTTATTTTTTCCTGCGTTTTTTCAGCTGAAAATGAACTGGTAACACCTCGAAATGTCCTGCCTTTTTAACGTTTTAGCCTTGCTTACCCATGTTTTCATTCCCTCTCTATTTGTTAATATCAACAAAGAAGATCAACTATGAAATAAACAGCCAAATAATACTTTTACGTAGCGTATCGTAAGATCATGGCATAAACTTTTCTTTAATATTATCGCGGAGAAAAAATAGTAGTCCTCACGATACTCATACTTAGTGTATTTTAGATCCTGCGTGCTTTTTTAGTCGTACACAGTAAGAAAAAGCAATCGGCATTTTGTGTTAATATGGGTAGTAGAACACAAAGTATTTTAAACGAGAGGTTAATATTTTCAAATTAGTTTTTCTTTGGGCTACATGGACCAAATTTTGGGTTTAAAATTTCCAACATCGTTAAAATCAGGAGCGAAACGCCGCGCCAGGGCCGCCTGGATCGCATTCGTGAGCTAGCAGCTAGCTACTCCCAAGTCAAAACCTCTTGGTGTTGCGGAGAGAAAGAAGAGTACATTAGTTCAGCAGGAAGTTTTATTCATCCACAGATGTCTCAGAAGAACCTGAGGTTTCGGTCAATATAACAAAAAATTTGCTCAATCCACCAAGACCTTTTGATTGATCAAGCCAAAATAAGTAACTCAAAATAACCCGAAGTGACCATGAACACAGACATTATTTAATAAGTAACTTCTTTACAAGGACCAGAGCCATGGAGAATTTACAGGTAACTGAAATTTTGTGGATTTTAAATTCAAGTGGAAACTATTGAGTACATTGAGTACGAGAGTATCCTAGGTTTCTAAAATGGAGAATTGTTACAGGAAGTATGAAAAAATGACCTAATCTGCTGAAAAACATGTAATCTACTTTGATTTGCTAAAATAGATACGAAGTTGTGTTATCTGAGCGGCACTACAAATCTTATGCGTCGTTTCTAACAAAATGTCTCAATGTCAGCTGCCAATGAAATGAGATTTGTATGAAAATGGATCAGCAACCGCCCTGTTTTATTTTTTAAATGAGTTTTAATATTCATTCATGAACTGTCTTTTCACTTAATGAAACAGTCCAACATCCCATCATTTGTGCAATGATAAATATTCCTTAAGCATATTTATTTAGCTATCACGAGCGGATCAAATTGAAGGAGCCGTGGCTTTCTTAATGGAAATATCTGAATGCGACTATTCGTGCTTGAAGGATGTCAGTGTTGCATGCCAGAAAATTGCAGGCGCTCTGGATCCTTCAATTACACCGCTCGGGTGCTACTATTTCTGTCCAAGAGATACCCGTGTCATTTTCAGTATTCGATGGTCCAAATTTCTCATTCACCAAAGAGCAAAGTTTATGCCTTAGATCAAATCGGCCAAAAAATTACTTTCGTGGAGCTTAACAATAAAAAAGTTTTTTTCGCAATGAATTTTTCTTGGCATTTTTGCCGAATACTATTCATACATCGAATATCATTCACAGTTGAATGGTATTCGACGATAGTGCATTTTTGTTTTAAAAATTACATTCGACTTCTTTGTTGGTCCCGCCGGAGACAGTTGAAATCCATCAATTTGAAATTTTGAATTCACCTCGGGGCTTGAATTCAATTTTTGAATTGATCCAATCGATGCCAGAAGCTTCATCTTTCACCAGAATTTTTATTTCGTCATTTCTTTCTGTTCTTGTGTTTTGTGAATTCAGGTCTGTTGTTTTTTGCAATTTGCTGTGTTTTAGTGTTTCGTAGTTTCTTCTCAATTTTATTAAAAAGAATCTAAACTTTGATTGGCTCCTGCTTTCACAGATCATCGGCATCACTCAGCACTGATCAATCCATTCGATGAACGATATTCGATCGCGAAAAGTGGGAGACAAGTCGAGCAGACGAAAGTGTGCAAAGCATTCCGTTTACATTCATCTGGAGCTTGGACGATCTGGGAAAGGGCTCTGGCACTCGGCTTCCTTGCATTCTAATGCCAGCTGCGAGCCAGGCCCAGCGGGTGGCCCATGATGAAAAGCGTTTTTCTTTCTTGATCGGGCGAGCAGAATATCCAGATGTGTTTCTTCTTTCTTTTCATCATGGCACCAGGCCAAAGATATTCAACTAGTAGATGGAGCTCGCAGCAATCTTCTAAAGTGTCCTACCGCCATTAGACGTCGCAAATGAATAGATTAGGGGTTACACCCCCCCCCCCCCCCTGCGTAGATTTAGTGCGGGGGAAAATATATTTCCGAGACCCCGCACTACGGGCTCCATGCGCTTTGTAGGAAATGTATATTTTTCGCTAATTTTTTTCGCCGCGCAACAAAAGACGAATAGAGATCCTCTTTAAGCCTCTTGGCGACGCAGGTTGAAACTTGCGTTTTCCATCACATAATCCTTGAAATTACCTTTTTGTAGGCTGTCAAGTGATTTGCCTAAAGAACAAATCGCTGTTCGGTAAACACGTTGGAGGAACTGCTATCGAGAAATCAAGGGCTAACAAGAAGTTAGGAGGACTGTATAGCAATTAATTGCTGCTCACTGGAATTCCAAAATGAGATTCTAAGACTCCATTGGATCTAGCGTCCGTTCTATTTCAAGTAGGATTTTGCGATTTAGTTGATTAATCGTTTGGCTGATCAAAAATTCAGTAATCGATTAAAACCGAATCAGAATTAATCGATGTTTTTCAATCGATTAAAGTGCTTAATTAGAGACGGTAAATTTTCAAAATTACAACCCTTGGGTACCGTGTGGGACGTACGCTAGGGTTTTTGGGTGTAAATCAGCATCTGTGCTGGGATTAAGAGTCAAGAATCATGTTATCTGAGCATCTCCAACGATAAATTAAAAAATGTCGCCACGACTATTTTTATATTTTCTCAGAAAAATATATTTTTTCGTAAAGTACCTATCAGTATTTAGGGGCTTAAGTATTTGAGCATAAATTTTAAGAGATTTTCGGCTGATTATTAGAACTTTGACTTGGGAACTGGAAAGTTTTCAATTTTCGAATAATCTGAAGTTAATAGTCGGTTAAAAAGTTCGTCGAAATTTTAACGGTAATCCAGGATTGCGCGAGAGGTCTGAGAAAATATATGAGGATTGCGCAAAAAAGGCACACAAATTGTGCGAACAGAAACCTTTGCATCTCCTACACAGGAATGCGGAAATTTAAAATGAATTTTGCATGAGGTAGAAGTTTGGCAAAACAGGAAACAGTTGGAAAATAAACGCGTTTTCATGTTAACGCTAGTTTAGGGTAGTTGGTTGACAAGTCATCGATGTCATACCTTCTGATGATAAATGAAGTGAGAAGATTGAATAATGGTCGTGGGTCGCCAAAGAACTTTCCTAACCTTTCTTGGTAAAAATATTTAATCGGGAGAAACGAGAGAACATTGGAATGCTCATACGGCGTCGAAAGACAACATAGGCCTTAAAAGCTCTATTATTCGATGCCGCGATTTTTTTAACGCGAGTTTGAATAATCGCGTCAAACACAGTGTGGCCGGCGTTGAACGAATATTAATGCCTGCAAGACTTTAGAAATACTTTACGCATTGCGCCAAACAGTGCGGAGCGCCTACAAGACTGCACGAATACTTCTCGCATTACGCCAAACGTCGTGCAGTCGGTCAGTTGCGGCGTGAAGCGCACATTAGCGCTTACTAGACTGCAAGAATGCTGTAGGACTGTGGGTCATCATTCTTGACTTTGTGCTTCAGTTTTTACTAGAAGTAAAGGGAAAATATGTATCCTCATTGTAACGATTCATAAACTCGGATGATGTTTCGGTTACTATCTACTTAAGCGGTCCATTTATAAATGAATAACGCAAGCTAGTATTTTCAAAACTAATTTTGATCGCACTTAGCCATTCTATCCCCTTCTGAATTTTCTCGTTAGATTTTTAGGGAATGACACACCAGGCAGCGTAATCTTACAAATCTCAACTTCCGTATGCGACAGCGTTGCTCAGTAGTACAATCAGCAGAAATTTCATGGACACTAATATCCGGAGTTACTACAATGCAAATTAATCGCGTGCAGGAACGCATGTCCATGCACATACTGTGTTTACATTGATCCTCGAAATCTGCATATAACATAAAACTAGGGGGCGTAACCACTACATCAGTTCATACTACGTACGGCTCGTAATCCTTACAGGGGCAGGGCATAAATGAATCAGTTGTTTTCAAAAGGGACCAGGTCCATTCTTCGATGAGTCTTGGTTAGCACGTCCTTCTATGCGAGCAAAGGCTCATGCGAAAATGGACTTGTTCCCTTTTGAAAACAACTGATTCAAATGCTGTAAGACAAAACAACTCTGTTTACTAAGGCTGTGTTATCAGCTTATAGAATGTTTTCCATCAATATAAAACACATCAAGATAGAGCTTTCTCCCTCAAAATCATTCGACAAAGGAGCGATGAAGTTTCGATAACAAACCCGTAAAGGCGACACCGAGGCACAGCTATTTTTTAAGCTTTCAGCGCGATACCATGTTTTTATCGATTTTTATTTTATTTTTTTTTTATGGTATCATAGCTCTGCTCATGATATTCGCCATGGGAAACAACACTGTATAGTTATCTCCGCATTTTACGACTCAATCATTCGGATAAGCGAACCCACCCAGCATGTCTGGTTTTGCTCGCTCCACAACGTATTACATTTCCTCATCAAAATTTCATGTAGGCTAGACGCACCCCGCATATCAGGACGGAACGAGCAGAACATAATATATTTTTCACACATATATTTACTTGGTTTACAGGAAATCGTATAAACTTGTATTGAGGCTTGTGGTGTTGTATATTTCCAGTCGCATTTCATTTTCTCGAACGACGAAGGTCATCGTTTATATTCCAAAATCTAAGTGATTTGTCAGGATTGGATGGTTCTTTGGAAATTTCTCACTTGAGCATCAAAATTGATTTTCTCAACTGGGGAAAAAAAGAAAATCTCAAGACAAAAGACGACTTTTTGAAGTAGTTTAAAAAACTACATACCATGCTGAAATACCTAATTTTTCCGCGATTTCGAGAGCCGGCAATAACGTTGTGGTACATTAAAACGATGCATTTCTCGGTAAATTGACAAGGTCCCGATGAAAATCAGTGCTAGTTTACTTCATCGGCCAACAGGCAACGTTAGAATGAAGTTAAGGTGTGAGCGAAACAGTGAAAGCTTCAGTTAGTGTTGCCTGTTGCATGTAACGGATACGAGACGAATTTCATTATGACGCCTGGATGCAACTATTCCCGCTCTTTGGATGTCCGCGTTGCATATGCAAGGAATTGAAGGCGTTTTGAGCTCAGACAATAACTGTCTCACCAGAGGCGCTTAGTGAAGCAAGTCAATTAGAGGAGTCGGATAAAATGTGGAAACATCAAAAGCTCATATCCATGTTAATACGGAGCGTGCGTAGAGGTATCGTAAAAGATTTTATTGACTTCCTCGTAAAGTTCCCTACAAGGAGCATTCTATACAATTCACAATGTGATATGTGAAGAATAGCATAAAAATTTGCAGTTTTAGTCGAAAATTTCATGTAAAATCTTTCTGCAAATCTCGTTTCATTATGTAGAAGGCTTTAATACGAGGATCTAAAATGACAGAGTGCCTAAAATTCTTCATTCATACTTTGAAAACATCTCTTTTAGACTTGGATAGTTGCTCTAACAATCATACTTAGCACATCGCGATATCAAAACTGAAGCACAAAAGATACTCACATCCTGCGCCTGAATGCAACTATTCGCAGATACCTTGGAGATATCTTTGTAGTATAAAGGAAGAATTGTAAACGTTCTGCCATTTTGGATCCTCGCGGTAAAGCAAAAGCTCGGCGTTAGCGCCTCGCCACGGGTGAAGCGGTGAGTGCCTAGATAGTCAAAACGCCTTTACTTCTGCGCATATGCAACACGGACATCAATGGAACCCAAATAGTTGTAACTAGGAGTTGAAATGAAAAGAGCTATGACGTTCGTCGTATTCGACACTAACTGAGGGAGCTTTCCTTGTTTTTATTGCACCGTAACTTAATTCCAACGTTGCCTATTGTACCGATGAAGTAAATTGATTTTCATCACGACATTGTCAATTTTCCGAATAATGCTTTGATTGTTCAAACATGTTGTACAACAACGTTGCCATCCGGAAACGTAAGCAGCGGCCCCTACCTTTATGATTTAATAAGAACGACGATGCGGCAAAGCCGTTTCATTTTAAATTCGGGACTTCAGCATTCAACTGTTGACCTACCTACTAGGTCAATGGTTAACAACGTGTTGGGAGTTTCGTTTCGCAAACACACCGAAGTTTGAGAAACTTGTTTGGCTCATGACGTCAACCGAAGCTTATCATCCACCTAGAAGGTAAGAGGGCTACTGCTCCTTAGAATATCCATTAGCGAGTGTTGAATCCCCGAGAGTAAAAGCTTCCACCTGTCGCAAAGAGGTCTCTACGGTGCCGTTACCTCTATGGAGCACCACTACTGTAGTAATCTTAACCACCAATTTTTCTCGTTGCACTATTTCAGTTTTTACGAGTTGCGAATGGAGGCCGAAACGGCGGGCTCCGACCTCATTGCCGCCCTGAGTAACAACCGCTTAACTCCATCGAAAACCGTACGTACAGCCGTCGTTTTTCCAAAGTACAATAGATAGAAGATGCCGTTCGAACTGAAGATAACGCGGACTGTGCCATTCTAGCGTCGTCCATACGACGAAAGGACGGATCTTCATTTAGGGATGAGCCCTACTTCCCGTATAACTCTACGCTTTCCACAGCTCACGACAAAACGGAGGTACGATCTTGCGTCAGAGGAGCGACGATTACAGCTTCCATCTGCTACGTGCCGCGTGTGAGAACGACATGAGTTAGGAGAGCCTACAACGAGTGGTCTCCGATATACTCGTTATATCTGCCGGTTGCATATAGATAGATGTGGAGCAGAAAAAGAAACGGAAAAACTACCTAAAGCAGAACTCTACATGAGCCTTCAGACGTTGCCAAATTTTCTACCACAGAAGACGATATTTTTCTCCCGATTTTTCTGAGAATTATACTCGGATTTGAAGTATCCAAAGATACACTGGAAAAAAAACACATTGGATCTTGAGTCCAGACTCTTAAAAACATCGACAAGAAAAAATACTCTTGATTCAATCAGATTTAAGCTTAAATCAAGAACCAAACCTCTTAATTTGAGCGGATTTCCTCTTGATTTAAGCTTAAATCTGATTGCATCAACAGTCCTTTTTCTTGTCAACGTTTTTAAGAGTTTGGACTCTAGATCCAATGTGTTTTTTTTCCAGTGTACAGAGGAAAAATATTGATAACTTTCCTCAAAACTAAATATTTTAATGAGAGAAATTTGGCGACATGCGAATGTTCATATGGCGAATTCTCTCAGAGTGGCTTTAAGGCGTGGATAGGTTTTACGGTGAGAAGTTCTAGGGGTGCGTAAAACTTTTTTTCTAAACTTTTCCATCATTTCCGGGAGTTTCACGAAATATAAGAGATACTTGCAGACTGGAAATCGACCAGTGTTTCAGTGAACTGGAACTTGGCGAAACAAGTAAAAAGTATACGAGCTAACTGAAAATTAACAGATATTTTAAAATGCCTGTCATGGAGAATGAAAGTTCTTTCCTGAGATAAGAGACATTTCAAGTCGATTCGAAAATTTTCAGATTTGCTCAGGAGGTCTAGTGCGATTGTCACTTTTGAATGACAGCTTTGAAATCAATTTCAGTGAGATAGAAACCACTTTATTTAAGGATATACGAAAGTGGATCAAGATTTAGAGATTATCACGTGCTCGATTCGGGAAATCGCAAAATGATTTGCCCTTTAGTCAACAACAACTACCAGCTTCAACAAAATAGGATCGTTCCATTTTCGCTTCATCCTCTTTGCCTATAGCCTGGTCGGTCATTTCAATAACTGGCCCGCTCCACTAAAAAATTTGGGGTTCCATAGGAACAGTTTATATTTTTTGGCGTATCAAGTGGGACCAAAATTCACCCTCACTCTGGCCCATCTCGTGGTGATGGGTGAAGTTTTTAAGGTTGAACCGAATGACGTCATCGGATGATCGGGTTCCATACGACCTAAGTTTTTCCCCCCTTTTTTTCGCATATCAAGCGGCGCCAAAATCCGTCCTCACTCCGGTCCATCTCGTGTTGTTTCGAGTTTTTAAGGTTGAACCGGATGACGTCATCGAATGATCGGGTTCCATACGACCAAAGTTTTATCCCCTTTTTTTGGCATATCAAGCGAGGCCAAAATCCGTCCTCACTCCGGTCCATCTCGCGTTGTTTCGAGTTTTTAAGGTTGAACCGGATGACGTCATCGGATGACGCGGAAAATGGCCGCCAAATCTGGACTGGGCAGCGCCCCCTGTCCTTCCGCTCGGGCGACGGGCCCGCGGGACGGAGGGAACAGCGCCGCGGCCCGTGAGCTCTCTCACGTGAATGACTATCGACTAGCGCTAGTGGCGCAGTTGCACTGGGATTCTCCGGCTCCCTGCAACCCCCCCAACCCCGCCCCTCTCCCCGGCGCCGCCCCCTGGCCCCCATCCCTTGCCGCGGCCTTACTCTTCCCACAGTGTTGCCGGGGGATTTTCCGCCCCGCACCCGGAGAAAAACTCGGGAAAGGGCACCCACTTACTGTCGGGCTTTTCTCTGCATAGATCCGGACACACGTCCAGAATGTGAATGCACTCTCGGGGATTTTTCCGAGGGTTCGTGACGTTTTTTTCAAACCGAAACTTTCCCGACCGAGGACTTTTCAACGGGTTCAAATCAATAAAATTAAAGGGTTTCAAGGCTCTTTCACCGGACTTCCGAAATAATTTTCGGGTAATTTCATAGATATGCATAACAGATGAGATGTCTAGGGTGACACAAGCCGAGAATGTTGATGCACTTTTGGGAATTTTTTGCATGCTTCGTGCTATTTTCCTTAAAAACCGAAATTAGAGAATTTTCATGGGATTAACCTGATGAGCGCCAAGGGTCTTCCAAGGACATTCGAAATACTTTTCGAGTAATTTCAGGGATGTACGAAAAAAATGAAGCATGTGAGATCAAAAAGGCTAACATGGCTTTTCCGACTTTCACAGAGCTGCAAAAAACTGCGATTTATTGAGTGCGAGGAAATTTTGAGCTAAAGCCTGTCTTTACTTAAAATTGATGAGCTTCAAGGATCTTTTAAAGACTTTCGCAGTAATTTTCGAAAGATTTTATGAATGTACGAAAGATAACGAAGCATGTAGGCTCGGAAAAGCTCAAAATCACTTTTTCTGATTTTGACAAAGATACCTCACTTTCGTCAAAAAAAGACTTGTGGTATGCTTCGAATTTGAAAGGTTTCAGAGAATATCTTAAGAAAGCACAATATTTTCCTTGGTAACTTTCTTTACCGTTACACTAAAAACAAGTTTCCAGTTAATAATTCCCGAATGAGAAGTCTCGTTCACTCAACCGGAAATATCTTTAAATTTACAGAAATACATAGTTTGAAACAAACAAATTCCTGTTGCGGGACTCATTAATTGGAATTTCTATTTAGGATTTTTCTTGATACACTAATCACGTGACCGTGCACGAAAAAGGGACCTGAGTCCACAAAAATTCAAAAATTAGTCATTCGTACCGAAGCGATGAATACATTCCCGAACATGTTCAGGGTGTCTACTAAAACAGGCTAGCCAAAAATCAGTATTTTTAAAGTACTTATTCAGTGCATTCCCAAGAAATCCAGCACCACCTCAATATAAATATTCAGTACTTTTTCAGAACCTCCAGTTGACGAAATTCGAAAAAAATCAGAAATTTGAATTTCTCGCTCGAATTGCAATAAAAATGACAAAAAAATGAAAAAAACTCCGGGCTTTCTTGCGGAAATTCCGCACTTTTTCAGTACTTCTGGACCGCCCTAAAAACTCCGTGCTATTTCCGGACTTTCCGGAAATTCCTGACTTGTAGACACCCTGATGTTTAGACGAAAAGCGATCAAAATTGTCAAACCAACCCGGAGCTATGGTGGTTTGAAGTTCGCAGTTCAGAAATCGTATCCGTACCTACAAGAGGAGGCTATTCGAAATTCAGGGCACGAAACTGCCGGATTATAATGCAGTTTTATCCCTCAGTTGACACAGACCGCCGCATCTCTGACGTAAGAGCGTACCTCTATTTTCACTTGAGCCTTATTGTCCATACAACTCTATACTTTCCGGGGCTTACGTGGAAATTGAGATACGCCCTTAGGTGAGAGGAGTGACTTGCTGAATTAAACCGATCGCAACTTACTCTTTAAGACACTGGGGAGAGTTTTCCGTGAAAATCTTATCTTGAAATCTAATCTTTTGAGCCAACTCGACGAAAATCGCACTGGTGAAAATTTTGCTTCCGTTGACTTAGGTCCCTTCTCCCGTGCTGCAGCACCAAGGAAAAACGCCGTATGAACATTCGAACTTTGCCAAATTTCCATGATAAAAAAAGGTGTTTGGGAAGAAAGTCATGCATTTTTTCCTTTGATATTTTCACATGTTTTGGATTAAATAGCGAACGAAATTGTTTGAAAAATTGAAAGGAAAATATTCACAACTTTCTCAATAAATTCGTATTTTATCAAAGAAAATTTGGCAACATCTGAGGGTTCATACACCGTTTTTCCCTAGCACGGCAGCGTGGAAAGTCTGAAGTTTTGATTGTCTTATTCGGCGGAGCTGTGCGAGACTTACAGCCAGTAAAGGGGGGATAGCTTTACAACGAGTTCAAAAGTGTCAATTGGCTTCGGCATTTACTGGAGTTTTTATGTGGTCGTTTCTCTGAGTCACCTTATGGACGCTATCAGTGTTACGTCACAGGAAGACAATATACATCGATTTATTCTCATCGGTAGCATTGAAAGAGGTTCGGTCATTGTCTCTTTATAGAATCCAACTTGACATAACAGAGAATTCCTGTATATTGACCACCACTATAATAATAGCGTCTTTTCCGAATTATTTTTGCGTTTCTATCTAAAATATGTGTGGACCATTGGCAAATGGCTAGAGAGGGAGAAAAATTTGTCCTTTCTTTTTTTATCAAAACTCCTGGCGTAATGACTGCATTTAAGGCCACTCCGCCAAAATCGTTTCGGTTGAAATGTCGCCTATTAACCTATTGTAACGGGGCTTGAATGCAGTGGCGCAGGATATGAGAAGAAGGGGCAGTAGGTCATATTTAGACGGGGAGGAGAAAGAACAGTCTCAAAGTTATATTTTGTCATTCATACTTTTAAAAAATTCACACTAAAGAGCTAGATATCTAACTGTCTCTCGATTTTAAAGACATTTTTGAATATTTGATGCGAAAATCTCGTGAATTATTGACCATCAAATGAAAAAAGCATGCTTTCTCCTTGTTTAACTACTTCTTTCTTTGCAGAACGTAATTTTCACCTCTATATTCTAATTCCAGACGTGCTGAAATATTCGTTGTTTTTCAATCAGCCCATACACTGAGAAAAGTTGCTATGCGAATTAAAATAACCTTCCAAAGAATTAGCCCATACACTGAGAAAAATTGCTATGCGAATTAAAACAATCATCCATCGAGTTTTTTCGCGAAGAATTCATTTTAAACAGTCACGGAACGCTTCTTGATTCTGCTCTAAAGCTACAGGAAAAAATCATTGGAAGCGCTTTTTGATTTTATGGCAGAATGCCTCGATTTTAGAGGGATAAGTGCGATTTGCCCTAATTTTTCAAGTATCGAGTAAAAAAAACATAATTTTGTTAAAGAGGGGAGGGGCGGCTCACGTTTTCCGCGGCCCTGAAATCGCTTAAGATCGGACAGTTTCTGGACCCTTAAAGCAGCTATTGTAAGCTCCTAATTGAGCTCAAAAAGTATTTTCTAAAGCCTTGAACAAAGAGGTTCCATTTGAGTTTTTAGAGTATTTTCCAAAAGAGTACATGTGCTATTTTCGTGTTTTAAGCACGATTAACTTGTTAGAAATTTTGATGGACTCCGGTGAGACGCGCATTTTCAGGAGCTTTTCAGCAAACCCCATCGGATCGGCCTTTTACACCTCTCTTTATTTCTCGACGAGAGATTTCGCTGTCTCGCAAATGCAGAAACTTGCCGCCCACAGAAATGTGCCACTTCGCGGGAATAGCCACCCTCTCTACCAATGCCTACATCCGGCCCCATTATTCTTTAACCTAGATATTTACGACAACAATTAAAGAGCTGCCAGGAACAATGGCACCCTTCCAAAAGGAGGAAATAAAAAGTCCTTTTCTTATTGAATCGTTCTCGTGAATTCTTCGAGACTTCATCGATAAAAATGCCTGCAAAAATGTAGATATTTTTGGGGGGAGAGTTTACCACTGTATACCTGCGTTTCTGTGTCTCTTCAAAATTTCGATACGCGACTTCGAACTCGTTTCCTGAAATTCTAGAATTAACTCCATTTTTGACCAAAATTCATTCTCCACCGCCGCACAGTGGAGCGAGTCTTTGAAGGAAGTCGGACATGAAATTTTTGAAAAAAATTGTAAAATCATACGTTTATTTCGTCACTATTTTAATTTCAAGGAATACTTTAATAGAAAATGTTACGAGAAAACCAAAGAAACTAACTTCCAAACACTAGCATTTCATATTAAAAAAGATAGACGCTTATAATTGATAGTGTCAAACCACTTATCTCTGCGACGCTATGCAGACTTCTTGTCATACTTTATTAAGCTCTCAGCCGATACACGACGCTTTTTGATTTAAACTTGTCTCTGGAATTAGGGCAATTTCCTGATATTATCATGGTTTTTGGAGGCAAATCCCTGATAAAAATCTATAGTTTACTCTCATCTCCTCCCGGATTTGTTGGAATTATTACCAGAGTTAAGAGCAAATTTTCGGGATTTTTTTTTTTCATCTTTGGGTCATGCAGAATAGCGCCGAGTTGACTTGGATTGCCAAACTTTTAAACAACATCAAAATGTCTACTAAAATAGCCTGGCCCAAAATCAGTACTTTTACAGTACTTTTTGGTACATTCCCAAAAAATCCAGTACCTCCTCGACAGAAATATTCAATACTTTTTCAGTACCTCCAATTGACGAATTTCGAAAAATTTCAAAAATTTGAATTTCTCATTCAAACTGCGAGAGTAATGGAAAAAATTCCGGACCTTCTTGCTGAATTTCCGCACTTTTTCAGTACTTCCGGACCGCCCTTAAAAAATCAGTACTATTTCCCGACTTTCCGAAATTCCGGACTTGTAGACACCCTGAACATGGTTTCAGAGGGAGAAAGAGGAGAAAATTCCGGTTTTCAAGGTCGATTACCTCACGAATTTTTCGACTTTCCCTGAGATTTTTGATTCCCTGATAAATCCCGGTATTTTTTGGTTTATACCAGGTCCCGGGCACTGGAGGGTCAAAACGCCTTCCTTCCCGTGCATAGGCAGCCCTGACATCCGTGGAGCCCGAATAGTTGCATTCAACCGTTTTAATGAAACTCGTTTAATGTTTGTCGTACGCGAGATAGCATTTTGCTTGTTTTTCTTGCACCTTGACTTAATTCCTGCGTTGTCTATTGAAATCATGAAGAAAACTTTGATTGATTTTCATCGCGACATGATCAACTTTCCAGAAAACGCAGCGATTGTTTCTCTGAATGTATCATAACGTTGCCGATCCTCGAAACTACAAAACATTTTAGTATCCGAGCATTTTCTGTAGAGTTTCCTATTCAACCTGCTACTTTAACCAGTGGTCTATCAAGTCAAAGAGTCAATCTCTTCCATTTGCCTAATTTTTTCCATTTTTCTGATTTTAAAAGAACTCTGAAAGTAATCCCTTGCGAGTATCATTTCAGCTTGAATTTGCTGGACTTTTTCAGTCAGGCTGAACTTCAGTTAGGTATCTTGAACCCACTCATGGTTACGTTCTGAATGTTAATATCCGATGTACCTACTAATTTAACAGAACGTATGAATCAAGTTTCAGGGATTTGTTGATTCAAATACGAAAATAAATATAAGACAGTTAATGGGAGAAGCAACCTTGGTAGGAAGTAAATTGTACAAGTGAGTAATTGACGGACATGAGTTCTTTTTTACAATAATGAACTAGTAATTCTGGCGCATTACAGCTATAAATACATCGTATTTTTATTGGTCATACCTTGTACAAATACGTGCTTTTACGGTTAAGCTATAGAAATATTAGTTTCTAATTTCAAAAAGTCCAATTCGACCGAAAACCCTAAAGTCATTACTTGGTTCTAAAGATTACGAGTGTGCAAGTGTGCTAAGATCACTGTTGCGCCGATCAATAGGGCGTAAGTTCACACTATAATCCGACAATTTTGAGACTTGCATGCACACGGCAAAGAAACATCTTTTTCTCCTAACTACGTTCTTTAAGCGGCCGAACAGTTTCGGTTCGGTTCAACCAGTAGGCATGGCTTTGGTTCCAAAATTTCCGCAAAACACTCTGCTGTGCAATACCGATAAATGAATTTTGAGTTTCCGGTGCGATGGTTTGTGGACTCGGATGACCATATATGTCTTGTAACTTACAAATTAATGGAGAATTTGCACGGAAATTCTTCGTTGCTCCATCTGAAAGTGCTTCATAAGCTGAGTTCGCAGAATTTTTCATAATTTTTTTCTAATAAAGGAAATTGCGCTAGACTAGATTTAAAAGTGAGGAAAAACACCGCCTTTTGACGTCATAATTAGGTATTCCATTTAAACACACTTTTTTTTTTTTTTTTTTTTTTTTTTTTTTTTTTTTTTTTTTTTAGCAGATTAGGTTCTTTTGACAAACCTTCTTCAATAATTTTTCAATTTAGAAACCAAGGATGTTCTCGTGCTCAACTCTCCAAGAAGTTTCATCATAAACATGAAATTCACGAAATTTTAGACACCTGCAAACTCTCCATTGGTCAAACGAGTATCAAACCTTCTTCGCTACGGCTAAAAGTTGCCCCTCGATGAAAGGAGAATTTAATTACCTACTCTTAATTTTTCTGGAGAAAACAAACTGAAATTACAACCGCCCAAACACGAGTTCCGTGACACAGAATCGCGAGTATTACGGGGACCAAGTTTAACAGAGACGCACCTGTGTCGTGGCGTGCTTTGCGATATATCGATTGATCTGTCACTCAAACCTAAGGAAAAGAATCGATTAACAGGGGCGTCCGCAACGAACATCCTAATAATCGATTCTTTACCATAGCTTCAAATGAGGAAATATCGATAGTGGGTCATTCACGCCTCTCCAGCGAGACGCACCAAGACGCATATTGGAAAAAACAAAGTGGGAGTAGTACTGAATTCTATCAGTCGTACATATCCGCCTGTCAAAATTCAAAGTCGAGAAAAAAATATTTTGACCCTGAAAACAGCCGATAGGTGAACTGTGTCCTTAAATCCTTGACATTCAGTTTAAGAGTGGAATAAAACTTCAAACCTATTTATCTCGGTTCGAACTAATGCGGCTTGGTGCGTTTTTGGTGAACTCCGTCTACTTCTGATTTCCTACATACTTCAGACCACAAATTAATTTCCTCGAACGACAGGTTCACGCAATTTCAAGATCTTATGTTGGGTCCGATTATGCCCTGCGAGGCGAGTTGAATATTTCCGAATTGCGGATGGCAACTACGAACACTCATGTGCGTTTATTTTTTACCTTAGCCAGGGGGAGGGGGGGGGGGGGGGGGGGGGGGGGGTTTCATCGGAAAATTAGTGCTAGTTGCGCGACGTGCAGTTTCGTTCCGCGTAAAACCTCAAACAACGACGAACAACCGCGAGTATCGACAAAATCTACGGCGCATTTCCGCGAATCTCTTTACAAGATTCTACTTAAAAATCTGATTGGTTGAGTCGCACACCAGTTTTGGACCAATCAGAGGTTCCAAACTTACAGGACCCACTTCATGGGTACAAAAGGGAGCACTTTCAGTCTCTTCGTCTGAGGAAAGAGCGTGCGAGAGAAAAGAAAAAGAAAGGAAAACAGAGGAGGGGAAAGAAACAAGAGAGGATGCGAAAGAAGAGAGAGAGTGTCCTTTACTGATGTAGATGTTTCATTAAAATAGTGTATTTCCTTCGGAAAAAACACTAAACATTTGGTTGAACAGGGATAAAAAATTTTACGATAAAAGTTTGAAAAATCATCATAAGGATAATGATCAAATTGGTAGATTCAAGAATGTAGGGAATGAAAGGATAAACGCGAACCTGAGAGGGAACGAAAAACATTTTCCACGTTTATGTGCTAAATGGTGCCTAACTTTAGCACTGAAACTGTGCGGACCAAAGAACAGTGCTGAATTATTAGTTCCGTATCAACGCAAATCGTAAAAGAGCTTCTTAATAAACTAACACACGAGGTTTTTAAACTCAACTCTGCTACATAACCCCAGCTGAATAAACAGAAGCAGAATGTGGTTAATGAAAAGCTAGAGAGAGAGAAGCATGGGGGAAGCTTTGCCGCTTGCAGTATCTTATACCACTGCAAGTATCATGAAAAATCAGCTAAAAAAAACAAAATGCATCGAAGCTATCAACATTTTGATACACCAGAGGAACGATGACAGATAATAATGTTAGGTCATTGGGAATAAGTATGAAGGAAAAGAAGGAGCCAAAAGGGCCGAGCACCAGTGAGTCAGGCATGGGTAATTGATCCCAGGGAACTCGAATTTGGAGGTCCCTTCGTCCACGGAGGCTTTCCTGGTGGGGCACAGGGGGGACCCTGAACATGTAAATTTGATGCCCCATCAAAGCCCCGTATGTCCCGTCAAAGAAGCCTCTGGGAACGACGGGACCCTCAAATTTAAACCTCAAATTCGGATTTTTTTTTTTTTTTTTTTTTTTTGATGACGAGGGGGAAAAATTCGCTACAGTGCTCCCATCACGAGGGTCGCCAAAACGCCCCCCCCCCCCCCCCCCCATGAAAGGGGCCCACCGATTAATCCGGATTTGTCCGTTACCCACGAAAAGCATCTTTTTACTAATCCTCTAAGTATGTCAATTTAGCGAATTTGCATTTTTTGAAGGCGACCTCTATCCCCCACCTTTGGGGTCAATATTTTGGACACAGATGGGCCAATTCCGGATTCCTTGGTGGCTAAAGAGGTTAAATTCTCCGTACTACCTAATTCCGATAAAAGAATTTCAAAATGGCGTAAACCCTGACTGTTGAAGTACAAACGCCGCTTTTACAACGGGTGGGGGGGGGGGGGGGCTCCGCGACCAAAAACTTCGCGTTCCTTGGGATCGATTCCCTATTCATCCCCGCGGCCCTGGACTTCGTTCGACCAAAAAAAACAGTCAACAGGCCTAGTACGGTAGGTTGCGACCACCGTGGATATAATTATAAAATATATAATTTTTGTAAAATAATTCTGTAGAGGGGATCGGTTAAATGTAAAATTTTGACTTCAATCAAGTTTCAGCCAAATTTTAGGTATTTAAGTGATTTTTAGTACAAAATTGCCCGGAAATAAAATCGAGTGTCTCCTAATGGATCTCGAAAACTTATTTTCAGTTTCTGTTGATTGGTTGCACAACCTGAGTATTATTTAGGGATTCTCCACGAATAAAAAATAAGGGAAAAAATTGGTGACCCCTTAGCGAGACAGAAAATCATCCTCCAGGATTCCTCATGGGCTGATCAGAGCTCTGAATGTAGTTTGAGGTATGTACTTCTTCTTAAAAACTGTGGGGCCTTGAAACTAATTCCTTGGTGGCCTTAACAGATAAAAAAGAGAGGCAAAAAACTTTTAAGTATCAAAAAGGAAAATCCTTCAGAGAGACCGATAAAACATACAATTTTGAAGCCCTCTGACGAGTGCCATTAATTTCCATGCTGCAATTTCACCATTTCTTTTTACTTCGCTTACGTAAATTTTGGCCAAAAGTTTGACAGCAAATATCAGTTGTTGTGTGTGCCTGTGTGGTGTAATTTGCTGATTACTGTGCGTATAACATTAAAAAAAAAAAAAAAAATTAGTATTGAAAAAAATGTTATACAAACTTTTAACTACTTGAATTCCACATCAAAGCCTTGCGAGATAAAAAGGTTTTTCTACTTATGATATGAAATACATTTGAACAGCATTACTTACATTTTTTCTTCAAGTTGAAATTAGATGGTTAATGCGATTAGGGGTTCTAAAGTCTGGAGGAGAGTTTCTTTGAGGGTAAGTAGCTATACATGTAGCATTCAATATCTACTTTTCTTTTTTTTTTTTTTTTTTTTTTTTTTTTTTTTTTTTTTAACTAGCCCTCAAGGGCTAATCCCATCTGCTCATGAACCAGTTTGAGCCAATCCCTAACCTATTTTTATATTTAACCTTTCCCCTACCAGTCCCTATAGACCAAACTCCTTCCACCTGTAACATCTCGGTAGAAGCTCACCCTCCCCCAGTTATCTCTCTGAAATTTCATTAATTCATTCCATACCCTATTTCTAAAAGCTCCCAATTTCAGTTCCTCCCATTTCTCACAACCAAATAAAGTATAATCTCTCATTCCCTTAAAGAATAGCATACTATCCACATCCCTAGCATCATTATATTTCAACTCTAAATTCCTTCCCTTTCTTCTATCTAATATTTCCAATAAATCCCTATCTCTTAAATCAATCAGTCCTCTCCTCATCTTATATATGAAGATAAAGACCCTGGCTTTTATCAACAATTCTATGCATAGCCAGCCTAACGTCTCAAGCATATCAATTATCCTATTTTCCTTATCACACCCTAGTATATATCTCATGGCCGAATTCTGTCCCTTTTGTAAATTTCTAATATCCTTACTACTTGCCTCTCCAAGAAGAGAAATGCAGTAATTTAATTTCGCTCCAATTAATGAATTATAGACTAGCTTCCTACTCTCCTTCCCTATAAAATCCTTAACCCTCCAAAGCATGCTAATCTTAGCTCTATACTCCTTGGCCACCTTCCCTATATGTTCTTTCATTTTCAGGTCTTCTGATATCCATACCCCTAATATTTCATCACCCTAACTCTTTCTAATTCGAAGTTCTCTATCATTATCCTACCCGCCCATGTACCAGGCCCTACTTCTAGGGTCAAAGGGAATGTTAAGTAGGAAAATAAAGCAGGCAAAATTGTATTCCCGGGTCCTCCATTTCTTCGGTTGACATTCCCAAGCTATCAATACCAGCAGGTATATTCTTGTTCTTTGTTTTTGATGAAGAAAAATCAGGACATGCTGGTTTTGCTGGTTAAGATCTTAACCAAATTAACGTCCAAAATTACTTCAAAATCCAAAGAGTACCTAGCTAATACCTACTCCAGTAAAATCAGAAATATTTAATGTTCAGTTGTCTACCTTGTTCAAAATTCTGTGCTGTTTTTGATACCTACGTACTTACTCAAGAATCTTTGCCAACATTTACAGCAAGAATGTCTTTACCCATAAAATTTCATCAACTTCTGTGTTTCAAATTTGAGATATTCTTAGCGCCAGCTCTGTCACCTCTGATTATAATTAATTTCTACTTATCAAAATTTTCATTTGCTTTCTTCAGAGAATTCTCCTGAAAGCTCATGCTGAGGTTAAAAGTTAACAAGTAGTCGGATTATCTATTGAAGGTCCCAATCTCTTAACCAGGAGTCGTAAAGTTGGCTCAATTAAAAATCCTCAGACTCTAATCTAGAATGTCTCCAGCTTAGGTGGTCTATTATGTCAAAAATTCTACATTTCATAACCTGATAAATATCATAAATAGAATCCTGCTCTGACTGACCAAGCAATAGAATCCTATAATTTTAAAAATCCTGGGTTAAGCTGTAATTACGAAGAGCATTATCATTGAGTTCAAGGTTGATATATAAAACATAATTATTGCTTGGATAATTGTTTATGCTAATGTGACGTAAACATTACTCTCTACTGTAAGTCAATGTGGTGGTACAGAAAGTAGCTAAAAAAAAGTAGCAAAGAGCGAAAGGTACAAATAGCTAATGCTACTGAAGAAGCGCAACATGTTCTGCTTTTGCAGGTTGTAAACAAAATTAATGAAATGAACAAAAGCCCGATGAATAAATGAGTGCTCAAAGGAAGGTGAAAACTTCCTGCTACCTGGTGAAAAATGCTGACACGTAAGTAAATGATGCCATTTTACAAAAAACCAAACCACATTGATTCCTACAGAAAGTAATCCATCCCCACGGAACCAGTTGCATGAGTTTTCGGAGAGGGCGAATGTCGGAGAGCGTTGCCAAATTGAATACAACAGGTAGGTACTTCAGAGAAAGACAACAGCAAGTGCTAATGGGGCATGCATGGAGCGATCAGTTGGAGGAAGTATTCGGTAGAGGATGAGGACAATGAAGTGTAGCAATGGGTTGAACGCATTTGGCAGGAGATTTGGTTTGCTGTAGACTGATTGAATGTCATGAGTGATACATTGAGCAGGAAAGAAAGGAATTTAAAACATTGATTCTGGGGTTCAAACTATTTCGTGTATACACCTCAATAATAAGCTTTACAATTAATATTGCTCGAGAGTAAAGTTTCACGTTGTTTATAGCTGCCTGATAACGAAGTGATAAGAAATGAATGATAACATACTGCCATTTAGTACTGTCAAGACATGATAAGAGAGAAAAAGCAGGGTTTCTTCGTTCCTTACCTTTGTCACTTGGAAGTTCTCAGAGCGTAGGGTTTCTACGATTTCTTGGTCACTACGAGGTTGCTGGCTCACGGATGATCGGAGAAAACTTTTGAACGTAAACTTCTTCATTTTCGGAAAATGAAGATTTCAAAACATCACATTCACTGCGTGCCAGAGATAACGTGTGTACGCTTGCCCCGTCACCAACACGACACGAGCTCAGGTCTCAAGTAAACATATCCCAGAACGGTTACGCGTGTTGAGGATCATGAGCGGAAATTACGGGTAAAACACAACAGGTATCTGGAAAACTCCTTTCTGCGGTTGTCGCGGAGCGAGACTCCAAAAAATGGGAGAAATCGGCCGCAATGTTCGAATGAAGAGGCGATAGCGTTCGAATGTAAGTAACAAAACTTTGAGAAAAATTAAGAGTGTTAAAATGTCTTAAAAAGGGTCACACAAAGCGACACTGATAAGAAATTCACACGTAAACAACCAAGTCTTACACCCACATAATTTCCAGGAGCTGTAAGGAGGCCACCAGACAACTATCAATTTCCCTCGCAAGATCGCGTTACCATCAAGCTGAATTTGACGTCTGATTGGATAAGCACCCAGCGCCCAGAAAGACTGGCGCGCAATTCGAATTTAGGGTGTGAGTGGATTCTTGCGTATTTTCCGCAGCTTTCGTTTCTGCGGGGGGGGGGGGGGTGTCAGTCGACCGATTAAAATCTTAAAACTTTACCGTGACCTTTAAATGTGCCTTAAATATACGGCTAGAAGCGTGGGGTTGGGCAAGACGAACCGTTTTTTTTTCTATTTCACTGTTCAACTGCGTATCTCTTCAGATTTCAAAAGAATGAAGTGTTCCAGGGAGGAGAGTAAGTCTTTCTGGCGATGAGCACGGTTACATTCTGCTAATATCAATTATCCTTCAATTTTTCCTGCTTATTCTGTAGCAATAATCATTCAAACTATATGCCACAAGAAAAACCACCTTCAGTGTTAAGCGACAAAGACGAACTTAATGTCATTCATGCTTTGATACAATTCCAAGTGCACTTCTCGCGATGTGATTTACAGGTACAGCTCCAGGCGTTTTTACGCTACACTCCCGATAACCTGGAACTGAAATCATTCGAAGTGCAAAATTTTAACGGTGAATTCTAGTAATTTTATGAGAGGTGCAACTATTTACTTCTTTTTTGATGGTATCAGAGTTTTTGAAAGAATATCAACTGAGTGTGATCATTTTATTTATACTTTAATAGATAAATTTAAAAAAAATGGCGAAATCTCCCTCTGTTATTAAAACAGTTTTTCGGAGGCTCAAAACATTTTTATATTTTCAGAACATAATTATGAAGAAGAGAAGAAAAAGTAAGAGATAAAAACCTCCCAATGGAAATAAGTTCAAACGAGCTACAATCACCCTTTGTCGGATTTATTAAATGCTGTATGTGTAGGATTTTAAAGAAACAAGCATGTTTTAAGAGATGAAATGAGGAGAACAAAATCGATTTTTTACGGCCTTTTTACGGCAAGTACCTACTGCAAAATTTAATCGTAAAACAACGGATTACCATGGGTGGGGCCTTCCAAGTCCAACCCGCCGCGGATCATGCTAAAATAAGGGTAAAGACCGAAGTGGTGGGGCAACGTGCAAAGGGACTTCGGAGAGGGAGGGGCCACCGATTTTTTTTCTCACTCACGGCACGTAATCAAATAGTAAAATCGTTGGATGAAAAAAAAGAAAAATAGGAAATAAAACTTATTATCAGCTCTACAGTTTGACTGACAATGAATGTATTTTTCTTCACTTTAAGAAAAAACGATAAAGACATCACAGAAGGGACAGCCTGAAGGAGGGTTTATTTGTCTCTTCATCACAATGAGAAATGTTTCGGAGACATCGAAATACACGTCTAATAATTCCTTTTTAAGAGACTGACTGGCTAGTGAGCAATTAACTCCTTGTTTAATAATTAAATCTCATATTTCCGAGATTTTCTTTAACTCGCCTTCAATATAAAGAGCGGCAATTGTCGTTGCAGATGAGTTGTTTACGGCGGACCGGCTCTTCGCGACTGTGACGTCATGAATTCGCTTCAGATTCACTTTGTTTACATGACTTTTATAGGTTAGTTTTGAATTTCAAAGTAAGCGCCGACTGTTTTCGAAAATAAATCTTACACGCTTCGCTCATCAGTTGAAGAGTATTTTAATATTGGTCGTGGAAATTTTATTATGCTGTGAGAAAGATGTTTTATCACGTAAGTCTCTCTCCTTTTCTTTTATCTAACCTCCGAAAGTCGCTATACAAATTTTCAGCAGCAATGGTTTTGATTCAGGATTTTATGAACCGCAAAACTTGAATACAGATCCCTTTTTTATAACTGTAATCTCGTCAATTATAGTTCCATAAAATAGCTACCACCAGAGCCAATAATTACGTTCCAAAGCTAGGGTGGTTGCATTTTGATTTGAACCACCTCCGTAGAGAATTAGGATGGGGAGAGAATACGACTACGAGCTTTGCTTTGCTATTTAAGTGTACCCGCAATGTACCCTACACTATGTTAAGTCAAAAAGTGTGTGAGTCAAGATCACATATTGATATCCTCCTTTTTCAATAGCATTAATAGGACGAAAAATTTTCGTGTAAAAGGAGTCGGCTCTATCAGCTCCTCTCAAGAGCTGCGTTCTCAAAGTAAACTGTTTTGAAAAGGCATTACCTGATTCCAAACAATCAGCGTTGCTGGACTCTGTTAAAATTACCTGATGGCTTCTTTGTTTGCGTACAAAAGCCTAACGTTTCTGCCAAACGCTCTACGCTCTCAGGAAGTCGATGGTTGGGTTGCGCTTGGAAACAGAAGAACCAGATGGAATCAAATGAGTTTACTTTGACAACGCACCAAAGATTTATTCTCTGATGTAAATCTATCAGTTTCTACTCTACTTTCTGTTCGCATAATGAACTAGTGTAAGACGATTTGTTCTGAAAAATTGAAGGATCCGTCCCATGTTGACTTGCTGTTAAATGATTGCATTTTTTAGGTAGTTTTGTAATTTTAGCGGTTACTAGATTGTAGTTTCAAATTTATTTTAATTTTTTTTTTTTTTTCAATTCCCACTGCAGATTAGTTTAGAGCATGAAATATTGCTTCATCCTCGTTACTTTGGACCGCAACTCTTCGACACAGTAAAAGCGAAATTATACTCTGAAGTTGAAGGTACTTGTACTGGAAAGTAAGTAACTTGAGTTCATTTTTAATACCTCATTTTTTGGTACCTTAACAAGGGGGTCTCAAAAATTATGAGGAAGCACCGTTTATTCAAAGATTTAAGAATGGCAAAAACATTAGGTACACCAGAAACATTTGTATCAAACTGACAGCGAAATTATCAAGGACTGGTCGATAAGCATTTTGGTTGGAGCCATTAATTATCGAGGTAGAGAACTCACTAAAAGAAAGTAACCAATTAAGCAGCCACAAGGGACTGTGATTGAAATTATGTATCGCAAATAAAAAGTACATAGCAACAAAATATAAAGGTTGCCTACTGGGCTGAAAAATCTGGGAAAACAGCGATTACTCAGAGATAAATTTTTATTGACACCTCTATCTGTTTTGGGCAATTTAAGTACCAATCATTTTCCTGGAAAAGAGTGCCATAAAATCCAAGTTGTACAAAAAATCTGCCCTTTAGTATAGTATGAATGAACAGTAATATTGCAAGTTTTGACTTGCGGAAATTCAAAATAGGCGTTATTGTTTTTTAAGCTTCAGTCATAATAGTCATAGGTATTTCATGCTTGTGTGATGTGTTTCAGGTATGGTTTTGTTATAGCTGTCACAACTATAGACAATATTGGCGCCGGGCTTATTCAGCCGGGACAAGGATTTGTTGTTTACCCTGTTAAGTACAAAGCAATTGTTTTTCGACCTTTCAAAGGAGAAGTACTAGATGGTGTTGTTACCCAAGTAAATAAGGTAAAAAACCTAAAGTGTTGTATTCAAAGTGCCTTTGAAATAAGGTACTCAGTGACTTTTGTGAAGAAAGAGACCTTAGCTCCTGAAAGCTCATTTTTAAGCATAGCGATTTCTGCAAGTTAGGTAGAAAAATTGGTATTTTTTTGTGATAAGAAATACTCTCTGGTGTCCTGAAGAACACATTGCAAATCTTCTAAGCCGCAATCCAAATACATACATGTTTCTATGGTACCTTTGACATATCAATGGTTAAATGTGAAAAATGTGGAATTTAATTACAACTTTCATTAATCTTTGATAATTTTCCCCCTTTCTTTCTTTCTCTCAATTCATAATATTTCCTTGCATTTTTAAGCAATTTTTTAGAATGAGTCTAGAAAAATTCATACTCAGTAAATTTAAATAGAAACCGGTGGTTATTTTTACTTTAAGAGAATAAACCAAATGCGGAGACTTACATGTGGTGATGAGCCTCAAGAATGCTACTTTTTCAATGACTTTACTCTGTCATCTCTCATTTGGTATTTTCACAACCTTTCAGGTTGGCATGTTCGTGGAGATTGGTCCATTGTCATGTTTCATCTCACATCATGTAAGTTGACTTTGAGTAATTATTTTTAACAGTGGTCCTGGAAAATTCGATTTTTTTTTTTTCATTCTTTTATGAAGTTGTTTTCATATCACCTTCATTGTAAATACAAAACTAGTGAATTAAAAACTTGATAAAGTACCTCTCATTCAGGAGAAAGCGCCTCAATGCAAAACAGAATGGAAAAGTTACTCAACTTGTTAATATTTTTCATGTAAAGCAGGATGGCTGTTGCAAGGGTTGCTACTGAGTAAAGAATCAAAAGTCCCAGAATGATTTGCTGAACGGTTCGTAGACAAAGTTCACTTGGACACCTTGGACCTTTGACAATGTGGATTGTAGTCGACTCAAGTAAACATCTCTGCCTTTTAGTGGCAAAGACGAGCCAAAGGGTTGTGCGGGTAATAGCTACTGCTTTAGGAATATCTAGGCAATTTAAGAACCAGGGCCGAGAAGCAGAAAAATTACCAGACAATTCTGGAACGTTTAATTCTTTGCCAGTTATCTGATTTTTTTAACACTTCAGTGGGTGTTCGAAACTGTTGTGCAATTTGTTTTTGTGATTATCTTTTGTTATGCTCCAACTTTGTTCCATATCGCATTCTTGAATGTTTATTAATATTATTATTTATCTTTTTTAATTCCAGTCCATTCCAGCAGATATGGAATTTTGCCCTAGCTTTAACCCTCCATGCTACAAATCTAAAAGTGAGGTAAGATAACACTTTTTTTTGGGTTTGTTATTCATAATAAGGATATATCAAGATTGAAACTCTATCAGATCACTCAATTTGGTCAAATTCGTTGTGCTGGCTCAGCATATCTAAGAGAGTTGATTGTGCCGTGTGACGTAACATGCTCCAGTTCTGTCACAAGAACTTATAGCACCGATAACTTCCTTTTCAAAATAGGTCATTTTTAGGTAGTGAACATTAGTGAATAAGCATATTGACGGTGAAACTACCAAACCATGTATCTTTGATGTTGCAGACTTCCTATCATACTTTATTTTTTAAGTAGAGAAATGTTACTTAATGTCAATTCTTTAAAACTTCCGTGATTTTTCTTTCAGTGCAAAGCACATTGTGAAAAAACTTTACGGAATAATCTTGATTTGTTCTTCTTTAAAAATATAATATGAGAGCCAAGATTACTAAACACTGCAAACAAGTCTTGTAATTTGGAAGTTTCTCTGTCGATATTTAAAACAGGACAACATATCTGTGTATCTTCATACATACGTCATGTCATGTTTGGAACAGATTGGAAAATTAAAATCTTAGCTTTTAAGGCAACCATAATAAAAAAAGGTATCTGAGGGTGTCACTTTCAAAGGAGGGAGGATTCTCATACTTCATTGAAAGGTTTGCTCGGCAATACTTTTTGCTACTTAAGAGCTAATTTTTCTCGTTAAAAATGCAGATTTCAAACTCTTTTGATGTTGGAATATGCAACAGAAGCCAGCCTTTCAGTATCAATTTTTTTTAAAGCAATTTTATATCACAATTGCAAACCATGGAATGTACAATGAACATTCTTCACCATAGATCTGCAAGGTTTTACTCAAATTATATTCATATGAAACACGGATACCTTAAAAGTTATAACTTATAATTGAAGATAAGTCTTTGCTTCTATTGAAACTTTTCTGTCTGAAAATTAATCTGTATACATGAATCTGTGATCATTCTAGCTCATCATTTCTTGTTGTTTCCAGGATGTTGTTATACAAACTGACGACGAAATCCGGCTGAAAATTGTTGGAACAAGAGTCGACGCTTCCGGAATTGTAAGTTTAACCATTCTTATTCCTTCAAATCCAACTTAATGATTAAGGCTCTATGGTACTGTTTTAGGAACGACTTGCAACCTTTTAAATCGGATGTACATTGCCTTCAAGAAAAGAAGTCAGGACTTTTTTAATAAAATATTTTCTAAATTTCATGGATATAAACTGATGTAAGGAATGAAAAGTTGAAGAAATCCTAGTCTCATTTGAAAGAACGAATAACTTAGCGAATCAGGGACCCAGAACCTGGAAGATTAAATCTTTGTTTCCTGGTATTGACTCCTATTTGGTAGTCATTCTGTGATGCCCTCATATTGCCTATGTTTTTAACCCACTCAATTTTGTTTTTCAGTTTGCCATTGGAACATTGATGGACGATTACTTGGGTAAGTTCTCACCTTTTTTTATAGCAATTAAAATTGCTGGCTAACATTTTATCACTCTCTTGTGCCTTTTTTGTCACGTTTGTCTGTCTTATACATTACATCATTCGTTTGTTATGCTACAAATGAAACAAATGTCTGGGACTAAAGCAGGGACTATTAGCGTTCCATAAATATATCCCACTCACCGAGGCCTGCAGGCCGACTATTGAAATTTTGTGTATTTCGGACGGACAAAGACGACATAGGTCTAGTGGCGGAGTGTGATTGGTTGGCTATGTCTTATCGCTGCCCTGTCGTCCCTTTCTCAGGTGGAATGGATGACAAACTGTCGAAAACTCAAGAGATGCCTCTAGCTTGGCGTGAATTCCACCTGACGAAGGCTTGACAAAGCAGCGACAAGACATAGCCGACCTATCATGCTTCACTATTTAACCTAGTCACTTATTTCCGCCCGACAAACACAAAATTTCAATAATCGGCCTGCCGGTCCAGACAGTTGAAAAATTTATTAATTCGTTGAACCAGATTCAACGCAGTGAATTGACACCCGTGATCGTTGACATCATGCTCAGGGCCTATTTTTTGGTTTCACTGCCCGAGCACGACATCAACAATCGTTGACTTCATGATCAGATTTTGTTTAACTAACTGCTATGATTGATTGTCGGATCCCAGTTACAAGCTAGATCTTTTCTCGAAATTTTTGTGGGTAAATTAATTAGCAATACCTTGCTTTTTCTCTTTGACCTTGCTCTGATTCACATCTTGCAGTTATTAGCCCACAAGATTGTAGTGATATCTCAGCATTAGTCACAACAAAGCCATTCAAATAGCTTGTTGTGCCCCAAGCTTTGTTTACTCTCTTGTAACAGTAAAGTGTAATGCTGGGTGCAGAAAGGGCACTATTCATTGTGATGTTTCAGGATCTCTGCTCATGTTTATCTAATATGATCGAAGCAAATACTTGTATGTAGTGTGTTGCCACCTTTACCAAATATTCCTCTTATTTTACAATGCTTTCAACAAAAAATTGCAGAAAATTCGCAGAATACTTTCTTCTCTAAAATATAAATCGGTAGTTGAGATTTTACAACACCGTAACAAAGGGTCCCCCTCTCTGCACCCGAAGCCTTCATTATGCTGCATGTGGAAAAATTACTTTCCTTGTTTTTATTTAATATTTTTTTCTTTTTCACATATTTACTAAAAACATTATGGTAATGTGTCATTAAAAATATAGATATTTGCATGAAAATTAAATCTATTCTCTCTTTTTCATTTTCAGGCTTGGTCTGTAACTAAAAATACACTGATACACATTGAAGCTGCTATGTGGACATCCTGTGATAACGGTCCAAGATGGCGAATCCCTCTCAGACTCGCTAATCTTGCCCCGCTACTCACTCAAAGACTCCGGAGTTTCTCCTCTGGATTGCCCTCATATCCAGTTTAAGCAGTACAAGGCGTGATTCATCAATGATGTCCTAACAACAAAAAGATCTCATTTCAATTTGTTTTTTATCGCTAATTTTTTTATCTAGAAAGAAGGCCTCAAGAAATTCTGAGTGTTAGGGTTAATATAGATTCGTGGTCACAAGGTTAGAAGCTCTGTATCACTTCTGATCTGGATAATGTGTAATCCAATGTTAATTCTGATTATTTTGAGCATAACTATCACGAAAGGAATATGCTATTGCCATAACGCCAATGTAGAATGATCAGTCTCAGCAGAGACCCCTGCTGCCACACCCACACATCCCAAGCATGATAACTAACTATGGGGATCACATTTTATGATTAATACTGAAAGTAGCTTTTGGCCGTGATCATCATGTTGATTGTAAAGTTTATGTAATTTTATTCTTCACTTAATTTATAATTTTTTACTATCAATTATACGATGACGAAAATCTAAGAATTTGGAGTTTATTTCTTTTTATCATATAATATGGTGACATTCTGGTCCAGGAGGTACTTCTAGAAGCCGGGTAGCAAGGATAGGTAACCTGCTTTCATCGTTGATGTAAAATGTTCATGTTAAATTTTCAGTAATACGCAATCGCTTACTGTGTTACTAACATCTTATTGTTTAGTCGCTCAGACTCGTGTAAAGGGAAGCTTTTCTTGAATGACAAAAAAACTACCAAATGATTTTACCAATAAATGAAATGAAAGATAAGTTTTTAAACACTCAAATCAGATGAATGATTTAACCATAACCTGTTTCTCAATACTCTTGACCTAATGATCTTGGAGAGGAGAGTAGAATAAATACATCTGAGTAATATACTTGGGTTTCGCTCCTTGATTATACTTTATTGGTGTTTTGCTGTACAATCCAGAAAATACTCAAAATCAAAATCTGAAGCAATTTTGAAATTCATTTTGAAGTGGACATTGTCAAGATCGTATCCATCGATTAATCCAAATGAGCAGACCCAGATTGTTCAGACATTGCATCTTTAACTCGGGAAATCTAAGGGGTAAGTCAGCAATCACATAACTCGGTTTGCTACGTCGCAGACTTCTTGTCATACTTTATTTTTTTAACGGGAAACTACTCAACGGCAACTCTTAAAAATTGCTGTGATTTTTCTGCTCTGTGCGAAGAAAATTCTGTAAAAACTTCAAGGAATTATGTCAATTCGTTCTCCTTTAAAAAAATAACATGGAGGCGGAGATTTTCAGAGACCGCAAACAAGTTATGTGATTGCCAACTTAAAACGAAAACGAAAATTTAGCGACAGCGCCATGTTTTGGAGGCGTGCAGTGAGTTTGGAGTCCCTCTTGGGGGATTTTAAATTTGTCTGCTAACTTCAATAGATGGCAAGTATCTTGACAAGTTGAAAGGCTGGTTTGCGATAGCCAGGAGTTCGTGAAGTCCTGGGCTTCTCTCGTCAGGCCCTGTTGCCGTAAACTGCAGTTTCAGCGTATGAACGACGACTGGTCCGGATGCGATCAGCGCACTACACGTGAGATAGGGTGTTTTTCGCGTTGGAGAACATCCTAAGAGCATGATGTCACGATGCAGTAGACCGCTGCGCGGTTGCCACGCCCTGCGGGACCCAACGAGATGGCCTAAGACTCGTAATAGTTTCGGCGGCCCTCTAGAAGGTGCGTGGCAGCGGTGCGGGGACCCTGTCTGCTGGACATCGCGTAGTCATGTTTAGAGCACTGGAATTGCTGATTTCACTAGATTTTTCCGCTCGAATCGTACGAAACTGAGGGTAAGACGCTCCGCTATCTAAGGACGCTAAGGAAGATCTATGAAATCAGTCTTCTCTCAACGCGGTGACCACACTGCTCGCGGTAAGCAACACGCGGTACAGCCCCGTTGCCCCCCAGTTGGCCCCGAGAGTTTTCGACTCAAACCCCCCCCCCCTTCTCTTTATTTTAAAATTGCATTTGTTCTTTTATTTCCGGTTTTTAGAGTGAGCGTTATGCGTAGTTATTTGTTGTTGTAATTTTCCGTAAACGTCGTAGATTTGTCCGAAATAGTTTGGCCGATCCGAGGTGTCTCCGGTGGAATTACGTTATGGTGTATGATCAGTGTTGTTAGCGTGTTTCCTGTGTGTATTTTCATCATTTATCATCAACTAGTGTAATTAAAGGGAGTGGCACCCGAAAACCCGTGCACGTTTTGATTTGGACTACTTCTCCCCATCTCTCATAAAATCAGTGATCAGACGAGCAACGAAAAGATCATCTAAGTCCATGGGACAGGTTTGATAGAACATCTCATTGCATCAGAGTATCCTTGGTATTAGCGTGTGTTATAGCTCTACCAATTAGTCATCACTGAGGACTTGAGGCCTCATTTTCTATACCTCAAGTGGTGGAACGCCCCCCCATGTTTCTCCTAACTGCAGAGGAACATCGCAGTTTTTTGGCTAAACTTTAGGGTATCTCCTCTGGCTGGTCCCTAGAGTTTTAGCCGTTTCACACCGTCGAAGTGTAAGGTTAGGAGGAAAGAAGGGTGATATCCCATTATATAAATCATTTCTGGAGTTACTACCTTCAACAGTGAGCTAGGGGTCACATGCCCTGATTTTGTGAGGACTGACTCTGTAAAATGAAAAATTGGGACCGATAGGATTTGTTCAAGTTGTGAAAACTTTCCATGTAATCTCCAATTTAACACTTCATTGTCTATCTTGAAAGAGAGATTTTACTTCTGGAGGGTCCAGAGAGGCTTTAAATATCAGCTCTAAACTTGTTAGCCCAATTTATTCAAAACTAAAAATGCAAACTTCTCTCGAAATGACTCTTTCCTGAACTAGTGTCAAGAATAGGAGCACCAACAGAGTTTTTTTCTGCAGAATAATCAAACAAAAAATTCATGAGGAAAAACAGTAATGAAAAAAAAAGTTTTGAACTGAACCCGAGTTTTCATAATTTATTATTTTTCAAATTCCATGACCTTTGAACAGACTTGCGACTCAAATTTTTTTCCCTTCAAGTTGCCATGGTGACACGCTACAGGACTATTTCCCGAACTTTTCCCAGTTGCTGTAGATTCCCTGATTTGCCCAGGTTTTCAAGACTGCTAGAGACCCTGCAAATATTTAATGACATTCTGGAGGAAAGAAAACAAAAAACTAGAAGGTTCTGTAGGAAAAAATTTTTAATAGAAACAAACATTCAGTTTCCCTGCTTATCGAATATGCACATTACAGTGAAAAAATCATTGGCTAATGCAAGAATGTCAAAGGCAATGAATCACTTATCACTGCAAAAAATAATTCTAAAGAGGTTGAGGCAACGTGAAATTTCAAAATGTATAAATAAATCAATGTGAGCTCAAGAAATGAGCTACACATTCATGGTATGATCCTTTCTGAGGAACTAATAGGTGGGGAATGCGCAAGTTGAGAATTTGATATGACTTGAGTGCTAAATGCTTTCACAAACGAAAAGGGAGGGGGGAAGGAAAAAATTGAAAGTTTAATGACTTAATTATGTTATGACATAGTGTTTAAACCAAAAGAAAAGGAATTTTGATCTGATCTGAAAAGAAATTAAAGGTAAGCTTACAAAAATAATGGAGAGAAGCTTGTGCAGGAAGACACAAAGAAGATGGGATTTCATACCCCTCTCCCTTATACTTCTTTATGAGAAAAAAAGGATCCTGAAGTTCTTTTTAAACTTGTCGACAGAATTTATGAACTGCATTAAAGTTTTAAAAAAACCACAGGTTCAGTAGCTTTTCACGGTGACAAAAATGAGCAAAAATTTAACAAGTCTATCTTGCAGATTGTCCACTATCAGAGGGTACCAACACCTGTACTGGAGAAAGTACAGGATTTTAATACTAGTATGTCAAAATAGTTACTTGAGTTTGTACACAGAAAATGCGTGAGTCTTGAGAGTCGGGAATTAGAGATGAAAATTATTCTGTCTTATTAAACTTTCCAGGTTTTTGGACATAAACTCCCTGTAAATAATTTCAGAGTAATTTTAGGCAACTCGCACAATCCTGGTTGGGATTACTCATCCATGGGCATAACCTCGTGAGAGAAGTGAGGCTGAGTTTATTTTTAAAACTGGTCATAAATTAAAATTATTTTGAACATAATTTCTATTGTCGAATGGGTCAGTTGCGCTATTCACAGAATCGTATTATAATGATGGAGGCTTACAAATTAGCAAAAAATGAGAGGTAAAATCTATCAAAACATGAAGGTTTTAGATTAAAAATTAACAACTATATTGCCGATGAGAAAAACTGTTTGGTGGAACATGGTGGTGTTTTTTTTCCTAACCAGTTTCATCTGTCTGAGTTAAATGGAATTTAAGTGTAAGAAATGTAAAAGAACTTTGATATGCATCGCAAGGAATGATGTTAGCTTAAAAGTCAACGTCTTCGTTCAAAAATACATGTGAGCTCAGTATCTTGACAGATTTTATCCACTTTTGCTGATCTGTAAGATTCAATCTTCAAAGCCAATGCAGAGTCGCGCTGAAATTGGCTTATTCCTCTACAATGAACTTAAAAGACACCGAGCAATAATGATACAGGCTATGAATTCTTAATTTTGTTCTTAAATAACTTCGAGTGCCAAGGCATCAGCTAACCTAGGGTTTAGAATCAGTTTTACGACACAAACTTTGATGACCAGTTTATGAGGGGTATTGTCAGAATGCCATATTGGATTCGTAAAAATTCAATGTTCAGTCACAATAAATCTATAACTTTTAGTCAAGTTTTGCGAGGGTGTCTTTTCTCTATTGTAATCTCATACACACTTGAAAATCGTCATTCCTTTGATAGCACCATCTCTTGAATTGAAATTTGCTTTACTAGTAATTCCCAAAAAAATAAAAATAGCTGCATCTCATTTCCATAGAAAATTGAGGAAAGAGTTAGAAAGTTGCAGTCGTTACATGACTTTTAAATTATTCATCCTTTAAATTTTTTTTGTGCGAATGAAATCACCAGGATAAGCAGTCACAGAGAGAAAAAGGAAAGATAAAACTCCCCTATCTCAATCATAGTTCTACTGAGTTGTTTATATGTAATGGGTTCATCACTAGAGCTAATTTCTGCAGATGTCAAAAAAATTGGTGGAATTGCTAGAGGAAAGTCACAAAAAATGATTGAATGTTCTTACAAGGCAGAAATTACTGAGCATCGAAATTCTATCAGAATACACAGCGGATACAGATCAGTTGCAAGCGGAAGAATGTACATTTTTACTTCACAAAAAACATAATTTTAAAAAGAACCCTTGCAAATTAAAGAACTAATTTGAGTAATATGGTCTGCACAATACTGCTATTTCTTGGGGCTTGATTAAATTGTATAGATTCAAAAAAGATTTTTGTAAAAACTTCTCAGAACTACATAGAAAATATAAGACCATGCAGCAAGAAACTTGCATCTGGAACCAAGCGAGGACTAACTCTTCCAAATAGCACAGTTAGCTAGTTATTGTTCACAAGTGTTCTATTAACTCTGATCTTTCCTTTCAAAAGTATGTTCATTACAACAATGAAAAAAATCATGTCCCTTTGATGGCGTCTGTTAGTCCAGGCCCTTCTTCATTCTTTTTTCCCCCTTTATAAAACAATATTTTAAGACCATTATTTTTATCACAATTTTTTTGAGTACGGCATTTCTTGATTCTGGTAAAAATTGTACAAAATTAAACTCAAAGGTCAAAAAAACTAGTCTCAACGAAAGGAAAATGCACATAAAGAGAAGGCGCTAACCCACAGTGATGAATATCGGGACAACCTCACAACTCAAAGGCAGTGGCTGCCTAGTCCCACTTCTCAGCAAAACCTTCAAAGCTTGCAGTATCTTCATCTTAACAGACAACTTTTTGGCTCATTAAAAGTAGACGTCAATGGGATTCACGAATCAAATTCATTAAATATTAAATGTCTACACACATCTGACCTTCGTAATTGGCTACAACTTGTTTAGGTGATGGGCTTTTCATTACTTCATCATTATTCTCTCATCAATTTTTGAATCATTTATCTCTCTGCCTTTATACTTCGCTGTCATAGTAATGCTGAGGTTGAGGTTGAGGTCACAAAGTGACAATTCATTGACACCCAAAAAAAAAAAAACTAGGCAGCACAATTAGATGTAAAGAGCCAAGCACAGTAAGAGTACCAGTCGAGTGCTCGATAACAGAGTGTACATCTTTCTTTCCTCCACAAACCTGGACTGCACAAATTAGAAAATTAAATACTTTCATAGAAACGTAAGATCAAAAATTTGGAAAACTCCAGAAATAATAGATAAAAAAACTTAAACGTAAGTTTCGGCAGAAAACGGGTTTCTCAATGATGGTCTCCAAGGCTCAAGGTCTAAGCCTGAAGTATGAGTCGCGTAATTTCATCTAACAAGAATAACAATAATATATACACCTATGCTACTGTACAAGCCTTGATAGAGTTACGGATGGGTGGTGGATTTAGGCAGCGAAGTTGTTGGGTGGGTTCCGACCCCGCCCACTGGAGGAGCCCCGGCTGGCACGGTTCGAATATGAGCCTCGATCGTTGCTATAGTTGCTGCTACCTGAAATCAAATAAAGTTGTGCAAATGAGCATTTAGCAGACAGCTTGGAGACAGTCTTTGGAGGAACTACTGGATGGGCTCTAAATTAAATAATGCAGTAGGAGCTTCAAAGATAAAGGCTGATAAAAACAAATGTTCTTAATTTGCACCACAAAACTGCTGTTTCTGGCTCATCTGTAGAAGCACTTACATAATTGCATGTGGAATCTAATGGCCAAAACCAAAGTAGGCAACTAAGCTGAGGCAACGAGCTGATGGGCCAAAAGTATTAGTTCTTAACTGCAAAATGTAGTCCCATTAATGTTCTCAGATAGAGTGAATCGATGCATAACTTGTAAATAAATGACGGGTTTTATATAAAAAAAAACTTGGCATATAAGATGACATAAACAAAAAACAATAAAAAATTAGTCATTGAACTCTTTTCTCGACAGAGGTTCCACAGTTTTTGGAGAGGGATGCAATAATCAGCAAAAATTAGGGGAAAAGAAGAAAGAAGGAAAAGAAACGCAAAGAGGCAAAACAAGGAAATAACATGAAAATAGTTTTCCATGAAGAGACTAGGGCCTTGATTGACTAATTTACAATTATTCAGTAATGCTAAGATCCGGAACTGGCGAGTAAAATCTAACTATTTAGAACTTCTAGAAGAAGTCATTGTTTTTATGAAAAACTCACAGAAAGCTTAGAATTTCCAAGACAAGCCATAGTGTGCATCGCGATGCACACTATGGCTTTAGTGTCTTACTAACAAAATGCCCCATTGTGATATGTAATATGCAAGTCCTTTCCTGCAGCCTCAACCTGACAAAGAGGCAATAGGCTTTGGCCTGTCTTGGTGTTGAAAGGGAGTCTCGGCAAGGGCAATGGAGAAGGACTCAAATTTTGCCGATCATCTTAAGACTGTCATAGTATGCCAAAACTGCTGGCTTCAATGGGCATAGTCCTTCTTCAATGAGTAATAATAACTGTTTTAAACAGCGATTGCTGTGCTTGCTGCTAGTATTTTGATAAATTTTGCTATCAGTTTCAAGTCACAAAATGAGCTCTAAAAGATTCTTCTTACCAAAAACATTTTGTATGATCTTTGCCCAAGCTATGAATCAGATTCAAAACTCTGATGGAGATAAAGACAACTAACTGAGAAGAAAAAATCTGTGGAACCTTACCTTTTCTGGATGAATCGGTGCCATTTTTATCAAATCGATCATTTCGGTCCATTCGATCACCTCTGCTAGGACGGTCACCTCTGTCTAGTCACCTCTCTCGCTCGCCTCGATCACCTCTGTCTACACGCTCGCCTCGGTCACTACCACGTCTGTAGCCTGAGGATGAACGATTGAAAGGGGGGCCACCACCTCGCCGTGAAAAGCCGTTCCCACGATCACTTCGGTCGCCTCTGTCGGGACGGTCCGAACGATCTCTATGTTCACTTCGGTCTTTACCAAGGTAGCCATTGGTGTTCTGGTAACCATCGGACTTTCGACTTGAATAATCATCTGTAAAAGGTAAAATATGTTCTGGTAACAGGCCATAAATATTCAGTCTTTGTAAAATGCATTAAGTTCACTGAAGGTCAGCTAGATAGAGAGTCAGCAAGTAGTGACCCCATTGAAAATTGTCCTCAAATTTTGATGAAATGTAGCACTTGTGAAACTCATACATAATACAGTCAAAATCCAAAATTGAAAATCTTTTGAATCTCCATGGAACTTTAACAGGACAAATGTAATACTTTAGCAAAAGTTGTCCTCTTGTATCACCAATCACCACTTCGATGATGTATTACTCAAATATAGTTCTTCGTGAATGACCAGATGAGACACCGTTGTAAAGTCCCCAATTAGGGCTGTTTTATTGGTTGTCGGTAAGCTACCAAAACAGTTCCATCAAGAAAAAGTTACAATAAAGCGCTCTTACTGATAGCGATCTGAGTTTTCGGAACTGACGAAAATGAGCTATTGCCATTTTTACATCTATTTTACTCGCCGTTGCGTGAGGCAGTCTGAAAAACCGACACACAGGGCAACAATGCATTGAGTGGGAGCTCTCAAAACTCCCGATGCGGCGGGCTGTTAACGATATCATCGCCACTGTCGGTACTGCCACCAGTTTTGGTAAACAATGCCGATTGCGTTCCGGCAAGAATTCGTTTGAACACCCCTATCCCCAATGAGAGCTTTAAATACATGTGTAATGGAATTGGTCATAGCTCAAATTTTCTTTGAAGGCAAATTTTTATTCTGATAATGCTATAACTTAAACAACTTAATTGCTTTGAAATTGATGTTACAGGTTGATAACACCGTCACCTAGATAAGTAAATTTTGGCGATTTAAAAATGAAAATAAAATTAATTTGATTTTATAATGGTAGAGAAAGAAAAAAGGAGCATTAACTTACTTATATTGCCATCGCGTCCACGACCTCCGCGGCCGCGTCCTCCCCTGCCTCTACCTCTGCTACGACCATCACCACTTCCACGGTACCCGGATCGCCCTTGAGTTACAAAACCACTTTCCTGGCGCGGAGGGTCCCAGTCAGACATTCCCTGGTACTGATCACTGGGTGGATCTCCGACCCAGTCTTCGTTTGCCCAACTCTGCGTTTCTATTGGCTCCGATTGTGCACCCCACGACTCGTTCGTCCACGAGGTCACTTGCGGTTCAGGATCTAGAGGCACCGTCACAGGTGCTTGCTGAAAAAATTACAAAATGCATCTTCATTAATATAGATTTTGTAATAAGAGCCCATAAAATAAATTAAAAACAAGGCAGAATCTTCATTTTTGTTGATGCCATTTGCTTTGCTGAGCAGTTGCGTTTCAAGTAAAAAATCATTATGATGCATTGAGAGTGCAACATCACTTAAGAGCTGTCAAAGGTGAAAGACCATTGCATCAAATCCACTCTTTAGATGGGAGACTAAAAGTAAGTATTGAAAAAATTGAGAAATGAGTGGGATACTGCATCAGGTGTCAAATGTATATCAGGCCAAAGTATAGCAACTTACCGGAACTGCAGGAACTGCTTGAAGCGGGACATTGGATGGACTTTGTGGTTGCTGCAGATGAGAAGGAGGCATTGGAATTGGTGGTGGTGGGATGTATAGAGGGTTGGTGAACGTTTGAGAGGGGATTGGTAGTGCTGATGCTGGCGGGGGCGTTGGAGTCACACCAACATTCAGGTTCAACCCGGCTTCAGGGGGTGAATCAAGCTCCGATTCCTGTGCAAAATAAACCAGTTGATAATAGATGTTATCAAAATAAAATAACTACATTGAAAAGTTCCATACTTATTCTAATGCTTGGTCATACTCTCCTTTCTCTAGACTATTCATTCATCCTAACGTGAAACTCAGTGACTACTTCATTCGTAGAAGTTACATCATGCTAAAATTTGGAATTTTAAACTCCCATCGTAGATCTGTCACGCAGATCTGCCCCCCCCCCCCCCAAAAAAAAATTGCTTTGTAACAAGCCCCTTTTGCTTGTAAAATCAGAATTTTTCCTCCAGTATTTTAACCATTCTCAACGAACTATAGCTGGGTGTTTGAACAACCTACTGCTACAATTGAGGCGCATCTACGCAAAAAACTTGGGTTATTACTCTGCCAGATGATGTGACCAATGGAGCTCAAAACTGCAAATAATACACATAAAAATAATTCTTTGAATAGGAGCTTCATCCAATTTGTAATTTCCATCTTCAATAAAATTTTCCTCATGAAAGAGACATTGTCACTTCTTAGCCTGTGGTTTCCAGTGTGGTACATACTTGGAGACAGAGGAGGCAAAAATTATGGCAGAGTTAGAAATACCTGGAAGAAGTTGAAAGTACTGTTGTTGGCGATTCCACTGAGTGGCTGGACAGGGGCTTCCTTCTTTGCTAGGAAGTGCGAATGCGAGGATACAGCCGCAGGCACAGGGTCACTGTAGAATGAGTTGTTTTCTTGTAGATTTGCAGTAGGAGGCACCGGAATGTTATTTTCTATTGACATTAAAAACATGCAATGAACAAGAGAAGAAACAAAGAAATCTTACATAAAATAAGTTGGTAGTTGATCACTTTAAAAAATACGCACAGTCAACCGTACTATACTTCCTGCTATACACTTCTTCGCTACTTATGCTACTATACTTCCTTCACTAATATTTAACACCGGGGTGCTTGAAAACTCCGGCTCTTTATCTTCAGCACCCAATTATATACAAAGCATTCTTGAAGCACGGAAAGAATTAAAACATATGAGGTGCAAACCACACGTGCTTTATGCTTAACTCCCCCTCCTTTTTTTTCTTTCTTTTTTTTAAAGGGGGGATAGCTTTTTACAGCTACTTTAGGCTCAGGTTTTTTCGCTAAATTTTAGAAGGGAAGTGATTCTGGGTAAGAAGCTACGACAACATGAGCGAACACTACAAAGACTAAATGGACCACATTTTGCACAAAAGAACCAAGCCACATCAGCTATTCCCAGACTTGATAGAGCAATTTAATTTTATACAAGAGAACATTGGTGTGGATTTTTTTTTAATTTGTACGGAATTTGCTTTGCACTATGCAGAAATATCACTGAAAATTGAAAAAAATCCTCACATTAGTTTTCGTGTAAAAATTGAATTGCCCACTGAAATTAGACAATAGCTGATGTGGCTTGGTTCCTTCCTCCTTAACGCAGTCCAAAAAGTGGTCAATAACTTACGCTGGATGAACGGAGCTGTTTCAATTTCTCTGGCAGGCTCGGCAAGCTTAATTTCTGCTGGTTCAACTGGGGCTGGGGCTGGTGCCTCAGGTTCCACCTGTAACATAGAGAAAATAATTGAAAAAACTGATCGGATTCAGATAGTAGAGAAGGTTAGAGGCCCGACTCAATGCTAAGTAGTTGAAACAGAATCGCTCGCTGGCAACATACGCAACTACTATTTTCTATTGTTTTCCAGTGACTAGCAGCGGGTATGTTGCTGCCAGACCACCTCCATGCAGGCAATTTTTGGTACATCGTCTGTCCGCAACTCTCGCTTGGCCAATCAGCAAAGTGGTATGGAAATAGAGAGAAAAAGAGAGAATTACTTCAGACACACTTACAGCAGTCGGAGGGATTTCAAAAACAGGAACTTTGGGAATGATCACAGGTATTTCGGCAAAATAGTCACAGCTCTTAATCTCATCTACAGTCTTCTTCAACTCTTCGTAGGTTGTGCCAACAACTGCTGCTGCATTGGCCTCTAGGAAATTCTGGATATGCTGTGCTGCAGAGACTCGTTTTTCCTGAGAACAAAAATGAACTATGTTTAAACACTTAGTACCTTTTAATTTATCAGCATTGAAATGACCGTGGCAGCATTGAAATGACCAGCATTTGTGGTTTTGACCTTGGTTACAATCACTAAGAGGTAAAAAAAATCTCTAAAAAACGCAATAGTGTATTTCCTTCGAAAAATACACTAAAAATCACCAACAGTATCACTTTTTCTTGCATACACAGGGTTGGCATCATTCTCTAATTCACATTGAAAAATATTTATGATGATAAATGATGGAAAAATTTATTAGAAAGGAATTAACCCACACTCTTAAGGTCCGACTAATCTTCCTCTCACCTCCCAAAATTTCCTTCAACACCTATGAAAACTACTGAAAACAAGTGTACCCAAAAATAATGAACATCCATTCAAGAGCTTTTTAAGAGAGGCTTAAGACAATTTTCTCCCAGTTTTACAAAGGATAAATAATGGCTAGGTGGCTTTGAATCTTGCTTAATCGTATTAAAATGAATGGAATTGAGAAGAGAATAGAATTTTTCTATAAAGTTTAATAGATCTAGTGATTTTTGCTGATACCAGGGACCAGTTCTATAGGACCCTGGACTCCCGTAAGAGTCAATGTAAAAATTCGTGAGCAGGTACTAGTGCTGCTATCGCGCGTAGGATCCTCGCAACTCACTGCTGTTATCAGTTGTTGGACTTCATTAAAATCCGTAGGATCGCGTATAACTGCGAAAAATCGAATTTTTCTCAGTACTATTACATGCGGCGGGCCCTTCCTTGTCGAAAGGGGTCGAAAAACGCCAAAAATATACTTATTTATCAAGAATTCAGCCGCCTTATGTGTTATTTTTCAATCTCCGGCTTAACCTCACTTTTGGAGCGGGCGATGGATGAGTCGAGGTTCGGGGGAAGGATCCTCTGAGTTGACTAGGATCCTACGCGAGAATGCGCTGCAATCACCCGCTCACAACAGAACGGCGTCCTATAGAACTCGTCCCTGCTGATACTCTACAAAGAGGATTGCGATGATAGAAAAAAAACTCTTGGAAATTTTTTCCCTACCATATTCCAGGAGCTCTTATCTAATATACTTTTAATTAAATGGGATACATATGAACATACGTTTGATGATATACTGGATTTTTCACTTTCCGACGATTCTGGATAGACCTCTTTGTAAAATGCTTCCAGTTGGTTTATCCGTTCTTCAGAGATCTGAACGGCACCATTAACACCATTGATGAAATTCTGCCGGACATCTCCTATCTGCAGCTGGGCTAAAATATCCTGAAATGAAAAACATGGCTGATATTATATTTCTGATGGGGATTGTAATGAAGTAGAACTTGAGTATTGCCTAAAAATATTTCTCACGTATCTTCAGATCGATTTGCCTCAAGGGAAAAAGTTATTACTTTAAAAAGTTATCTGTTTTGTCCTTGCAATGAAATTGGACTCTTCTGTTTAGGTAAAATATAAATATTTGGAGTGAGCAAGTTTGATCATTTATTTAAAAAATGAAAGTGTACTGCAGTGTATATGCCAACTAGGTTGGTAAAAATCCGATTTATCATAACACCAGGCTGCTGATTCTTTGAGGTGAAATAGTAGAGAAGGTGAAACCCCTGTTTTATATTAAGAGTAATGAATTAGACTAATCTTGTACCAACCATAGGTAAATTCACCAGGTGACCTCTGCCAGCATACATGTATTCATGTGCTGTGCCCAAATAAGTAGATCCTTTGAAAGTCAGCTACTTATGTTTCTTTCTTCAAACTTTTCTTCACTCCATGAGAAAATGAAAATCTCTGAGTTGCATTGGATAGTTTAACCACTTCATAAGACAGATTGGTCCTGTATTAATTTGAAAAAGGCTTCTTTTTATCCATGGAATGCGATGGGTCAGGATTTTTTAGGGTTCAAAAATTATTTTGCGACATTCCAAGGGTGGTCTACTTTACAGATCTAGTGTAACCGCGACTTTGTCTCACCTCAGAAGAGCGATCCAAGCATTCCACTAGAACACAAGGATCGGGCTTGGCCACACGAGAGGGACCGGGATAAAAAAGTGAAGCATTTCATCACATTCCGTTTCGCTCCTCTGTCGTTTGGATGGTAAAAATACCTTGCAGTATTCTTGTATCCAGAGTGCATTCTACATTACTTAATTCTGCAGAGAAATTCAGGAAAGTTTAGGATTAAAAAGAATCTAAAAAGTATACAATGGATCTGGAGTTGCTTTCAAACTGAAACCAACCTGAAGTTCCAAAATGAGTTTGATGTTGGCCAATTCTTTCTCCTTCTGTTTTTGCGATTCAAACTTTTGATCCTGGGCTGCTTGGAGGGCGTAAGATACCATGGTCTTGACAACATCCCTTGCAAAATCCAGAGTTGCTGAGACCTCTTCATACTTGGATATTGCTTGAATTTGGTCAGCATCAAGCTTCTTTCCATTGGTCTTCAACTGGCGGTAACTTTCCAGTTTGCCCTGAAATCCATTGAAGGTAAAATTAACAACAGGCGGGGTGAACATCTTGAAACCAAACAAGCTAGGTTTGGGGGTGGTGATTCTCGTGTTTTTGCAATTGTATATTAACATACCTACATTTCTAAATTAAATAAACAAAATAATTAGAGTTTTGGTTTGCAGAGCAAAAAAAGCAATCCCTGCTCCTTTACTCTAATCACCAGTTCAAACATACAAGCTGTCAAAGACATTATGAGGAAACCGAGACTAAATTTTGCTCCATAAAGTATTTACTGGAGCAGACATTCTTCAAAAATATGAACTTTCCCTGCTTATAAAATTACAGAAAAATTTGTGTTCACGGATGAAAAATTTTTGAAACATCACAATGGGGAAGAGAGTGGTTTGAAACTTTCACTGGTGCTTTGCTTCATGATTTAATTTACTTTTTACTAAAATGTCAATGTGAACCAAAATTGCGGTCTACTGAAGTCCTAGAGCTCACTCATGAAATGTTCTGCAACGATTCAATTCAATTTTATTTACTATTATACGATACAATCCTAGGGCAATGCTATTAGGATTGCTGTTGAGAAATTATACTGCTTTCACATCACTAATTAAGAGTGAAAAAGATCAGTGGTTTGGGATGTCTTGAACACTCATTGAAACAAACGATGAATGAGGTTCACCTGCAGGGCAGCAGAAACTTCTGGACTACTTAACCCAGACTTGATTCTATTAACAATTTGAAAAATGCAAGAACAGTTGGATATATGTTTCTCCTAAAGTCAATGACATAGAATTTGACATTTTGCAACAAAAATTATGAAAAAATGTTATGTGTGAGAAAAAGAAAAGGGCATTGATCATAATGCGCAGAGATGTAAGTGCAGCCTTGAAAAAATTACAAAAGTTCGCATACTGCCCGTCCGTCTACCTCCTCTTAGTTCATTAGAGCTCGGACAAAAGTGTTCCACATGTCTGCCTATATCAACGATGCAAGAGCACATTCTGCTGAATGATTGAATTTCCAAGCTGGCCACTCAATGTCAGTCTCAATTAGAACGAATGAATATATGAGCGACATCAGATACCTTCAATCCTTCTTCACCCACCAGAGCTTGCTCTTCACATGTTGGGACAAAGCGTTAAGAAGTGTTTATGTCATCCCTTATCAACATGTAGTGCCATTTGATTTCAGGTATTAAATTGTTGAGTGGCACTGATTCAGAGCTAATTAGAGATTGACATTTGTCTCAGCTCTGGAGGAGCAACATGTATCGTTGAGGTTTTCATGTGCCGAGTAAATAGCGCGAACCGGTATTAAAAGTACCCATACACCAATTGGGATCAATAAGGACATCATGAGTTGAGGGGATAGGAAAACGCTGCTTCTTCAACTGAATATGCGTCAGCAACAACTGATCTTTGTAACAATGTTCGCAACGCACGTATTACGAATCGGTGTTCTCATTCCAGGATTCATGCGGACCAAAAGGGACCTTCATTCCAAGGAAAGAAAGCTTCTGCCATTATCTCACTAAAATCGTACCATGGACAGAATGAATTTCAGAGAAGACTTACTCACTAGATGATAAGTAGAAATGATACAGGCAAGATGGCAGGGGTAAATTGGATAGGCCTAGCCTCAAAGTGCTGCATCAGGGGGTGAGAGAAAGCTGTTTTGGGACCTCAACTAATGTCTAGACAGATTTAATAGCAGAAAGATGCGAAAGTGCGTTCAGGAAGGAGTAAGGGCATGAGTAATATCACGGCATTGTAAGAAAGCAGAATAGCGGTCGGCAAGACACATGGCAGAAGATGATGGTAGGATTGTTACCTTGCGTTTCTCCAAGTTCCGGATTTTATGCTCCAGAAATTTAATGCACAGCTTGGAGCACGAATCCGTGATCTCCGGTTTGGCTTTCTCCACGTCGATTGCCGAAGCGGAAGGCATTATGGTGAACTTTTCACACAAAACTCACTCCTAAGGATGACAAAAACTTAGCACCTAGAGCTTTCGGAGATGGGGTTGGAGATGAGGGGAGGGGAAGGAAGGGAGGCTGGCGATGAGAGGGAAAGGGGAGGAGAGGAGGGAGAGGAGAGCGTGAAATCAAAAGGAATCACCATAGAATAGCAAGAGGGTAACCATCCCATGAGCCGAAAGCGGTCTGATGATTTTTCAATTCTTGTTCAATACCTTCAAAATATTTATTAAATATAAAAATAAGACAAATTACCGCTTTTCCTCTCGTTTTCTGAAAAATTCCAGTGTTTCCAGTCATGTTTTTGGAGCTCTGATTGGTCAGATATTCTCAAACTCAAAAAGAAGGCGATGCGAGGATATACATTTTTTTTGGAAAACTAAAGCCACAAGGCGATCTAAAAGGGGGAGTTATATTTTCGTATCTTTAAAGGAAAATTTAACTTGGATTAATCCACCCATAATTGTCGCGAATATCATGAAAAATTTGCCAAAAATATCATCTTCGACCGCAAAAGCAAACCCGCAACCCGCTTGTCAGAAAGTCCGAAGAAAATATGACCCCTCTGTTGTTGCTGTCCTCCACTCTGTGTAAACACCACTGTCTGATTGATTTGAGCTTTGATCCGCAATCATTATTAGCTTAAAGTTTCAATTTATCATAAGTTATTATATCATTAGAGTTATCATCGAGTAATATTGTGGATAGTGTTCTCTTTCCAAATCGCAAATCAATCGCATCTTTCTTGGTCTTGATTAATTGCCGGTTGCGACGAATTATTGTGTGCGGTGGCCCGTGTTTACCTTTGTGAATTTCCATCGGACATGTCCGATTAATTAGCCACGAACCTTGCTCTTCTGACAATTCCAAGGCCTTCCTTCGTAAGTAACACTCTGTTTCCAACTATTTTGTCCCTTGAACCATCAATTCTCCTTGATTTCTCAAAGACTTGCTCCTCCACTCACTATGCCTCTTTTGTGTGTCCATTGTTTATGGCACTTCTGAAAGTACCAAGTAATTAGTCTTATTAATAAATTCATCCCTGCATCATTGCAACAATGATGTAGAAATTAGTCAGAGAGAAATTTCATAGATGTGTGCCCTGAGCTGCTGTGCGACTCACCATTCGAGCAATGTTCTTGAGCTCCTGCAGACAGCCATCTACGGCACGTCAAGGACCCGAGCACCAACTGCAGACTTCATCCTCATTTGATGTAGTTCATCAATCTAGCTCTTCAAATTTATCCTCTAACAATAACAGTCTCTCTTAGGGTGATATTTAGTCAGCAAAATTAAGAATTGGAAGGATTGCAAGTTTCTTTACAATGGTGTATCCTTTATCAGAGAATTCCATTGGTTAGATTGGCGTTCTTTTTCCTGCTTTAAGATTGATCATACTTCGTTGTCCTCTGATACTTAGTACACTTTTAAAGCTGAAACTAAGACAAGATAAATTTAGGCAGGAAGCAACAGAAATCAATAGAGAAGAGCAATGTTCGGACACGTACTGAAGGTTTCAGCCACACTCAATGAAAGTAGATTACAAAATGCACGAGAAAGGAACACATCAGCCAGAAATCATTCATCGTTTTTAAGTCATACCTATCATGTGAGAATTTTGCAAACAATGTATCTTTATAAAAATTGAGAGAGGTGTGTGGGACAGTGGCAAAGCATGAGTCTTAGGAATGGGATTAAAAATTAAAAGGAATGAATATGAAAGCTATGAATCACAATTTTCCAAGATGTATGGTAATTTTTTTGAATTTTCAAAAGATAGCCTCTCATTTCCGACTGTAAATTTAAGAGAGTGTAGGGGGTGCAGAAAATTATCAGCCTACCTATTTTTTTAATCGACCTCTCCATTTTAAAAACTCCTTTACCCCCAAAGTTTTCGAAGCAGTAACGTTTTCATCATTACTGTGCCCTCCATTTACTACTTGTTGCAGTTTTTATTTTTGCCGTGTGCTGTGTTCCTACTCTCAAGATCCTTTTTTATGATCTTCCCATTTTTTTGCGCAATGAGCCACTGGATAGAGAGCTTGTGGTTGGGAAGTCTCTGCACTTGACTTGTAACCAACAATGTAAAAAAAAATCACTCTGCTCTTCAAAGATTGGAAAACTTAAATTTTCACAAGATGAATGCATTTCTGCCCCTTTTTAGCCGTCAAATTATCATGAGCATAGCTTGGAATTTGACTGGGGATGGGACCTCATACTCTTTGGCCTTTAAGGTCTCTTAATCCCATTTTTGTCAAGGGAGACAATGAGTATAAGCTCTTGAGAAGAACTTGCCCCCTCTTTTTGCAGCCCTACCCTTGGCAATCGTGCAATCTATTCACTGCCCTTGTGGATGATTGATCTAGATACACTTTAGACTGCAGGAAATGACTTTTTATGTGGTCCCTTTAGTTATAACTATCCTTCTAAACTTTCCCGCTTTTCTTTTTTCAGGAAGCTCAATTTTTATCCAGAGCTATGTCGGTGCACGGTTTTCAATTGTGAATATGTCCGGAATTGAGAAATTTCAAGACGCAACATCAATTTACTTCCATTTGCCTTCTGTTGGCCCAGAGGCAGCTACGAAGAATCAATTGACAAGCAATCTGCAGTAATTTAGCTTTCTCAAGCATAGTGCAATTAGATCATAACTCATTAATCATGAGACAAAGGAAGAAAAAAATCTTCCCACTGACGAAAGATTTTAATTATTTACCTTTTCCTATAGGTAACTGAAGCAATCATTGACGAAACATTGCCTAGTCGTGCCATACTTGATAATTGAGGAAGTAACGTCCTGTTACCATTTTCAGATCCCTTGACTAACTGATGAGCTAGCAGGAGCTAACCACTCATTGCATATCAGTTTTTTAAGCAATTTCTGGGGTCCAATAACTTTAATTGACCCTGTTAATTCTCTGTATTCAAATTTCTAATCATGACAAGCAGTCAACTAGAAAAGAAGAGATTCTACTGCCGAGAATGGGTCTTCGTGAAGCTGTCCAACTGTCTTTCGCAACGGAGTTCTTCCAAGAAGATGGGCGCCCTCATCGTGGGTGGACCAGGTTCGGGCAAAACTGCAATTTGTTGTGAGGCAGTTTGGCCAAGTTCCGGTACTTCAGCTAAGCCTCAGCGGTCTCTGAATCGATATCTGCTTGCGTACCATTTCTGCCAGGCACAAGATCTTACCTCACTTTCAGTCGTTACGTTCATACAGAGTCTGGTAGAACAGCTGTGCGCGAAGTCAGATGAGCTGTGCACAGCTTATACTAATAAGGTAAGGACTACTTTCATCTCTTTAGCAAGGAAAAATTTGTAGCTTTTTGAGATGTACATATTTCGTTTACCATTGAAGTTGTAATGATACTACTGTTTAGAAGGCCGTATGAGAATGATTAATTTTTCCACAATTTTTTTTTTAGAATTTGCTTGCCTGACAGAAAATGTGGTTTTTTCGCTAATAATTTGCTAGTTTATCAGAAGTAATTTTTCTAGTGGGTACCAACTTTTATTATTACCCAATTCAAATCCTTTTTTAAAACATACCTATAAAGATTGTGTTTGTTTGCAGATCAAATCGGATCCAAGGGTGCAAGCGGCACTGGAGACTGAGGCCTTATTGAAGGACCCTCATGATGGGTTCAAGAAGGCTGTGCTGCTCCCATTGCTAGAGTTAGATCCACCCAAACATTCGCTATTCCTCCTTGTCGACTCGATCGATGAAGGACAGTCACTTAGAGCTGAGCGCCGCAGCCAGGAGCTCCGTACAATCGCCGGGCTTCTGGCTGAACACCATCACCTCTTTCCTAACTGGCTTTTGCTCGTATGTACCGCAAGACGTCAGAGCAAGACTGTCGCAAAAATGTTTTCGGGTTTTCGCAAACTTTGCATCGATGATCTCAGAAAATCCCAGGTAATTATGAAAAAGAATCAAAAATTTCGGATAGACTGTGAAAATTAGACAATTAGAAGTTGAAATCTACTACATGCTGAGCATTCTTAAAATTTATTTATCTTGTTTTTTAGTTTTGGAGGGTAAGGTAAAGTTTCAGAGGAGATGAGAAAAATTGCATCAATGGCAGTTTTTCCAAAAAGCGCATCACATAATAAGTGTGCTGATCTCAAATTATAGACTGCTTTCATATAATGTCTTAGCTGATCACAAGATCATAAAAATTAAATTTTAATTGTATTAATTTCATGAATATAATATGTGGTTTAGTTTTGTACTTGATTTACTTTGACAACAGTACAACACAACCAAAAGCTTCGGTCCACTCCATTTGATCAATAAATATGTATGTCTCCTATTGAAACTTGACATTTTTTTTGACATATGGTTTTCATCTGAAAGATTCAGAAATAGATATAAAAAGATCCATCGTAAGTCCAAAAACGTTAACATATTGTTGAACCCTCTTAAGTTCATAATAACAATGTGATCATCACACTAGTTTAGTAAATTTTACCAAAACTATTTAAATCATCATAGATTGCTGCATATTTTATGCATCATTTCAGTTCTTAAATTCTATACTTATTTCTGTGCATCCGTTCATCTTATGCAATTATATGTTTTTTATTGCTTAATTTTTTCCCTCCAGGTGATCAGGGACATTCAGCAATATATTCTATCACGGCTAGAGTCAGAGGAGTCGCTGCGCCAACATATGTCGAAAGATACAGCGGAGATGTTAAACCAGTTACACATAAAGAGCAATGGCTGTTTTCTCTACCTAGAGCGTGTGTTGGATGGTGTCGGTGAAGGCTGCATCATTCTGCGGGAGGTGAAAGAAATCCCAGGAACTCTTAATGGGCTCTACTTATGGCTCTGCCAACGATTACTTAGCACAAAACATTTCTCGAAAGTATGTATTCTTCCTACTATTTTACGGATGAACTCTCTCTTTTAACGAAAAAGCGCTCTCTCAAGTCTTGTAATATGAATGCTTAAAAAGTAGCCTAAAAAGTATGCTGAAATGCTAAAGTAGAAAATAAGCATCTCTGTTTGAGACATTGCGAGTCTCTGCTCATGTATTATTTATTTTAAGGAAGACTAACCATTAGGCTGTATTGGAATGATTGAGAATTTTTTTTCTTTCTTCCTAAATAAATCTAACAAAATTGTGCGGTAACATTTTGATTAGTTTTCTTGAAGGAGATAAAACATATTTTGAGATTTTTGAACGTTGCAACTGGGGCACACATTTTTCTCTATTAGCCCAAGTCTTTCAATTTTAAGTGCACCATTAATGTCAAAATGTTACCATTGAAATTCTCTGCAACACTTTACATGAGATGCTTGTTTCTCTGCAATACAAAGCTCGGGTGAAGACATTTTGACCGAAATTTGTTGCAATGTCAGCCTCAACACTTTCTCATTTCTTGGAGAATTTGCTCTCTCTCTGAACAAGTGAATAATGTGCCTTGAGCCAAAATATTTAAAAAATCAGGGCTTATCTTCTTTAGAAAGCCGAAGTTTTCTTTGCAATATTTTCTCATGCTCTGCATGAACCAAGGCCAGAGCTCTGAAATATTTTCTCCATTGCTGTTTTAGAGGTTTAGTGCAATATGCGTGAGTATGTGATGTGAAATTTTCGTGATCTTGAGCTGCTAAAATAGTTTTAAATTTGAAAAAGTTTAGAAAAGAATTAGAAACATTTAGGTACCCATCATGCAACTGAAATTGTAGTTATAAGATTCTGTTACTTGCTCATAATCTATTAAACAGGACAGTATGTTGGAATTTTTTAGCCAACGTGCATTAAAAATTCAGTACAAAGCTGATATATCAATATAGAGGGAAAAAGCTCACACACAAGCATAATTTTCCCTCAATGAGATACGATGTTTGGAGCAACACTAGTAACAACCATTCGCATCTGCAGACGCGTTTTGGCCTTTTTGGACTAACCCTTAGTGCAGCGTTGCCTCCTGAATTTCTTGCTACTAAGCTAGAGTTCTCTTTCCCTCTGTATTGAGATATCAGCTCTATGCTGAATTTTTAACGCACGTCGGCTAAAAAAACTCCAACATACTGTCTTACGACCCATCGCATCAGTTTGTGTAATTGTGTATTGAACAGGAGGTTAAAAGAATGATTAACTCCTGGTGCATTTTTTCTTGCTTTAAGTTTTTAGCATTGTCCTTGTTTGTAGGTTCGGCCATTGCTGAATATAATGCTGGCATCTCAACGGCCATGTACAGAGGCTCACCTGGAGGCCTGTTTTCACGCATCTTTGCCGAGTCATTCCCCCGAAGACTTCAGGCGCAGATTCCATCTCTTGAAACGTGTGTCATGCATCCTTCGCGATGGTGCTGTTCTTCCTTTCCACTACTCTTTTGTCGAGTGGCTGCTTGATGTGAAACATTGCACGCGGCGCTTTTTATGCAGCAGTCAGGAAGGGCATATGATGCTCGCTCTCTTCTACACTCAAAGGTAAAAAAATGAAAATCTGCTGCTCTCCAGGTTGTGTAATGTGTAATGAAGCGAGTTTAGTTAGCACTTTGACTCAGGTAGACTTTGGAATTTTTTGAGAACATGATGGACAAGGAAAATCTTTAATCCCTCTTAAAAATAAATTTTGAAGGTTCTATGTATATCCTACATATACTACTACTAGTAAGTCGCTCTTATAGCGTTTCTGTGTGCTCTGCGATACCCAACTGCCATTGACAGCGATCTTGCCAGAGCTACTCCGGCAGATCGCATCTCCTCATTTCCTGCCTTATTCCCTCAATCCACAATTTCGCAGGGCGTCCTCTGTGCCAGGGGGGACCCAATCCAGAACCTTCTTAGGCAACTTATCATCTGGCATCCTTTGCACATGCCCATACCAAACCAGCTGTTTTGTGAAAATGTCATGCACTATGTTGTTTTCGACGCCCATAATTTCATGTACCCTCACACATACTATGTGATTTTATGATGTTTCTTTCCACAAGATTATCTTGGAACCATTTTATCGTACAAAAATTATTTCTATGGGATTCGGATACTTGATTCGCCCTTGAAATTGACAACTTAAATTCTGAGCTCTTTCATAGAACAAACTTTTAAAAGAAAAAAATTAAAACGGTAGCAACTTTTAATACTTTTTAAATCTTCATTTTATGTCTTACAGAGGAAGCAAACTGACTGGTGAAGAAATTCGTGACCTGGCCTACCATTTAAGCCAGATCAACCTCTGGGCAGGGGCTGTAGATGCAACTTTATTGGCCAAAGTGTGGCTATTGGAGGCGGTAGAGAATGTAACCCCTGCACTGGAATCTCCATGTCTGGACAAGAAAGCGTGGAAATTGCTCACAGATTTAGACCATCACTCTAATGCTAGCCAGGTATGTTGAAACAACATTTAGAGATTTATCAAGAACGAAAAGTAATGGGATGATCATTTGGACTAAATTTTGCAATTAGGAACCATAAAATTCTAGCCCAGTTTAAAAACAACGTATGTGCCATTATTTTCTCTTTGCACATAAGTGTTTTTTCCAGAAGAGTCAGAATTTATAGTTCCAAATTGCAAAATGCTGTCCATTTGATCCTGCAAGATCTCTCTGCACTGAAAAATATTTTTAAGTAAATGAAGCATGAGAGCCACACATCTTTTTTCATCGTAACTTCAGGCTGATCTCTGGGACACAAGACATATTGAATCGCATGATCATGGAACCCAGATTGCTGAACCCATGTTCGGAATGATAAAAATGTGTTTCAATCATTAGTCGTTCCTTTTTTGGTTCAAATGATTTTTCATTTGATTTTTCTCCATATTTTCATTGTTTAATTCCTGCCTCAGATTTCAAGAAAGTCTACAGATGAGGTGGTAAAAGATTTCTGAATTTGTAAGTAATTACGACAAGTAGTTTCCTTTTTGTCAGGAAGTTTTTTAAGTCTGAAGACAAGACACTAATGTTCTTGTCTCAAGCAATTGCAACATCAAAGTCTATTTTTTGACGGATTTATTCTGTCTGCAAGTGTTACAGTCAGCATCTTTCATACAGACTTATATCACCATGGGGATTCTTGATTGAAACGACCTGCAATATTGTAAATGAATGACAATTCTACCAAATTAAATCCAAAAATGAACTCAATCTCATCCAAAGCCACCAATGAAAAAAAAAAATCATAACTGCAGCAATATCCAACCCTTTTCGTGACCTGCATGAGTCTGAATGAGTTCATTTAGCTCATGGTGTTTTCTTTTATTCCAGATTTCAAATGAGGCAGCGTCTACACCTGTCTCCGAAAAGGATGCCGTTTCAGAGCTCTTAGCTGGAGATGTCGATGTGCGTGATAGCAGTGGGAAAACCCAGCTTCACAACCTTGCCGCAGAAGCAAACCATGTTTTATTGGAAACTATCCTCACTGCATGTCCAGATGTTGATATTGAAGCAACTGACAAACGAGGCCAAACCCCGCTCAACTTAGCTGCAAGGCATGGACATCCCATGGTTGTTGAGGTGAGCTCATTGGTTTTCGTTCTTTAATTTACAAGACATAAAAATCATCATTTCGAGTTTTCTAAGTACTCCTAGTAAGCACAAATGTTTGGGTTGTCTAACACTTAACAACGTTTAAAAGTAAGGGTAAGATATTCTGAAATTATTGTGATTATGCTAAATCAATATCAGAAATTTTTCTGGAGGAAATAATAGTCATTATAGCATTCTTTGTCATTAAGTCAGCCCTAATACTCTCTCCAAATTAACCGGTGAAAAATACAAACATTATTTCAGTTTCTACACAATTCGCTCTCATCAAAAATCTAATGGAGTCTGGATTGAAAATCCAGCTTATCCAGGTATTGAAAATCCAGATTATCCAGGTATTAAAAATCCACAATAAATTAAAAATCCAGACTCCAAACGGACTATTAAGTCTGACCCTACCTTTTATGAGAAGAAATATAGTCCAGTTTCTCAGTTTTTAGAGTAAGATTTTGAAACATGATTTAGGTAGAGAGGGTCCTTTATTTAAAACAATAGGGATTCGTATACTTATGTTTATAGCCTGGAAAAAAACGACAACTGTAATTGAAAACCTGATAATTCTTCTCTTGTGCAAAAATTAGAAATAATTGTTAGAATTGGTCTTTATTTATAAAGTAATAGCCTTGAGGTTGGATTATAGTAGAATTTTGTAGAATTATATGCTTATTTGAACTACTCAATTTAAGGTTTATCTATTCATATAAATTTAGTTTCATCTAAGAGTTAGCTCCTTGGAAACTTTATTCACATCCGCATATATTTTGTAGCGTACCTTTGCAACAGCTAAGTTTAGAGCACCAATGCACTAAATTTGTTGGGTCTGGGTATTTTTTTCCTTTGGTGAACGGGTTATTTTGCTCAGGTGCTGCTGAATGGTGGTGCCGATGTGAACCACGCAGACGACGATGGCTGGACAGCACTGCGAGCTGCTGCGTGGGGTGGTCACACCCAGGTAAAGCGCGTTTTAGCTGACTGTGTGTTCAGTGTTCGAGCATTCTAGCGATTTATGTTTGTGTTCTTTGCTGTGAATGTCTTGCAGTCTTGCTTGTCAACAGGCTGTTGGGTTTGAGTTTAGTTGTATTTTCTTACTTTTTGGTTTTGTTTTTTATGATCTCAGTCAACAAAAAATTTTAGTCTGAAAAAAGGTTAGTTAGGCTCGTAAAAATATCGAGATGGATGGTTTTCTCTGTATAATTTGTTCTTGTTCCGTAGATATTTTTTCTTTTGAATTTTTCTGCCAAATTTTTCCCTTTAAATTTAGCGGTCTATCAGCAGGAGGTAGGGCAAGTGGTGTCTCTATTTCTAATTCTAGACTCTGCTAGTAAAGAATAACCTCCTTCAGTTAAAAGCAGCAGCTTCCCTATTTTCCCCTTTTTTTTGAGCATCTTAAAAGTTATAGTTCAAACGAAATGTGATGTTGGTAGCATTCAAAATTTCGGAGAAGAAAGTTGTTATTCTGCAAACTAAATTAGGTGAAATAATGGCAAAATAGGAGATTGTAAAGAAGATGAAAGGTTTTTGGAGAAAGAAATCAAGCCTTTATCGGTTGAATTTAATCGGTCACTAGTGATGGAAAAGAAGTGCATCTCAATTCGCCTGAATTGTATTATGTTCTGCATGCTGTGTATAGATGCTAATTGTTCTTTTCTGTAACGCATGGATTTCAGCATAGAATTTTTGTTCTGAAAGTTTTTTGAATGGTCTATTCCTATGCATTTTGTCCTAATTTCGAAGTAGAGGTTCAAAAACGATAGTGATTACGGGAGGTATTCTGAATTAAAAAAAGTGTGCTCTCATTGGATTCCAAATGGATGCAATTTAGAAGTATGGGCTGTTTGTTGTGTAGGTTTTGCCTTTCTAATGGTTGATTTTTTAAGTAATATAAAATGAAGGTTCTCAAGGCGCATTCAAAATAATTTTCGAATTACTTCGCCAAAAAAGCATGAATTGAATTATGCATGGCTCGTTTTGTTGCTATAAGTTTGTTGGAGAAGGCTGAAATATATATATTTAAAATGGCGACCTTTTTGAGGGCTTTGGTGTCTGTTGTTTTAGGAGATGTTTTCGATAGCTTTTTAAACAAGAGAACAGAAAATCTATAACATTGACACGTTTAGTTGGCCAGAAGGATCACTCCCCTTTCTTTCGCTCCCTAGTTGCCACCTTGAATTTTGAGAAGTGTCTCAGTTTATGGTGTAATTTCTACTCACAGAAATGGACCCTATATATAATCTAACAATTTTTTAAATGGATTTTTATTTGCTACTGTGTGTAGATTTGAGCATGTCTGTGCAATGATCCCTATTTTTGACATTATTATCAAGTTTGCGGAAGTATCAAGAAGCTCTATAATTTATACTGTTTTATTGAAACTTAATCTAAATAATTTCGACGCAGGCCAATTTTATCGTTAATTTTGATGCAGGCCAATTTTATCGCATGGCTTAAAAGCAGTTTTTTTACAAAGCCTTAACTGATTCCACACCTGCAAAAACATTTAACTTCAGGTTATTTGACAGCATAAGAATACTAGCCTGTACTGAAATTGAGGATATAAAAATCAGAGGGAACTCGTCGTCTTTCTCACGAAAAAACGCAACTACATTTCAATGTTGCCGGATTTTTCTGCGCAGATTGCATTTTTACCTGGAGAATTTCGAAAATTTCTAACCGAAAAGTTTGTTCATTTTTCTTCTGATCTCATCCAAAAATCAGACGAATTTTAGACAAGAACCATACAAATTTACTCTCGTAAAAAATTGAATTTTTATAGTCAATTTCGCAAACTTGGAATCGAGTTACGTTCCTTAGTGCAGGAACTTTAGGTTATTTGACAGCATAAGAATACCAGCGTTTACTGAAAATATACAGGGTGTTTCAGACCACCCGTACCAGGCCTTTTTCTCGGTTGGTATAGGTCGTACGAAGTCGGAGACCGCGGGGTTAAATAGGGAATTGACCCCAAGGAATCCGAATTTCGTGGTCCCGAAACCCCCCCCACCTCCCCTTGGGGGGTAAAGGGGGGGTCACGATGCTGAAAGTCACGGTTCCCGACCGAATTGCGGATAGATCGCATCAGAATTGAAAAGAACGGAAAATTTCACGTGGAATTGACCCCTAAAAATCCAAAATCGGACCATCCAAGGCCCAAAAATGACCCCCTAAAGAGGGGGACAGTACCCCCCTCCATAATTTCTCTTTGGTCTCAAAATTGACGTAAATTCTCCAGAAGAAGACGGTTTCCCAGGTAATCGACCTCGAGAAATCCAAATTTCATGG